>NC_087186.1:8299407-8319407 GCF_035594125.1 Scylla paramamosain | reverse complement strand
TGTGTGTGTGTGTGTGTGTGTGTGTGTGTGTGTGTGTGTGTGTGTGTGTTTGTCATCAGGTTGTGAATGATATAAAATGCTAAATTTAGAATGAAAGAAAGAAATAAAAGATAAGATGATAAAGTAAAATACACGAGAAAAGAAAAAAACTGAACACCAAATTAAGAAAAAAAATCGAAAAAATTAAAATATGAAATAAACTAAAAAAAAAAAAAAAAAATCAGAAACGAAAATCAACTAAACAAAAACGAACAAAAAATAAAAAAAAGACCGCGAAATCACGAAAATTAAATTAAAAAACAGACAAAATACAAAAAAAAAAACACGAAACGGCAAAAATTTTAAAAACACGACCCACACATTTCTTAAACACGAAAGAAGTCCATATAATGGAGGATATAATTACCTCTTGACGACTCTTTGCTTGGGAGTGAAGAGGAGGAGGAGGAGGAGGAGGAGGAGGAGGAGGAGGAGGAGGAGGAGGAGGAGGAGGAGGAGGAAGGGTAATTATCTTTCTTTGGGCGGTAATTATTCTTTCGTCATTACACTTTTTTTATATCTGTCGTTATTTCGTATTTATGTTCGCTAATTATAAGAGTAACGCTGATCTACACCTGAGGAAAGCCGAGGAGACGCAATAAATCCACACCTTTTACTCTCTCTCTCTCTCTCTCTCTCTCTCTCTCTCTCTCTCTCCTCTCTCTCTCTCTCTCTCTCTCTCTCTCTCTCTCTCTCCTTGCCAATTTCTTTTTTTTTTTTTTTTTTTTTTTTTGCCATGGTTTACTTTCACTATTAATTTTATTATATGCACGTGTCTGTCTGCCTCTATGTCTGTCTGGCGCCACGTCTGTCCCCGCCTGTCTCTCTCTCTCTCTCTGTCTTCTTTCGCTCATTAACTTTTTTTTTTTTGGGGGGGGGGAAGTGGGGGGTATGAGGCGGCTGTCTTTGTATGTATTTTTGGAGGTGATGTATGATTTGTCTTTTGTGGCATCATCATTTTCAATTATCATTATCATTAGCTTTTTCATCTGTTTCTTTTACGTCGTCGTCGTCACCTCCTCCTCCTCCTCTTCCTCCTCCATTTCCTCGTGTTATATCTGTGCAGCACTCTAATCATCATCCTAACTTTCCCCCTTCCTCTTCCTCCTTTTCATCATCATCCTTATTATCTCAATTTCATTCTCTCTCTTTTTTTTTTCTTTCTTTCTTCTTCTCCTCCTCCTACCTTTGTTCCTCTTGTGCAGCACTCTAATCATCCCCCCCATCTCTTCCTGCTCTTCCTCGCCACGTCACCTCTGCGGTCTGGTAACTCACACAGACCCAGGCAGGCAAAGAGCAGCCCTCACAAGGCCTCACCCACACGCTGCCCACCAGAGACGACGGGAACACAAGGAAATAAGAAAACATGAGAAACTGCAATAAGCCATCAGATCTATACGTGGCAGTTCCTGTACAAAATATACTTACCTATATCCACCTAACATCCCTTTTCAAAAATTTATCTTATCTTTTCAAAACTCCCTATTGACTCGGCATTAATAACCTGATTACTGAGTCCATTCCAGCTATTCAAGTCATCTACCACTCTGAAATCTAAATTCTTTCACTCTCTTTTTTTTTAATGTAACTTTATCGAGATTGAACCCGTTATTTCTCGTCCTGTCCTAATTGGGGTATTCGCTATGGGCTGAGTTGCCAGTGATCGCCGGCTGTTTTAATATAGGGGTGAGTCAACGCTCCCACAGTTATCTGGAAATGTACATTCTAAAACCGCCTCTCGTGATACATGATGTACTGTATTTATGTGCTGTAAAACATTAATCCTAAGTGTTTATGCTAATAACATCCACGGGATCTGGTGATGCATACTGTATAGAACAGTTATTATGTGCTTTCACATTTATTTTTAGTCTCCTACTACAAATTTAGTTTGAAACATTTTTTCCATGGTTTCTACAGGGATTAATTAATGTTTTATATGGCAAATTCCCAAAGGAGTCGAGCAAGTATTATTTGTGCTGCCGGGATATTGTGACAGCCAAAACCGTGCGGAGACGAAAGAACTGGCCGATATCAGAGACGCCGACTTCTCCAAAACACCCAACACACCCGAAGCGGGAGATATGAGTTTGAGGTGCTGTTGTAAAATCCCAATCTATACATGTGCTGTGGTTGATTGCACAAACATATCAAGAAAGAAGAACCAAGGCATGAAAAGCTAGGTTTTATTTCCAAAGAAGAACGCGGCGACTCATTGGGAGAGACGATGTAAACAGACAAGCAACAACTCAAAGAAGACGTTGGGAGACATGATGTAAACAACTCAGAGAAGACGTTGGGAGACATGATGTAAACAACTCAGAGAAGACGTTGGGAGACATGATGTAAACAACTCAGAGAAGACGTTGGGAGACATGATGTAAACAGACAATTTTCGCCAGTGTCCCGCTAAGATTTGGCAGCACAACATGGTTGTTTCTTTCATATGTGCCTGCATATATATATAGATTGTTATGTTGACTGTATAACTTGAATTGATAAAGTAAGGTCATATAGAGAGGAAAACAATATTCGTCCCAAGGTGATGATATATCCCGAACCACAGATAATGTGGACAGTATTTAGCTCGTTTCGCCATATTTCTTGCTCTCTGCTTGATGATGGTGGTTAAAAATGCTCCTAATATTTTATTAGTTGGTTTGATAACACACAAATGACGTAAAGATTTTTGTTCCAGTTGACCGCCTTTTATGTGCAAAATTCAATCGGCTGGTGAATCTGGCAGTTTTTCCAGACCATAGCGAACGCCCCAATTACTGATCCAAATGATTTTGTGTTACATCCCTTATGCCAATTGAATACCTCTAACAGATCCCTCTTAATCTAACTATCTAAACACCGCCAGAGACACACACACCTGAACCATTGAACACCTGCCCCTGTTCCTCTTCACTTCACCCTTGTCTTCCCGTGCAGTGCCCTTATCATCTTCCTGTCTATTCCTTTCTCTCTTTCCTTTCCTCATCACCATGTTTTATTCCTCCTCCTCCTCCTCCTCCTCCTCCGTCCCTCCTGCTCTTGTTCCTCCTCATTTTACCTTCTGCTCCTCCTCTTCACTTTATGCTTTGTCCTTCTTTCCAACGCCCTTATCTTCCTATCTGTTCCTTTCCCTTTTCCTGCTCCTCGTCACCATCATGCTTTACTCCTCCTCCTCCTCCTTCTCCTCTTCACTTTATCCTTTGTTTTCCTATGCATCACCGTTATCACCTTCCTATCTATCCCTTTCTCTCTTCCTGCTCCTCATCACCATCATGTTTTACCCCTCCTCTTCCTCCTCCTCCTCCTCCTCCTTACTTTATCCTTGTCTTCCTGTGCAGCGCCCTTATCATCTTCCTATCTTTTCCTTTCTCTCTTCCTGTTCCTCATCATTACTATGTTTTATCCCTCCTCCTCCTCCTCCTCCTCCTCCTCTTCCTCCTCTTGTTCCACCACCCGCACCTCCTCATCATCATTACTCAAGCATTCCCCGCGGCGAGCACAAGAGGGCGACACATTCGTGAACAAAAGGGAAGCCGCAGCTAAAAGGGAGCAACAAATTACCTCTTGAAACAGTCTGCATAACAATTACACCTCGATTCATGCAGGAGATAATTACACCTGCAAATTACACCGCCAGACAAGGAAGGCAAGGGCACACCACCTACACTACCTACACACACTCTCTCTCTCTCTCTCTCTCTCTCTCTCTCTCTCTCTCTCTCTCTCTCTCTCTCTCTCTCTCTCTCTCTCACACCTTCACCGGTCTCCTAATTAGGTTTAGATGGAGGTGAGGCGAGGTGAGGTGGGAAGAGTGAATGTTTTGTCTCGTTTTGGTTTGGTTTGGTTTAGTTTAGTTAAGTTTTGTTTGTTTGTTTGTTTTGTTCGGTTTAGTTTTGTCTTGTTGGTCTCTCTCTCTCTCTCTCTCTCTCTCTCTCTCTCTCTCTCTCTCTCTCTCTCTCTCTCTCTCTCTCTCTCTCTCTCTCTGCCCCCGACATTTCCGTTTTCTGTTCGTACAAAACCAGAGCACCGGAACACACACATTTTACTTTTGTTTTTCTGTGCCATTCTTCCTCGCGTTTCCTTATTTCCCTGGCCGTGTTTATCCTCAGCGTCCCGTGTAACTGCGAGGCAATTTTACTACACGAGCTGGAATGCATAGAACCTGGCGTGGCGGGGAAAGATGGTAAGGATAATATAGTATGGAGGGACACTCAAAAAAAATGAATAAATAAAGAGGTAGAATATTTAAGCTATGCTGGATTTAGTTTAGTAGGAGAGAGTAATAGTAATAGTATGAAAGGTCACTAAAAATAGATAGTTAAGTAGGTTCTAGCATAGTAGAAAATAGCAATATTAATAGTATGAAGGGATACTTGAAAATATTTATGTATGCAGCGTGCGAGATAGTAATAATGATAGTATTGAAATCCATTAAAACGAAATAGTCATGTTCTAGCATAGTAGGAGATAGCAGGGATATTAGTCTGAAAGCTCCCTGGAAATAGCTGTGTAGGATTTAGCATAGCAGAAGTAGATATTAATGAAAATGAAGTATAAAAAAGCTTCTTCAGATAATTGGTTATGTTAGGTTTAGTCAGTCAGGGAACGAGTTGTAATGAAAAGATATAAAAGATTATGAATTATAATATGCTGGACTTTGTGTGCTGGAAAAAAAAGCATAAAAAGAGAGAGAGAGAGAGAGAGAGAGAGAGAGAGAGAGAGAGAGAGAGAGAGAGAGAGAGAGAGAGAGAGAGAGAGAGAGAGAGAGAGAGAGAGAGAGAGAGAGAGAGAGAGAGAAAAGGAAAAAAAGAAGGAGTAATAAAAGTATGAAATTGAAGGTTCACAAAAAGCAGCGGATAGGATTTGATGAGTTAATAAAGATTATGGAAAAAAAAATTGAGAGGAAAAATGGAAAGTCCCTCAAAAATAGTAAGGTGTTGACCAAAATAAATATATAAATATGTAAATGAACAAATAAATAAAAGAACGGAAAGTAAAAAAAAAAAAGCAGGATATGGACTGTTAGGTATATATATATATATATATATATATATATATATATATATATATATATATATATATATATATATATATATATATATATATATATATATATGTGTGTGTTTATTTATTTATTTATTTATATATATGAAAGCAATAAATTACAGACAAAAAAGATAATAATACAAACAATAATAAAAAAAAAGAAAAAAAAATTGGAAGATAAAAAATAACAGAAACACCTCTTAGAAATAGTAAACAAAAATTGCCGGGCTTAAAAAAAAAATAAAAAAACTCAAAAGATGTAAAAAAAAAAAAAAAAATGGACCGTGCATGGAAAAAGTGGCAATTTGATTATGTACTCTTGACGCAATCCTCTTACTCGTAAATGCAGTGCTTGCCGCTTACTTTGCTGCACATCGGAACCACTCAGAGGACCCGTCAGCCAGTGTTCAGAGTTACCGAGACTCACTTTGCTACAATTCACTTTGCTCTAGTTACCTCGTGCCAACTTTAAACGAAGGGAATTCCTCTCAAAGATATGTAAGCAGGAGAGCCTTGCCATTGAGTGTGTGTGTGTGTGTGTGTGTCTGAGTGTCTGAGTGTCTGAGAGTGCTCCGCGAAGCCAGTGCTCCTTGTATCTCACTGGTAAAAGACGACTGGTGTTTAAAGCACAGTTTGCCTTTGGAAATGACGCTGCAATGCCTGAAAGCTGAAACATTGTCGCAAAAACTGTAAAATGACGCTCGAGGCCCACGGAATTATGGCGTGACATCTTGAAGTGATGCTGCAATGTTTGAAAGTCTACAGATTGTCGCAAAAACTCGCAGTGGCGATGTGACACTTGAGAACAAAAATCATGACACAAAATGTTTCAAAATGATGCTGTAATATTTAAAAGCCTACAAATTGTTGCACAAAAATCGGTAAATGACATTGTAACGCTTAAGAACTCAGAAAATTGTGAAATAAAAGCTCCGCCTAAAAACTTAGAAACTGTACCATAAAATGGTGAAATGACGATGTGACGCTTGAGAAGTCAGCAAGTTGTGGAACAAAATTCTGAAATAATAATGTCCTACTTGAAAACTTGGACATGGCAACATAAAATAGAGCAATGAGTTTACTGTCAACAATTCTAAATGGGTATAATGTTTAAAGGATAAAGTTTACAGTTTAAAAAATATATAAGCTCAATGTTGACAATTGAAGCAGAGTAATACTGAAAACACATTATGTAATGTTGAAAATGGTGGACTGAACTTAATGTCACAATCAAAAATGATTATGGTGCTTGAAAACTTAAAAATGTGTAGTTCAAAACTGAAATGCAGCTCAAGTGTCGACCATTGGCAGTGAGTGGAGTGATGAAAGGCAGATTTTGTAGCTGACAATCGCTGAATGATAAAACAGCTGATAATCGAAAATGAGGCTACCGCTTGAACGCGCGGCATTTGTAGCATACAGACGAGGAATAAATTAAGTGTTGACGATTCTGTTATGACAAGAGGCGCCATGAGCAAATCCTGCTTATTCCGAGCGATGTACTGATAAATGCATTTGTTACTAAGTGCAACGTAACTAATGTAATATTCTTACCTCGACTTACAACCTTCATTAGCGGCTCCGACTGCATTATCATTTATTTTTGCTCGTCAACTCGTCCCATGTATATGAGGTACACAGCGGGATTAGAGCACGGCGGATCCAGCGAGTAACGGATGACCTTTCAAGGAGAGCTGTCTGAATGCGCTGGGATGATTATGCCCGCGCCTCACATCATCACTGCTGGCTTATCTGAGGCTTATCAACGACACGGCGCTTCATGGCTGTTTGGACGCACCTCTGGCTAACCTAACCTAATATAACTTTAACCTTATCGACAACACAGTGATTCATGGCTGTTTGGACGTCCCTGGCTAACTTAACATGACCTTATCAACTCCACGACGCTTCATGACTGTTTGGACGCACCTGGCTAACCTAACATAACCTTATTAACACCACGACTCTTCATGACTGTTTGAGCGCACCTGGCTAATCTAACATGACCTTATCAACACCACGACTCTTCATGACGGCGCACCTAGCTAACCTAACATAACCTTATCAACACCACGACTCTTCATGACTGTTTGGACGCACCTAGCTAACCTAACATAACCTTATCAACACCACGAGTCTTCATGACTGTTTGGACGCACCTGGCTAACCTAACATGACCTTATCAACACCACGACTCTTCATGACTATTTGGACGCACCTGGCTAACCTAACACAACACGGCGCGTCATGGCTGTGTGGACGCCCTTAGCTAACCTAACATAACCTGAACCTTATCAAATCCACGATGTTTCAAGGTTATCTAGACATCCCTAAGCTGAGCCAAACTAGCCTAACCTAACCTAACCTAACCTAACCTAACCTAACCTAACGTAACCTAACCTAATCTAACCTAACATGACTGACCTGGAGGCTATCAATTACTACTACTGCTTCATGACTATTTCGACATCCCGAACCTAAACATTATTTAGCCATTCCTAACCTAAACTAGTATTACTTAACTTGTCCTAATAAAACTTCATAATACCAAAGTTTAACACAAATTAAGAATAATGGGATGAGAAAAAGAAAAGAGGAAGAAGATAAAGAAAAGAACAAGAACAACAACAACAACAACAACCAACCAACCAACCAACCAACAAACAAACAAACAAACAAATAAACAAAAGAGACACCACCGATGATAATAACAATAGTAACAAATGCAAGAATGACAAAGAGAACGAAAACATCAATAAACCCAACACCATCCACCCATCTGTCAAGTCTAAACAATAACCGCACACACAGACACACACGCACACAGACAAGCCTAGACCAGCCTCCTCACACCCTCAGGCCCTCAGCCACACAAAGGCGGACAAAGCCAGACAGACCTCCACGAAATATGTACATCCAACAAAACAATCCCCGGGAGAATAGCCAGGGAAGATAGCAAATTCATAAAGGGTACGTAGCCATCACCTGAGCTGCCGCAAATCTCACGTCACCGAGGCAGCCGAAGGTGACCCCGAGCCTTCCCCCTCACTGCCTGTCTTCCCCTCCAGTGAACGCCGCCCGGAGACACTCACCCCTCACACCGCCACACGAAGGAGTTGAAAGAAAGGAAGTGAGGCTTTGTTAGAGAGAGAGAGAGAGAGAGAGAGAGAGAGAGAGAGAGAGAGAGAGAGAGAGAGAGAGAGAGAGAGAGAGAGAGAGAGAGAGAGAGAGAGAGAGAGAGAGAGTCAAATAGCTATGGGGAACAAAAAAAAACACAATACTCACCCTGAATTGATACGAACAACCACACCACTAATAAATTGCAACTCGAATTTAATATTTTTCACAACCTTTACACGCCTATACATATTAAAAAAAAAAAAAAAAAACGCGAAAAAAATCATTTATTCAACCCTTTTTTTCCAATTCTATAACTGATACTCATACAATTTTAAACCTTCCCCCTCACAAAAACACATCTGCACACACCTACACACACCTACACACACGTACACACACACCTGTATCTTTCCAATCACACCTTTCAACTCTTCCATTAACGCAGCCTTCCATTATCTATCTAAATGTTAGTCTGTGGTCCCCTTGCACGTCCATCACCGGGACTTTATTCTTGCGGGCATTTACCTTCCTGCCTTTACGTCCCATGCCCGCTCGCAACCTGAAACACGTCCGCACTATTGCAAGCCGTGTATTTTGGTGGCCGCCCGCCCCGCTACCCTCCCTGTCTGGTGTCCTGTGTCCTGCGTCTGTAAGAATTGCGTTTTCTATTCATTCGGAGCACCTGAGGGTAAACTCCATCATTTGTTCTTGTAATATGGAGATATTACATTTTTCTCCTCTCTTCTCTTCTATTCATTTCTCAAAATTCCATCATTTATTCTATATTAAATAGGTATTATATTTCTCTCCTCTCTTTTCTGTTTTCTTCTCTAAATCCCATTATTTATTCTAATATCTAAAAGGCTTTACATTCCTCTCCTCTCTTCTCTTCTATTCTCTTTTCTTCTCAAAATCCCATCATTTATTCTAATATTAAAGAGGTTTCAGATCTCTCTCTCTCTCTCTCTCTCTCTCTCTCTCTCTCTCTCTCTCTCTCTCTCTCTCTCTCTCTCTCTCTCTCTCTCTCTCTCTCTATGTGTGTGTGTGTGTGTGTGTGTGTGTGTGTGTGTGTGTGTGTGTGTGTGTGTGTGTGTGTGTGTGTGTGTGTGTGTGTGTGTGTTGTGTGTGTGTGTGTGTGTGTGTGTGTGTGTGTGTGTGTGTGTGTGTGTGTGTGTGTGTGTGTGTGTGTGTGTGTGTGTGTGTGTGTGTGTGTGTGTGTGTGTGTGTGTGTGTTAAAGTTTATGTTCCCTTGTCCCTATTTTATAAGAATTGCCTTTTCTATCCCGAACACCTGAGGTAAACTATGTGTATTTTTTCAGCTCTAAAATGTACTGTTTTTTTTATTTCTCTCTCTTTTTTTTATTTGCTCCCGGGTCCCTCTATCAAATTTGGGCCTCGTGTTTTTTGTTCGTAAGAATCAAGTTTTTTTTTTTTCTATAACTTAGTTTTTTTTGTGGGAAGGGATCGTAAAGGAGTATTAGATTTATTTTTGTTTGTTTGTTTGTTTGTTTGTTTGTTCCGGTGTTCCTGTGTCAAATCTGGTCACTGTGTTTTTGTTTGTAAGAATCGGGTTTTTGTTTTTGTTTTGTTCATTTTTTTTTCTTTTTTGTTTGTTTGTTTTTTTTTTTTGCTTTTTGTTGTTTTTGTTTATTTTGTATTTGTTGTGTTTTCTTGTTTGTTTTGTTTTGTTTGTTACGTTTTTTATTTGTTGTGATTTTTATTTTCATTTTTCTTGTCCGTTTATGTTTTCTGTTGGTTATGTTTTTTATTATTTGTTTTGTTCCTTGTTTGCTATATTTTCTGTATGTTTTGCTACGATACTCTGAAGATAAACTACATTTTTTTTAATCTATTTATTATTTTTTGGGGGAGGAATCTTAAAGCAGTATCAGATTTTTGCTTGTTTGTTTCTTCCAGTGTTCCTGTCATACACGTCCCTTACCTCTGGAATTCCCTTCCCTGCGGCGCCCCAGAGGGAGACACTCCACTATTCCCGAGTCTTAAAGGGGCATTATAATATCTATTTTCTAATGTGATACGGTGCAATATATTCATACTCTAATTTTCCACCCTGATGCAATTATTGATATGCATGTATTCAACCCGCATTAATATTTTCCATTTCATATTTCATTAAGCGCATTTATTTACTGGCGGGGAGTTTTTTAATACATAATTCAACTATTTCACCTAGATAACTATGGAGGGGGTCGTGTTTACAGGCAGAACATCAACGCTTGCAATGTGCCGCGTGTGTGGGGAGAGTCGTGACGTATGGCACTGTTTTACCTCCTGCGTGTGATTTGTCCTCATGTAGTAACCGTGCCCTTCCCTCCTCTGTGCCTCCCTTGCTGCTACACTCACACTCCTTTCCTATCCTTTGTCACCTTTCCTTGTGACAACCTGGTTTCTTTCCTTCCCTGTCATTTGTCCTTCCTATGTAACCATGTCCTCTGTGCCTGCTTCCCTTACTGCACCTCTCACTCTTTTCCTTCCCTTTGTTTCCTTTCCTTGTTTCCTTCCTCTCCTTTCCTTAGTTTCCTTCTCTTATTACAACCTCCCTCCTTTCCTGTGATTTGTCCTTCCTATGTAGCAACCGTACCCTTCCCTTCCTTGTACCTGCTCCCTTTAATATCACCCTCACTCCCTTCCTTTCCTTTGTTTCCTTTCCTCATAACAACGTGTCTCCTTTCCTTTCTTTTCCGTGCCTGTTCTCTTTCACAGCAAACTGATCTCTTTCTCTTACTTTCCTAAACCAGTATCATTTCCCTACTGCGTCCATCCAGTTTCCTCCTTTCCTTTTCCTCTTCTTCCCTTCCCTTCACTGAATTCACTTTCCCTTTCTTTTCTTCCCTTTCCTTCCCTCTCCTTTCCCTTCCTTCCCTTCTCTTCCCTTCCCTTCCTTTCCCTTTCCTTTCCCTCCTTTCCCTTCCCCTCCCTTCCCTTTTTGTACTTGCTCTCTTCCCTTACAGCAGTCCGCCTCCCTGCCTCCCTTGCCTTTCAGTGCCTGCGTCATATCCGTTCCTTCCTCCACACTACGTACTCAAAATCGTCATCCATTTAATTTACGTGTCCATCTCCCTTTCTTTATGTATGTCACCGTGCCATGTATGTACGTACGTGTATTCGTATATACGTGTGTGTGTGTGTGTGTGTGTGTGTGTGTGTGTGTGTGTGTGTGTGTGTGTGTGTGTGTGTGTGTGTGTGTGTGTGTGTGTGTGTGTGTGTGTGTGTGTGTGTGTGTGAGTGAGTGAGTGAGTGAGTGAGTGTGTGTGTGTGTGTGTGTGTGTGTGTGTGTGTGTGTGTGTGTGTGTGTGTGTGTGTGTGTGTGTGTGTGTGTGTGTGTGTGTGTGTGTGTGTGTGTGTGTGTGTGTGTGTGTGTGTGTGTGTGTCTGTGTGTGTGTGTGTGTGTGTCCTTTTACTTTATATGTGCGTGTGTATTACCTCACATGTACGTATAGTTGTATTTTCCTTTCCTTTCCTCCCATTTCAGTGTGTGTGTGTGTGTGTGTGTGTGTGTGTGTGTGTGTGTGTGTGTGTGTGTGTGTGTGTGTGTGTGTGTGTGTGTGTGTGTGTGTGTGTGTGTGTGTGTGTGTGTGTGCGTGCAGATTCCTTTACATGTAGTTATTTCCCCTTCTGTGTGTGTGTGTGTGTGTGTGTGTGTGTGTGTGTGTGTGTGTGTCCCTCCCTCCTCCTGCTGTACACCTGTGTCAGCGCCGTGGTCTCATTACCATACACGCAGGTGTGGTCAGGAGGGACACTGGTGGCCAACGTGAGCAGCCCGCGGCCTGAGCTGAGCGTGGGTCACCTTTCTCCCAACACCCCCTACCGCCTGCTGCTCTACGCCGTCACCCCCGACGCCCGCTCCACGCCCCTGCTGCTCCACGCCCGCACCCCGCGCCGCCCACCCACCCACGTTACTGGTACTGAAACTGACCTATATACACTTCTTCTTTTTTACGTTTTTTTCTCTTTTTTTTCTCTTTGTGTGTGTGTGTGTGTGTGTGTGTGTGTGTGTGTGTGTGTGTGTGTGTGTGTGTGTGTGTGTGTGTGTGTGTGTGTGTGTGTGTGTGTGTGTGTGTGTGTGTGTGTGTGTGTGTGTGTGTGTGTGTGTGTGCGATTCGATATTTGGTGTTTTTATTTTATTTTCTTTTTGTCTTGTATCTGTGTTTTTATTTGTATGTCTGTGTGTGTGTGTGTGTGTGTGTGTGTGTGTGTGTGTGTGTGTGTGTGTGTGTGTGTGTTGGGGGGTTATGTCTCTTTGTTCTTGTCTTTGTCTGTGTCTCTTTCTGTGTGTGTGTGTGTGTGTGTGTTTATGTAGGAGGGACACCATCCAAGGGCAACAAAAATACAATTACAAAAAAAAGAAAAATTGAGACGACGGTCCCAGAATAGGATCGGAAGCAGTAGTCAAAAATTGAAGGATAAGTTTCTAGAAACCTCCCTCTTGAAGGAGTTCAAGTCATAGGAAGGAGGAAATACAGAAGCAGGCAGGGAGTTCCAAAGTTTACCAGAGAAAGGGATGAATGACTGAGAATACTGGTTAACTCTTGCATTAGAGAGGTGGGCAGAATAGAGGTGAGAGAAAGAAGAAAGTCTTGTGCAGCGAGGCCGAGGAAGGAGGGGAGGCATGCAGTTAGCAAGATCAGAAGAGCAGTTAGCATGAAAACAGCAGTAGAAGATAGCAAGAGATGCAACACTGCGGTGATGAGAAAGGGGCTGAAGACAGTCAGTTAGAGGAGAGGAGTTGATGAGACGAAAAGCTTTTGATTCCACCCTGTCTAAAAGAGCGGTATGAGTGGAACCTCGCCCCCAGATATGTGAAGCATACTCCATATATGGACGGACAAGACCTCTGTACAGAGTTAGCAGCTGGGGGGTGAGAACAACAGGCGGAGACGTCTCAGAACACCTAACTTCACAGAAGCTGTTTTAGATAGAGATGAGATGTGAAATTTCCAGTTTAGATTATAAGAAAAGGACAGACCGAGGATGTTCAGTGCAGAAGAGGGAGACAGTTGAGTGTTACTGAAGAAGAGGGGATTAGTTGTCTGGAAGGTTGTGTCGAGTTGAAAGATGGAGGAACTGAGTTTTTGAGGCATTGAACAATACTAAGTATATTATGCTCTGCTCCAATCAGAAATTTTAGAGAGATCAGAAGCCAGGCGTTCTGTGGCTTCTCTGCGTGAACTGTTTACTTCCTGAAGGGTTAGACGTCTACGAAAAGACGTGGAAAAGTGCAGGGTGGTATCATCAACGTAGGAGTGGATAGGACAAGAGGTTTAGTTTAGATCATTGATGAATAACAGGAAGAGAGTGGGTGACAGGACAGAACCCTGAGGAACACCACTGATAATAGATTTAGGAGAACAGTGACCGTCTACCATAGCACCAATAGAACTGTCAGAATAGAAACTTGAGATGAAGTTACAGAGAGAAGGATAGAACCCGTAGGAGGGTAGTTTGGAAATCAAAGCTTTGTGCCAGACCCTATCAAAAGCTTTTGATATTTCTAAGGCAACAGCAAAAGTTTCACCAAAATCTCTAAAAGAGGATGACCAAGATTCAGTAAGAAAAGCCAGATCACCAGTAGAGTGTTCCTGACGGAATCCATACTGGCGATCAGATAGAAGGTTGTAAAGTGATAGATGTTTGAGAATCTTCCTGTTGACGATAGATTCAAAAACTTTAGATAGGCAGGAGATTAAAGACGGTAGATTAGAGACGGTAGTTTGAGGGATTAGAACGGTCACCCTTTTTAAGAACAGGCTGAATGTAGGCAAACTTCCAGCAAAAAGGAAAGGTAAATGTTGACAGAGTTGAAAAGAGTTTGACTAGGCAAGGTGCAAGCACGGAGGCGCAGTTTCGAAGAACAATAGGAGGGATCCCATCAGGTCCATAAGCCTTCCGCGGGTTTAGGCCAGCGAGGGCATGGGAAAACATCATTGCGAAGGATTTTAATAGGTAGCATGAAATAGTCAGAGGGTGGAGGAAAGGGAGGAACAAGCCCTGAATCATCCAAGGTAGAGTTTTTAGCAAAGGTTTGAGCAAAGTGGTCAGCTTTAGAGACAGATGTGATAGCAGTGGTGGCATCTGGTTGAAATAAAGGAGGGAAAGCAGAAGAAGCAAAGTTATTGGAGATGTTTTTGGTTAGATGTCAGAAGTCACGAGGGGAGTTAGATCTTGAAAGATTTTGACACTTTCTATTAATGAAGGAGTTTTTGGCTAGTTGGAAAACAGACTTGGCATGGTTCCGGACAGAAATATAAAGTGCATGAGATTCTGGTGATGGAAGGCTTAAGTACCATTTGTGGGCCACCTCTCTATCATGTATAGCACGAGAACAAGCTGTGTTAAACCAAGGTTTGGAAGGTTTAGGTCGAGAAAAAGAGTGAGGAATGTACGCCTCCATGCCAGACACTATCACCTCTGTTATGTGCTCAGCACACAGAGACGGGTCTCTGACACGGAAGCAGTAGTCATTCCAAGGAAAATCAGTAAAATACCTCCTCAGGTCCCATGTGTGTGTGTGTGTGTGTGTGTGTGTGTGTGTGTGTGTGTGTGTGTGTGTGTGTGTGTGTGTGTGTGTGTGTGTGTGTGTTTTGTTTTAGGTTACTAGGAAAAGTGTGTGTGTGTGTGTGTGTGTGTGTGTGTGTGTGTGTGTGTGTGTGTGTGTGTGTGTGTGTGTGTGTGTGTGTGTGTGTGTGTGTGTGTGTGTGTGTGTGTGTGTGTGTGTGTGTGTGTGTGTGTGTGTGTGTGTGTGTGTGTTTATGTTTTAGGTTACTAGGAAAAGTATGAGTGAATGTGTGTTTTGCTTTAACCTAATAGTAAAAGTGTGTGTGTGTGTGTGTGTGTGTGTGTATGAGATTAATGTTTATGTGTTTGCATCTCTCTCTCTCTCTCTCTCTCTCTCTCTCTCTCTCTCTCTCTCTCTCTCTCTCTCTCTCTCTCTCTCTCTCTCTCTCTCTCTCTCTCTCTCTCTCTCTCTAAGTCTCCTCTCCTCTCCTATCTTTGGGCACACACACACACACACACATTACCTCCCCCTCACTCTCTCCCTCCCTCCCTCCCTCCCTCTCTCCAACGGAACAAAATTACCCTTGAGAAATACGTCACGCAATTTTTTTTTTTTCCTACCTCTCCTTTCCTTTCGTTTCCTTGTTTGCATTTCCACACTCACATCTCCATCCCTCATACACGCCCCGCCACGCCCGCTGCTCCTCCTCTCCCACCACTCTCACTCCTCACTCGCCCTCACTCACCGCCCTCACCACGGAGCACTCACCACCCTTACCACACACTCACTCCCGGCAACACAATTACCACTGGAATGAACAGCAAATACTCTCCAGTGTACAGAGACGGAAGGTGATAAATAATACAGAAGCTGCGTCTATATAGGCGTTCTGGGTATGGTTAAGTTTTGCCCTTGCATTTTCCCCTCTAGTTATTTTCCCTTGAACAGTTTACCCTCCCTAGTACTGTACAATCCCCCGAGGAAATTTTCGCTTTTAGATTTCTCCCTTTTGTGTTTTCCTATTGAACATTTCCTCCCTCCCTTTGTTTGAGACCCCTGGATTTTTTTTTTTTTTTTTTTCTTCTTGGTAGATTTTCCCGTGATTGTTTCTCGCTTGGACATTTCTCCTCATCCTTTTATTTATTTTTTTTTCGTATTTATTTACTTTCTGAATTTTCTACCATTGTTCAAACATAATGTGACTAAACTAATCTACCCTAATTTAGCTTAACATAACATAACCCTTAACCTGTAACTAGCCAAAACTAAACTAACTTATCTAGTTAACCTTACCTAACCTAACCTAATGCAACCTAATCTAACACTGCATGACTAAACTAATCTACCCTAACTTGCAAGCTTAGCATATCCTAATCCTGAACTATAACTAACCAAAACTAAACTAACATATCTGATTAACACGACCTAACCTAATCTAACCTAACCTAACCTAACCTAATCTAATCTAACCTAACCTAACCTAATCTAACCTAACCTAACCTAACCAAACCTAACCTAATCTAACCTAACCTAACCTAACGTAATCTAACCTAACCTAACCTAATCTAACCTAACCTAATCTAAGCTAACCAAACCTAACCTAATCTAACCTAACCTAACCTAATCTAACCTAACCTAAGCTAACCAAACCTAACCTAACCATTACCAAACTTAAACTAACCAAACCTAACCAAAATCTAATTTAAACAAGTCAAACCCAACTTAAACAACCTAAACTTAACCTAATCACCTCCTAACCTATCCTAAACTAACCAAACATAACCTAACCTAACCAAACATAACCAAACCAAACCTAACACTAACCTAACCTAACCTAACCTAACCTAACAAAACCTAACCTAACGAAACCTAACCAAACCTAACCTAACCAAACCTAACCTAACTAACCAAACCTAACTTAACTTAAGTAAACCTAACCTAACCTCACCCGATCTACTCTAAACTAAGCTACATAATTTAACCCAACCTAATCTACACCATTAACAGATTAGCAACAATGACCTCAGTAATATATCTATTTTGTTTCACTCGTAACATTCATCATTCCATGTCGCCTTGATTATGTATCGCCTCAATCCATTTATAATTTATTTAAGCCTGGACATTGCACAAACGCCTGATTTTATCCATTGGCTCAGTTCAACAGTTTAACATTTAACAGTCAACATAACCTCTAACACACGCCACATATCCAAAAGAGGAAAGCGTCAGGAAATAATGTTATTGATAGGAAAATGCCAGGAAAAATTTTACTGCTAGGAAAAGAAATCAGGAAAATGGTGTTATTGATAAGATAATGTTAGAGAATGTCACTGATAGGCAGGGAGATCAGGAAAAATTAGTTACTGATGGGAAAGGAAGTGAGGGAAAGTGTTGGTGATAGGAAAATGTTAGAAAAGTGTCACTGATAAGAAAAAAATTGGCAGGAAAAAATGTTATTGATAGAAAATAGGCCAGGAAAATTTGTCACTGATAGGAAAAGAAATCAGGATAATAATTTATTGATAGGAAAATTTCATGAAAAATCTCATTGGTAGGAAAAAATATCAGGAATAAGTTTCAGACAGAAAAGTAATCAGGAAAAATGCCATGGATATGAAAAAAATGTTAGGAAAGAAATGTTAGGAGAAAATACCAGGAAAAATGTGTGATAAGAAAATATCAGGCAAAAAGTCACTGACAGGAAAAGAGGTTAAGTAAATTATGTTATTGAAAGGAAAATGTCAGAAAAATGCCAGAAAAATGTTAACGATAGGAAAAATTGTCGAAAAAAAAAGAGAATGTCAGTGATAGAAAGAAACTGTCAGGAAAAAAGTCAGTGATAGGAAAAAATATCAGGAAAAATGTCACCGATGGAAAAAAATGTCCTATATTCATTCCCGACACACTCTTTGCTAAGCCTCCCACGTGTTACTTACTGCTACATCCCTATCACACATGCTTTACTAGGAAAAAAAATGTCGGAAAAAAATGTCACTAAAATAAGAAAAATATCCTAAACTCACTCATTCACTCATACTTTCTACACTCTTAGAAATTCCCCGAGCCACTCTAAGCCTTCCCACGTGTTACTCAGCGTTACAACTCTATCTCACACGCTTTATTTCCCCGACAGAGCGCCCGAGAGCAGCACCTGACCCTGGCTCCGCGCCGCAACACGAACTGGAGCAGGAGGGGGAGGGGGCGATATGGGAGAGCCTGGGGGGATCAGTAGGGGGCGTAGTTGGGGGACTCCTAGGGGGGATGGGGGTGGTGATGCTGCTGCTGACGATAGTGGTGGTAATGGTAAGACAGCGGAGGCACCGGCGGTCTGAGGGTGGTGATGGTGACGGTAGAGGTATGGGGACGGATGCTTGCCCCCTGGACGCCCCCTCCCGCTCCCTCAAGCACGCCCCCCACTCCGCCAGCCACTCCAGCCTCAACGTGGATGCCAGGGACCCCAGAGACTCAGGTGAGAGGGAGAGAGGGAGAGGAGGGCATGAAGGGATGGGAAGGGTAGGGAAGGGAAGAGGGAGGGAGAGATTGAGAGGAGGAAAGGAATGGGAAGGACAGAGAATGAATGGGAGATGAGAAAGAAAACGGAGGAATAAAGGAGGCTAGAGGAAAAGGGGAATAAATAAAGTGGTTGATCAGGAAGAGGATAAAGGAGAGAATAACGAACAAAAAAGTAAAAAGATGAAGGAAGACGAGGAGGAAGGAAGAGAAGGATTAAACAAAAAGAGGAGGTAGGAAGAGGAGGATGTAGGAAGAGGGAGTAAGAGGATGATGAAGGATAATAAGGTAGGAGAGAAGGATGAAGAAAGAGAGGTAAGAAAAAGAGAGGAGGAAAGAGGAGAGAGACGAGAGAAGATGAAAGAAATAAAAGAAGGAAGAGGATAAGAGATGAAAGAGAACAAATGAGAATGATGGCACTGAAGAGAGAATGAGGAAGAGGAGAGAAGAAGAGAGGGAAGAAGAAGGAGGCGAGAGAATGAGTGAATACTGGCGTCGAATATCAAAGAATGGAGGAACAGAGAAGAAAGGATAGCAAATACAAATAAAAATGAGGGAAAGATACAAGTAGGAATAAACGAAGAGGAAAAGAGAGAGAGAAGGAGAGGGAAAGGGAGGGGAAAGAAAAGGAGAGGAAGGAGAATGACTAAACCGTGTTGGTGGTAAATGTGAACGAATGGAGGAATTAAGAGGGAAAGTTAAATAATAGGAATAGAAAGAATAGGAATAAAAATACGAGAATTAAGATGAAAGAAAAAGCTAAAATAGATGAAAATATGAATAGAAAGGAATCTTGAAAAAAAAATGGAGGGAAGAATATGAGTAAAGGAGAAAACTAAATGATGAATAAAGTATAAAAGAATATGAATAAGAAAGGAAATGTTTTAAAAGATTATGAAAAGAATGAAGAAATATAACTCAGGGGAAGAAGGAATAATACAAGCGGGAAAGAAAAGTGAAAAGTTATAAAACAGATGACGACTAAGAGCAGTCACGCCATTCTGTTTATTTATTTATTTATTTATTACTTATTTATTGTTGTTTTAGTATTCAGGCACTTCAGAAATTTGGTCTTTTTATCTTTTATCTGTTTTCTTTTCCTTCTTTTTTTTCAGGGCACGTTATCATTAGTATGCTTTTTCATTTATTTTACTTTTTTTTTTTTTTTTGCGCTTGGCTGGCCTTCCTAATAAAAACAAACAAACTTGATGAGCCTTCACATTTCCATACAAACCTCCGTACTCTATATCAGGAGTTTTTTTTTTTTATTTATTTATCTACTTATTTTTATTTCATTTATTTTTATTTTTGTTTATTTATTTATTTATTTATCTATTTATTTATTTATTTATTGCCTTTGTCCAGTCTCCCTCAATACATAAAATAGACAAAACATGATTTCTTACATCCATCGTGCCCTGTACCATGAGTCTAGTTTTCCTTTCTTCCTTTTTTTCCTTTTCTTTTTTTTTTCTTTTTTTTTATTTCATGTTTTTGTCCTTCATAGTCGATGATGGAAAGAAATACATATTTAATAACTTTGAACATCATTACCATACAGCCACTGTGAATGATTTTTTTGTTTTTTTTTCAATGGTCAGTCTTTTCCCACGGCCAATCTTTTTTTCCCATGTTCATGCTCCCCAATATATATATATAAAAAAAGAAAAAAGACACCTGATAACTGAACACACAATCCCCATACAGCCACCGTGTCCCGTATAATGAGTGCTTTTTTTTTCATTACCAGCCTCTTTTTCCCACG
>NC_087186.1:8231907-8294407 GCF_035594125.1 Scylla paramamosain | reverse complement strand
TTTCCATCAAAGAGAATACACAACAACACAAAGGAAGAACATAAAGTAACACAATATAGCACCAGTAGACCTATTAATCCTTAGAGGACTGTGGAAAGCAACTTTATCTGAACTAAGGAAAGATATGAAGGCTTCTCATCTTCGCTATCAACATCATTTCGTCTTAATTCATCGCGTAAATTATTAAAACGTAAAATATTTATACTGTGGTGTGTGTGTGTGTGTGTGTGTGTGTGTGTGTGTGTGTGTGTGTGTGTGTGTGTATGTGGCCTCCAGTAATTCTTGCGGCTCCTCAACATTGGAAGTCATGCACGAATAAGCAGGAATAACAATTTGAAGCCAGAATACCAGGAAGAATAAATAATGTTAAGCCTGAAATATTAAATCGTAACCGTATCTCAAACTCCGGGGCTGGAAAATGACAACAGACCGATACACCAACAGACCAACAGATCAACAGACCACAGACTCTTCCGTGACCATCAACATTTTTACCACCCTTCCTTTGTTTTCCTTCTCCTTTTCTCTTTTCCTTTCTCGCTTCTTCCCTTTTCTTTCTTCTTCCTTTTCCTTTCTTCTTTTCTTTCTCCTTTTTTTTTTTTCTTTATTTCTTCGTTTGAGTAAGATCCCGGCGCTGCACTTAATAAAAAAGGGAAAAGTTGGCCGCTGTTCTTAGTTTCCCTGTCTTACAAACCAGAAAAGAAAAGGAAAAGGAAAAAATTGGGAAAATGGAAAGTTGCCCGCGGTTCCTTTGTTTTCCTAGTTTCCTTGCCTTACTTACAGACACGGGATAAAGGGAAAAAAAATGAAAAGGTGATTAAAAATTGATAAAAAGGAAGAAAACGAGAAAAGGGAAAATACATGAAAAATTAAAAAAAATAGAAAAAAGGGGGAAAAAGGGAATGGGATAAGGTTAAAACAAGACCGGAAATTAAAAAGGAAATAAAAAATAAGGTAATAAAAAGCGCTTTTCCACTCACGATCAAACAGGAAACGGAGAAAGGAAAAGAAAACTTGACAAAAAAAAAAAGTAAAGAGAAAAAAGTCTGTATACTCGAAATACAACAGAAAAAAGGAGGAAAGAAATCAATAAAGAATTAAAATAGTCTTTCTCATTGCATCAGCCAGCATTTCCTCATTAAAAAGAATGAAGAAATGGAAGAAGAAATTAAAGCAAGATACGAAAAGTCTTCTTAAAACAAAACAACCTCCCTATTTAAACAACGAGAGAGGAAATAGATAAAAGCAAGAGAAAAACCGCCTTCTTAAGTTTCTTCTCCTATTAAGCATAATTTTCTGTTAAAAATGAAAAAAAAATGGAAGAATAAATTAAAACACTAAAAATATCTTTGTACTCTTTTGTACGAGAGATAAAATAGAAAAAAAAGCAAGAGAAAAACGCCCTTCTACTCTTTCTATTCCTATAAACCGTCACTTAATATTAAAAATTTCTAATAATGGAAGAATTAATTAAAACAAGCTACAAAAAAGTTTCGGTACTCACTTCAAACAGCCTCCCTATTAAGACAACGAGAGGGGAAACAGATAAAAGAAAGGGAAAAAACGCCTTTCCACCCTCTCAACTCCCATAAAGCACCATTTCCTATTTAGGGGGCTAAGAGAGGCGGCCGGCGGTGCCCTGCGTCAGGAGTAAAGAGGGCGGCCCGCGGATACCACTCACTGTATCGCAAGTGAAGAGAGCAAACCATAAAGACATCAAACGATTCCTCCAAGGTGTTGAGACCCTCTTCCTTCCTCTTCCTTCCTCTCACTTCCTCTCACTCACTCGTGGAGAGGCCAGGAGAGTGAGAGTAAACCAAAGGAAGATGAGGAGGGATAAAAAAGTGGGTGAGGAAGAGGAGGAGCACGAGGAGGAGGAGGAGGAGGAGGAGGAGGAGGAGGAGGAGGAGGAGGAGGAGGAGGAGGAGGAGGAGGAGGGAATGGGGCGCACAAGAGGTGATGCAGGATTTAGGAGTGAAAACAGTGGAAGAAAAGAAAAGGAAATCAGGAAATATATGTGTGTGTGTGTGTGTGTGTGTGTGTGTGTGTGTGTGTGTGTGTGTGTGTGTGTGTGTGCGTGTGCGTGTGCGTGTGCGTGTGTTTGTGTGTGTGAGGAAAGTGTAAAAATAGAGAAAGAGAAAGGAATAAGAAAGAGGGAATGAAGCGAATAAGAAGTGAAGTGTAAGAGAGAGAGAGAGAGAGAGAGAGAGAGAGAGAGAGAGAGAGAGAGAGAGAGAGAGAGAGAGAGAGAGAGAGAGAGAGAGAGAGAGAGAGAGAGAGAGAGAGAGAGAGAGAGAGAGAAGCAGGGAAAGTGTAGGAAAAGTGCAAAGGTTAGGAGAACGCAAGTAAGAGAAAGAAAGATGGGGAAAGATAGAAGGAAAAAAAAAAAAAAACACACACACTAGGCAACGAAGAGAGAATGAGGCGCACGGGATGTGATGTAGAAAAGAGAACAGTAAAAGAGAAGAGAAGAATCAGGGAAATATGCATAACTCACGAGGAAACGAGGAAAAGATAGAAATACAAGGAAGGGAAGGAATACGAAGCGAACGAGAAGGAGGAGGAGGAGGAGGAGGAGGAGAAGGAAAAGGGAATAAGACACTGGAGATAATTTGCAAAGGAAATAAGCAAAGGGAGAGAAGAGGACAGCCAAGGAATGTGGAGGAAAAGACGTCAGGTGAGCGATGGAAGGCATAAAAACGTTGACGAGGAGAAGAGAGTGAGGGGGACAGGGTGGCGCAGGACGAGGCGCAGAGGAAGAGAAAGAGACGAAGAACCAGAAAAGATGTGAGAAAGATTTAAATGTAAGAGGAAGAAATAAAGAAAGGACGAGGACGAGGAGTGAGGTGAAATAAAGTGATAACGTGCAGGAAGGAGGATAAAAGGTGGAACAGGAAACGTGCAAGGATTGAAGGAATAAGAGGAGGGCGAGGAGAGGATGAAGGACACGCAAAGAACGAAGAGACGAGGAGGAAAAAAATAGACGAATAAAAAAGTAATTTCGAACTGAGGAATAAAAATAACGAAGGAGGATGAAAGCAGAATCAGGGAATATGCAGGAAAGCTGTTGAATTTAGAGGAAAGAATAACGAATAAGAAAATGACAAAGGCGAGAAGAGGAGGGGAAAATGAGGCGAATGAACGACGATACAGAACTGTGTAGGAGTGAAGACAACGGAGGATAAGAGGAGAATCTAGGAGTACATAGGAAAGGTTTTACAATTAGCAATAAGGAATAAAAGGGTGACAAGGAAGAGGACGAGGAGACAATGAGAAAATGAGGCAAATAAGTGATGAAGAGCTTATTAGGAATAAAAAAAAAACGGGGGAGGATAAAAGGAGAGTCAGGGAATATGTAGAAAAGGTTGAATTCAGAAGAACGAATAAGGAATAAGAAGGTGAGAGAGAGAAGAGGACGAGGAGACGAAGAGCAGGCAATGAGGTGGATAAGAGAGGGATGGAGGGCTTAGCAGGAATAGAAACAACGAGGAAGGATAAAAGGAGAATCAAGAAATGTGGAGGAAAGCTGTTGAATTTAGAGGAAGGAATAACGAATAAGAAAGCGACAAGGAAGAGGACGAGGAGACGAGGAGGAGACAATGAGGTGGATAAGAGATTATAAAAACTTACCAGGAATTAAAACAACGAAGGATAAAAGGAAGATAAAAGGAGAATCAGCAAATGTGTAGGAAAGATGTTAAATTTAAGGGGAGGAATAAAGAATAACAGGTTGACAAGACAAGGAAAGGACAAAATGAAGTGGATGAGATGTTATCT
Organism: Scylla paramamosain; assembly: GCF_035594125.1. Lineage (NCBI taxonomy): Eukaryota > Metazoa > Arthropoda > Malacostraca > Decapoda > Portunidae > Scylla > Scylla paramamosain. Next base: position 8,290,630 of record NC_087186.1, on the reverse strand, counting down.
AAACTTAGCAGGAATAAAAACAGCGAAGGATAAAATGAAGATAAGAGGAGATTCAACGAATGTGTAAGAAAGATGTTAGATTTTAAAGGGAGGAATAAGAAATAAAAGGGTGACAAGGGAAAGGAGGAGGAGAACAAAACTAAGTGGATAAGAGGTTATAAAACTTCGCAGAGAGAAAAAGAAAAAAAAAAACACTGGAGGAGGATAAAAGGAGAATCGAGGAATGTCCAAGAAAAGAGTTAAATTCAAAGGAAAGGAATAACGAATAAGAAAACGAGGCCAAGAGGAGGGAATGTGGCGTACACGAGGTGAGGCTGGAAGGAAAACCAACGGAGGAGAAAAACACAGCCACACAACCACACGACCACACGACCACACAGAACAGCACGAAATGTTTAGGGGAGGTGTAAAAGTTAGAGCTTGAGAGGAACAAGATAAGACAACACTTGCACTACCTGTCGCCACCACCACCACCACCACCACCACCACCACCACCTCGTCACCATCTCGACACCAGCCACCTCGCACCTTCACACACCCTCCCGCTACATGTTTTATTGTCGCCCATCTCTTGTTCCTCCTCCTCAGCCAACGAGGGAGAGACAAGGAGGACAAGGGAGGACAAGGGAAGGAGAGGGAGGGCAAGGAATAGCAGGAAGCGGAATGAAAGGAATAAGAAGGAAGAAATAAAGGAAAAGGGATAAAATCAGCACGGAATGGAATGGGATGAACGGAAAGATTAGGAAAAAAAAATGGCCGGCAGGAAATTAAATGCAACGGTACAGAAGAGAAGGAATAGAATGAAAAGGGGAGGGAAAGAAAACTAAATGGAACTGAAAAGAAAGAAAAAGAAAAAGAAAATGGTAAGATAAGAAAAATAGAAGGAACAAAATGAAATAGAACGGGAGAGGAAAAAGAGAAGAATAAAAGGGAAAGGAAGGAGAAAACGTAATGGAACGACAAAGAAAAGAAAGAACAGAAATATAAGGAAAATAGAAAAAAAGGAAAAAAAATAAATAAATAGAACGGGAGACAAGAGATCTAACAGAATAATAATGAAATGGAAGGAACAGGAAAAGAAAAAGAAAAAAAAACATAACGCAATGGAAAAACGAAGAAGAGAAGGAAGAAGGAAAGAAAACTAAAGGAAAATTAAACTATAACAGAAGCGAAGGAAGAGGAATACGAGATAAAAGAAAAACCGTGACAGAATGGAAATTGAGAAAGGAGAAAGAAGAAGAAGGAAAGGCGGAAGAAAGGAAAGGAGAGCGGAGAGGGGAGTTTGTTCTTGAGGAAAAGGTTAAAGAAAAGAACTCGAACAGGAAGACGTGGCGGTGTTCTTGTTCTCCATCTGACGAGTGGGGAAGGAAGAGGGGAAGGAAGTAAAGGAGAGAGAGGAGGAGGAGGAGGAGGAGGAGGAGGAGGAGGAGGAGGAGGAGGTGCCGTAGCAACAAATATTCATTAACACCAAAGATCAAAACTTAATAAGCACGCTAATGAAAAATGCTAATATTCCTTTTCTTTTTTTTTTTTTTACATGGTTGTTTTCGCTAATGTTCGCTCTTAATTACCTGATCCCTGCTTCGTTTTCATTTTTTTTTTTCATTTTTTCACTGCTATTCACTGAACAAATTGGTGGCGTGCGTTTGACACCTGCGCAGGTAAAGACTCTTGAGTAAAACGTGATGCCTACATACACTTCCCGTTCCCTCTTCCTTCAAAACAAAAAATGCGGGGAGAAAAACATATGCACCTTCAAGGGCCTTCCAGTTAACAATATTTCTAAGACCATTCCCTGGAGGCGAGGATAAAGAAACAAGGAAACAGAAAAACCACGTGGGATTTTACACCAGAGTGCCAATCAACAACACACACACACACACACACACACACACACACACACACACACACACACACACACACACACACACACACACGAGAAAAATCAATATACAACTCAACAGAATATTTCAGCACTTACATTTCAGCCGGAGTCCTGAAACTGTGTGGGCGATGGTACGTGTATGGTGGTGGCTCTGGTGGGTGGGCGGTGCGTGGGCGGTGTTGCGTGAGTGGCAGTGAGCGGCGGTCAAGGTGAGAGTGCAGCATGAGGGGGCAGCGGGAGTTTACGAGTCGCCAGGTGAAGCGCGCGGCAGTAATCCAGGTGTACTCTTGCGTCACGCCAGCCTCTCACACTCCCCGCGTTGCCCTGCCGGCTTTGGCTTGCATGTGTCTGGCCACGCCGCGCCGCCTGGGGTGATAGGAGTGATAGTGAAGGGGGGAGTGATGATGATGGTAACAGTTGCAGCAGTAGAAACAACAACAACAACAGCAACAACAACAATAACAACAACGGTCATAATGATGATGATGATGATGATGATGATGATGATAATAATATCAATATTAATAATAAAAGTAGTAGTAGTAGTAATAGTAGTAGTAGTAGTAGTAAGAACATAAGAACATAAAGGAAGCAGCAAGAAGCAACCAGGCTTACACGTGGCAGTCCCTGTATGAAATATATTCTACCTATTTCCACCTATCATCCCCATCCATAAACACGTCTAATCTTCTCTTAAAGCTCCCTTATGTCTTAGCACTAACAACATGATTACTAGTAGTAGTAGTAGTAGTAGTAGTAGTAGTAGTAGTAGTAGAAGTAGAAGTAGAAGTAGAAGTAGAAGTAGAAGTAGTAGTAGTAGTAGAAGTAGAAGCAGAAGCAGAAGTAGAAGTAGTAGTAGTAGTAGTAGTAGTAGTAGCAGTAGTAGCAGTAGTGGTAGCAGTAATTATGGAATAAAGACAGATGATATAACATAAAAAGTGAGTACACAGGAAAATACACAGACGGACAGACAGACAGACAGACAGACAGACAGACAGACAGACAGACAGACAGACGGACGGACGGACGGACGGACGGACGGACGGATGTACATACATACAGACGTAAACGGAATGACTGATGCAGGCAGCAAGTCGATCAAGTAAATAATGTAACATGATACATATATATATTTGAAAACGTGAAAACATGTTCATAATTCCTAAATTGGGTATGGAGCTTAGAGAGAGAGAGAGAGAGAGAGAGAGAGAGAGAGAGAGAGAGAGAGAGAGAGAGAGAGAGAGAGAGAGAAACACCTCGTGCCATTAAATCTCAGCCAGGATAAAAACAAATCATGCAAACACACAAACGAGATCACGAACTTATTGCCAACAACTCTCCATACACGCAAAAAACACCAGTGCCATCCATTAATAAATCCAAACACAGGTGAATAAACAAGGCTAATTAGGCAGCGCGTGAGAGCAAACACAACAGGTGACGCCAGGTATTCTTGCCAGGTGTCGCCGGGACCACCGCAGGGCACACTGCCGGGTGACGTCAAGTGAGGCTGTGACGCCCCTGCCCTGCTGACGTCAAGGGCATTATGACATCACGCCTGAGTCACCCGAGTCGCCTGCTGTCCCTCCTCACCTCGGGACTCGCGGAAGATGAAGACCTGCTGCTTCGGATTCCCCTGTGAGACTAATGAGCTTTTGTTTATTTTTTTGATAACTCACTCCTGAACCTCTGTGAAGTGTTGACTCTTTGAACCTTTTATTGACTCGTGTACAGACCCTCCTCTCCCATCCTCCTCCTCCCAGTCTCCCTCTGAACTTTCGTGAGCTTTCTACAAACCTGTGAACATCTCTCGATATCTTTAAAAAAAAAAAAAGAAGTTTATAATAAACCTCATGTGGTGTTATGTAATTATATATATATAAATATACACACATTATTATTTTTATTGTTTTGTAATAAAAAGTTCTTTACATATTTAGTAGCATGATTATTTCCCTCATCCCTCCGCGAGTCACCTGCTACGCATCACCAGCATCAGTATTTATCGGGAACGCGGAGGTTAAAGAGGCTATAAGGGAGCCGTATTAGTTGTAACTGCGTACGATTACTTTTTACGAGTGGCGGAAGGGTCACACACACGCCAGCCACGTCCCCAAATGATCTTCACATTCAGTTCATAAAAGCAAACAACGAAAACAGCAAGAAAAAAATATGATAATAATACCCGCGCTTTTTTGCATAATGTCTTTACTTCCCAAGCCATCTTTTCCCAGCACCGTTGTAAAAGACTCCATAATTCTCGGGGACCTGTGATTCACGGCTGCCTGAAGAATAGATAGACACTCCCGCCGGACACGTAGCCACCGTGATGTACGCCTCCCTTTTGTTCCCTTCTCCCTCAGCCGCTCCCCGCCAAGCCGCAAATACCAACACTCCCCGCTGCTATACTGTACTATTACACTGTTATACTATATCATATTATATTGCAGAGGAAAATTTGACTTGAATCAAAGCTATTCCGACCGTTTCAGAAAATAAGACAAAGTAAATAAATAAATAAATAAAAAATACGACATACGGCAATGTAAATAGAACATCTTAAGGGAAAACTTCCTTCTTTAACTTGAGGGAAGTTTTTTGTGGCTCAGATACTTGTTTTACATCTTTCAGTAGAAAACCCACATGTGTTGAGGGAGTATTTTTTCAGCCTTTTCTCACGAGAAGGGCAGCACACGAGACTGTCGGAAGCACAGCGGAGTCTGTGCAGGAACAGAACTGGATTGCCTGTTGGAAAAGTAAAATGAGTCTTGGGATAAAATGAAATAAACAAATCCCTAACTTGCAGAAGAGGTTTCTTCATAGGATCTGTTTTGCGCAAAGGTTAGTCCTGTCATGTCACACTTGAGTCTTTGCCAAGGACATTGTGTTTATACTCGAGTCAGTGGCTCTTGTAAGTGGTGCGCCCTCCAAGTATAAACTATTTTTCCCAAAATAATTCCTCTTAACTTATAGGTGCAATTTTTTTTTTTTTCTCCACAAGAAATTATTATTACATCGCTATCAGTAGCTTTTATTATTTTTTAGTCATCTCTCTCTCTCTCTCTCTCTCTCTCTCTCTCTCTCTCTCTCTCTCTCTCTCTCTCTCTCTCTCTCTCTCTCTCTCTCTCTCTCTCTCCTCGTCTGGGTGGCGAAATACGTTCCCGGGAAGCCATCAGTACCCGCCAGGCCACGCCTCCTCCCACCCCGCCTTGTTCCCTGCCTGATCCTAAGACTGCTGCTGTCTGAGAGGAATTCCAGAAGCTGTTTTTGTACCAAAGCAAATCTGGTTACAACCAACATGAAGACAAGTGTTCGGGCTTGCCAGAGAGAGAGAGAGAGAGAGAGAGAGAGAGAGAGAGAGAGAGAGAGAGAGAGAGAGAGAGAGAGAGAGAGAGAGAGAGAGAGAGAGAGAGTACCTTCACCTCCCCTCGCTCACTCCAGCTGTTGTCAGAAGATAGCCAGCAATACTGTTTTATAGTCACCCTCAAGTCAAGGCTTTATTTTCTTCTCTCCCTCCCTCATCCTCCTCTCTCTATCTCTCTTTCTCCTCCTTCCCTTGCTTCCCGTTGTGTCGCCCACGAAGGAAAACTGAACGAAAAATAAGACCTGAAGCTACAGAAAAAAAGAAAAAAAAGAGGAAAAAGAGGAACGAAGGAAAGTAAGATAGTGACGTGAAAGAAAGTTCGAACGAAAATAATGAACCATGTGAAATCTCGCGAGAAGCTGCACCAGGTGAATGAAGGGTGAGGGTGAGGTGTCCAGGTGGTGAGTGAAATGTATGTAGCGGGAGGGTAATGGATGTCGGGCATTTCTACAAGGGCGAAAAAGCCTTGGAAAAATGTTGGAATAATAACGTTAGCGGGAAGAGGAAAGATGTTATACCCAGCGGAGCCATATTGCTACGCTCTCTCTCTCTCTCTCTCTCTCTCTCTCTCTCTCTCTCTCTCTCTCTCTCTCTCTCTCTCTCTCTCTCTGTCTCATATCCTAGGTGGCAGATTCTTCCTCATCCTAACAACACAATCTTTTTTCCTCTCTCTCTCTCTCTCTCTCTCTCTCTCTCTCTCTCTCTCTCTCTCTCTCTCTCTCTCTCTCTCTCTCTCTCTCTCTCTCCTCTCATATCCTAGGTGAGGTATTTTTCCTCGTCCTAACAACACCATCTTTTCTTTTCCTTTTGTTTCCACGCAGAAAAGCAATAGCGAGGTAGAGGAGCGGAGGTGAAGTGGTAGTGAATGCTTTATAATAGTGAAGCAGATGGCTACTCCCTTCTTTTTTATTATATTCATCTCTCTTCTCCTTCCTCCTCCTCCTCCTCCTCCTCCTCCTCCTGGTATCCGTGAACCATTTTAAGATGAGCGAAATTCAACAATCTTTCGCCCCACATTCTTCTCAGTGTGTTGCTGCAGCCTGATCTATTTATTTTTATTAGTTTTTTTTTTTTTTTTTTTTTTTTTGTCTAGTGTTTGCATGTTTCATTTTCTTTCCTTCCCGTGGTTTTATGTTTTGGTAAATTTCCCTTCTGAGTTGCAGCGTGGTTTATTTTCCTTCCCCCGCCCATGTGGGTTTATTTTATGGGTGTGAAGTATTTAGTTTTCATCATTTATCGCATTTTTCTCTCTCCCTCCCGCGCTGTTCAGACACGACTGCACATCATTACCGTAAGTGCATTTTATCCATAGCTTCTCATTTCAACGTCATGGCTTCTTGTTTTTATTGCTAATTTCCTGAGTAACTGAGTAAACTGTCTCCATCAGCTGAGTGAGTTTCAATTGTATACACACACACACACACACACACACACGTCTTCACCTGTTACCGTCTCCTCCTTTGTCTTGCTTTCCTCTCTTCTATATCATAACCCTCTTTTCATTCTTGCACTTTACAATTATCTCCTTGCCTTCATTCCTGGTATGTCATTCCCAGCTCATTTCTCATCTCACTTTTTCCCTTGCTCTCTCACTTCTCTTCCTCTCGCACCCTTCGTTATGCCTCTCCTTCCTTCCTTTATCGCCGTCTTCCTCTTCGCTGCTTGCTTCCACCCTCTCCTTCCCCTCCATCAATTATTCACTCTGTCACCAAGCTTCGTCTTTCCACTAAACACCCTTTATATTTACTTAATCTAAATGTGGCTTTGTGAGGGCAGGCACTTTTTCGAGAATTATAATACGTTTACTTCACTTACACGCACTTCCTTTGTCCTCTTTTTTTCTGTATTCTCTCGCTCTCTCATTCGCACACACACACACACACACACGCTCTCTCTCTCTCTTTCTCTCGAGTTCTTTCTCCTTTCATCCGACTCATAAATCTTTCCAGTTTTAATGGGAATTTATCAAATGCTCCCCGAGGCTCCAGTCATCTGTTAATTTCTTCCTTTCCTTTCAGACTCAGATATTGATGAACCTCTCGCTCCTACACGAAAATTTCATATTTCACCGAGTTTTCTCTTCGACGCTCAGGGCAAATTGACGAAAGCGCAGAAACTTTAGAATATTCTCAAGGTAACTTCCCTCCGCGCGTGTGAGGTGAACTGTACTGGTAAATATCTTAGGCAATATTTAAGCTGACGCATTTTATCACACGGAAAAAAGACGAGGTAACTAAAGTTTAATAATATTCTTAGGGTAACTTCCCCCTGTATTAAGTGTTGAGCAAATAGGTATTACTAAATAGCTTATAGGTTATTAAACGCATTCATCGAGGGGAGGGAAGGAGGAAGGATGTAAATTAGGCAGAGGAAGTTCAGTAGTACTCCTTAGGTCATTTTCCCTCGCGAGTGTTAAGTAAATGAGTATTTATACATCTAAGTTTGGTCATTTATCACACGGCTAAAATCTATGAAAATCAAACACGAAATTTTAACAAACCAAGATAACTTTCCCTCTCAAATGTTTAGTAAGCGTGTATTTGTAAATATTTTATACATATCTGAGACAAAATATATATATCTAATCTTAGTCATTCATGGGATGGCAAAAACATGAAAATTCAGCACGAAAATATAAAAACACCGAGGTAACTTCCCCCTGCGAGTGTTAAGTTAATGGGAATTAGTAAATATTTCATACGCACGTAATATTACAGTACATTTACACTGGCAAACTTTACAGAATGAAAAAACCTGAAATTATACAATAAGTTTAATAGCGTCTAGGTACTAACCTCCTGTGGCAAGTTTCAAGTAAATGGTAATTAGCAAATATCTTACCCGTAAATAATGCTACATTTATAAATTAGCCGTAATAAAAATAAATAAATAAAGAGAATCAGTGACTATACAGGAAAAGTTTAATGACCTTCGGGTACCAACTTCCCTGGCGAGTGTAAGGTAAATGTGAATTAGCAAATGTTTTGTACTTAGCTACATGTACTATTACGCGACACTCACTTACAAATTTACCAGAATAGAGAATGGAAATTAGAAAAAGTTTAATAACCTCCAGGTACTAACTTCCCCTGGCGAGTGTTAATAGGAGTTAGTAAATATTTTATATATACGTATATAATGTTATACTTTTACAATAACAAAAATTTATCTGGATGAAAAAAAAAAAAAAAGGAAATTCGTAGAAGTTTCATAATCCCCCGTGGCGAGTGTTAACTAAATGCGAGTTGGTAAATATCCTATAAGTATTATTATGTTACACTTTTACAGTTAAAAAAAAATTTACTAGAATGAAAAAAAATGGAAATTCGGAAAGAGTTTAACAATCCCTAGATACGAAAGTTCCCTGGCGAGTGTTAAATAAATGTGTATTGGTAAATATCTTATACAACATTTAACCTTGCGCATTTATCAGGGGGTGAAAAAAAAATGATGAAAATTAAGGTGAGCGCGGCTGGTCAGGTCGTTGGAGATGACTGAGTGGGCATATTTCTTCCCTTGGCACACAGGCCGGCCACTATCACCCCGTGCCTGATATAAACTAAATACACACTGCGAGCTGTTATCAAAGAGTTATTATCACCGGGAAAACTCATCACTAGTAGCAGAAATACGCTAATAGTGAAGGGAGACTCCGGAAACTGCACACACCCCCTCCCACACACACACACACACACACACACACACACACACACACACACACACACACACACACACACACACACACACACACACACACACACACACACACACACACACACACACACACACACGCCATCATTTTCTCAGGGTAATTAAGTATGGCGGACGAACTCTTTGCCAATATAGGATAAAGCGTGGAGGATAGTAAAAATAATAATAATAAATAAATAAATAAATAAATAAATAAATAAATAAAGGAGGAGGGGGAGCTGGATGAGACCTACATCGTAACAGTGACTCATAATAGTTCCAGGTAGTAAGTAGTTCGGGGATATTGGCTGCTAACACCTGGAGACCTTCAGGTATATGAAAAGTGAACCCTCCTTCCCGCATCTTCAGTTAATACGCTCGCATCAAAGACGGCTTCATTATCTATCTATCTATAGGCTATATCTATCTGTTAATCCGTTCATTCATCCATCCATCTACTTATCTATCTAACTACTTACGTTGGCAAAGACCTGGGAATTCGTTTCATTTAGACGGAACCGAGCAGGTAAAAACGCGGCCCCTCTTCCTGCATCTTCAGAACAATTTGATAGGTTCGTATTAATAAAAACTAAATAAAAAAAACCTGCTGGCGGACTCTTTTGTTTCGCCATAAAGTCTGATCCGCGCTTTCCGTAGCCGTGAATATCGCCCGTGAAGCAGTGACGCACCCGGCGCATCACCCTCTTGCCCCGCAGCGCATGTTTACGCAAGCCTTTTACAACTGCACAGTTTCATATCTATTTCGGCAACGGTGACATCGGCCCACTGTAGCCTTCCCCGGGTTAAAGCTGCGTGTCCCGGTGGGAGGGAGGCGAGGTGGCAAGGAAATGGGCTGGAGAGGAATGGGGTGGGTAAGGGTAATAAGGGCAGGGTAATAAGAATGTGATGAGTGGCGTACAATATGGGTGGATATTAAAGAAACCACAGCACGCCGCCTAAGCCTCCCGGGCCTCTTGTTCTTGGGACTGTTCTCAGTGTCCCGGTGTCTTGTATCGATTACTTTCAGCACTCCTGTTGATGAAGCAACTCACGAGATACATAAATGTGCGAGTACACTGTATATGGGGCACCCGTGTTCCCATTGCGTTACGTAAACACAATAAACAGGATACATGTGAGAAATGGTGATATACAGACAAGTTTGGCATTCCCATCATACAGTTCAGCGTCACTCCTGCTCTATGGCGTTCCTGTGTGTTAGCGACCCTGCAGCCCCTCATCGATGCTGAACATTCTATTAAAGACGCACAGCGCCGCCTTGCCCTCGGGGTTGGTGTACAGCATCTGCAGCTGAAAATATACGCTGTTGTCCTCGAGATCGGGCAGGCGGCGACGGGAGAAGACCTTGTCTGGATCCAGTCTCAGACTGAACTCCAGCTGCCTCTCAGGGTCCACGCACGCCATGAAGAAAGCGTCAGTGTCTGGATGGAAGCAGGAAGTCACGCCCCTTCCCTCAACCTTCGTCACCTCAACGCCTGGCGTCCACCTAACCCTCCCGTGCGCCATCACCCCTCGGAAAAGAAAGACCCCAGAATGCACCAGCTTGAGCACATCCCTGGAGCGCTCCACCAGTCGCGTGGAGCCTCCGTTCTGAGCCTGGTGGTGTAGTACCAGGGGTTGCAGCAGCGGGTTCATGCCCACTCCCTGCCCGCTGACACAGACCATGTTCAGGGTGACCTGGGACGCCGCAACCACCAGCGCATCCAAGATGTCTGCCTTCAGCCTGCGCCTCTCTTGGCCGCTGATGAACACCACCCTCCCTCCGCGGGCAGCCACCGCCGTCCACGCACGATCCACCAGGGTGCCCAGGGAGCCACGCCCTTCCATTGGCTCTTCCCGAACCTTTCCATCTGAGTAAAGGCGGCAGGTTCGGGTCTCGCGACACAGAACCTCAACGTCTGGCAGGCCGTGCGTGGCAGCGGCCCATCTGTGAATGCACGTCCTCACGTCAGGGAGTGCGCCGTCCAGCACAATCACCAGCCTGGGCCGGGCACGAGGCTGGCCGCCATGCACCAGGCAGTGCACGTCCGTCCCGGACAACAAGCCGTGTCTCAGAGAAGTGTCTTTGGTGTTTTCAGATAGAGGGGCGGCAGCCTCGCATATGTTGCATGCCAGCTTCCCGTCACGGTCTCTCGTCACCCAGAACGGGTTGGCCAGCGCTCGACACTTGTCGTTGGAACACTGCAGGAGTTGCTCGACCTTCTTGGGCTTTGGCAAGGTTTTTAAAGCAGCCATCGGTCTAAATGTCATTCTTAGGAGTTCGCAGCGTCGGGAGGGGATGCCAGAAAAGCTGAAAGTAAATGGTGCCGCGCCGATCAACTTGTGAGGCGCCCGCACCACGAATACACTGCTGGGATACACCTGAGGAGTGCTCCGCAGATCCTGGCTTCCGAGACTCAGGATGGAGTGACACAGCAAGAACAACACAGGAAGAGGTATCACGTAGTTTCCCACGGAGCCCTGCAGACCGATGAATGCTGCTTTGATCATGACGAGATTTACGAACATGACAGTGGTCAGGGCCCCCAAGAGGGCAATGAAAGAGGGAAGGGACTTCTTGCCTATACAGCGCCACAAAGCGACGCAGTGGTGGTGGACGTTGGCGATGCAGCAGTGGCACAGGAAGCAGTGGATGGAACCTGGGGGTCTGAGGAGGCGGCAGTACGAGCACCAGGTCCAGGTGACAGCCTCTCGCGGGGGCGCCGCCAGGGCGTCCTCTTTCCTCACCTCGCACGGATTGCTCGCCATCAGCCACACCGTCATCACCGCCCCGACGCTGCACGCCAGGAACATGAAGCACTGTAGAGGGAAGGGGTACGCCAGCCACCCCTCCACCTCCACTCCCACTAACGGCAGAGTCATTGCCACCACGCCTGCCCGCACCATCCACCCCGCCACCCGCGCCACCACCTCCCCCCTGCTTTGCCCCCATGGCACGTTCTCCACCACCACGCCCACCCCGTTAAGCTCCTCTGTCGTATTTACCATCTTCCTGCCCTGTGGATCCGCCCTCTCCTTTTGTATTGAAAAACTCACTGCTGTTACTTCGTTTTCGGTGGATGATGGGCGTCTAATAAACTTTGGTGCACTGGAGGCGCAGCGACATCGGGACCTGTTACCACCACGGCGGCGAGGTGTTAGTGTAGAAACAACGCGCGGCTCGAATGACCTGCCTGCCGCTGCGGTGCCACACTGGCAACTCGAGCAGCCAGTATGTTATATCGCAACTAAATTTATCTGTAACTCAAACTACATTGCATTATTTTTCGGTGCTGTGTACTTTTTAAGAGTTTTAGGTAATCTTACTTTATCTGCGGCTTTCTTGACATTATAAACATGCTTTTTAAAGTTATATTTTCCCGTCTATGTAAGCATAAACTTAATACGCCATCTAGTTTGTATGTATGTATGTCTGTCTCTTCGAAAAAGGCACTAAAGACTGAGTACGGTTGTTTCCAAATATCAGAGTATTGGGAAGCAATTAAGGAACTACTGTTACAAAAGAAAAAGAAGAGAGAAGCGAAAGTAGAGATTAGGTATGTAAGAAAAAAAATAAGTGGAAATTATAAAAATCAAGACTGGGAGCAACAGGAGTATGGCCAAAGGAAGTCAAAGTGATAACAATTGGGACAAGGATCGAGGATGTGCAAGATAGTGTTATGTGAGATATTATCAAGGGAAACACTGGAAGGGACAAGGAAGGATTAGGGAAATGAAGGGAGGGAGGCCAGAAAGGAACTGAAATGGAAGTGGAAGGTGAAGGGAGAAAGAATATGGAGAATGCAAGATAATGAACAGAAGTAGAGGGAGAAGAAATTATGCAAAGAAGGAAAAGAGAAAGCAGTGATGTGGTGAGAACAAGTAGCTCTGTGCAATGGGAGGGAGGAAGCACACAAAGCAATGGATTCAGGGATGGGGTGACAGTAAAGGCATAGTAAGAGATGACAAAAGTAAAAGAAGAAATAAGCTGATATTATGGACAGAACATGAAGGGAGGGGAAAAATAACCATGACAGAACAAAGCAAAGTGAATATGAAAAGAAATAAATGCACAGAATTGTAGAATAAAAGCAAATAATAGAAGAAATGCTATTTAATGGAATAAAATACTATTCAAAGGAACTTATCTTTGCAGCAAATTACTTTAAAATGCAAAGATCAAGTAACAGCAAGTAATTGTTGACTAGTAACAAGCCACAGCCACTCAGTCTTGTCCAGCAGGTGTACTCCAACATCTGTCCAGGGGAACTCCCTCCAGTGCCTCAACAGACAGTTGTCCACTTACTTCCATCCATTCTTCTCATCCAATCCTCTTGTTCTCATTTATACTAATCTCTGTCTTCTCATTCTTCAAAGGATCAAGGCAAGTAATAAACTGCATCAATCCCATATTTATTTTTAAATGCCAGTCAGCATTTATAAAGCTGGAACTGCAGTAGTAGTTTTGTGCATTACAAGTACTCCTCCCCATGAACACTTGTGCCCAAAGGCAGCACGCCATACTTACAAACTTACAGAGGTGTTTGATCTCTTCAGCTTTTCTTTACACATAGTGAAACAGAAAAGAATTAATACAGTCTTCTGTTTCTAACCTCTGTCCTCCCATTCCCTGGGCAGTAAATGGGAAGGCATTGGATCCCACGATGTGTTTGCACAGTTGTACACTTAAATAATATTTGCACTCATTTCGTCTTAGCCAACTATTTCAAAGAGAAAACCAAAGATGGATAACCAATGCATTAAGATTGCACTTTCCCTAGTGCCTTGGTATTACAAAGGGCAACAGTGTATCTGTCAACATTCATGAGCAGGTACCTTAAATGGCAGTGCAACACTTTACACCATGAACCTCTCCTATCTCATCAAGGTTCACAGGTATATTTATCTTACCATCATTTCAAAACAAACCCTCAAGACAAAATCAACTTAACCACAAAACCCTAGCATTATGGCACCAGTCAAGAAGCTGGGCAGCAAGACACTTTCCCTTCCTTGTCCTCAGCACAGCACAGATTTGTACATACAGAGAATCTTCCACTTGAGGCTGCAGTTGTGAGGAGTGAGGTGAAGAAGTACATAGCTGCTCTTGCGTGGTAAGAAACTATACGTGGCCACCACAACTTGGCTAGACATGGCCACCCTTAAATGTTAATGTGATAAGCACAGCCCCGCTGAAATATTCTATGAGTAAAATAACAACCTTGAACTGCTAAATTCAATCCAAGAAAACAAACAAGTCAAAATGTAACTGTCAACAGCATTTCTTGAATATATTGCCTACTAGTAGGCAACCTTAGCTATGTGAATCACAACTTTGTAACAAAATTATTCTGAACACACAAACAAGAAAACTGCTTCTAAAATAAAGCAGCATACAGATGTACAGCTTTTTGCTCTAAACAAAGTACTGAAAGCCTAAGTGGTGGCAAAAACAACCAACAATCTAACTGTGTTGACCAGTGGAGTTCCTGTCACGTGAACCCTCATCCCAGTGTGGCTTGTCATTTCATTAAGGCCTGTGACTGAAAGTTTTCACCAACAATCATCTCTTGAATCTCTGCTGAATGGAAAGGCAACATTAATGTCACCCATGCATCCAGACCTTGTCCATTTAGGAAACCTGGAGATTCCCAGGGAAGCATGCCTTGGATTCAGATTTCTCACCCTTAATTACCTGTTGGTCATTCGTGATCCATATATATTTGTTAATATAACAGTGACACTGTACTTACTGCCAGAAATTTTCAAAAATCTAGGAGCACTGTTCAGAATGAGGGATGAGTTAGAATATCATATCCACATATCATATGTCAGAAATGCATTAAAATGCATGAAAATACAAGTTTTCCAGTTCTCTTAATGTGAAATTTTCCTACAAACACTAACACTTCAAAAACATGAACCCTACAGTTTTTTTAAATGTTGACTTACACATAGCAGTGATGCTCCTTGACTTCATCTAAAGCTATAATTGTTCACTGGTAAAGCATCATAAAAATCCTCACTCACAAACTCCCATCTGGTCAGTGACTAGTTCATTATAAAAGTAGCAAAAGTATAACAGCTTTATGATTAACGCTAGTTTGGGTCCACAAAAGGAATAATCTACAATATATATTTTGTAGATATATGACTAATTAAGACAAGAGAATTATAGCAACTGTGATAGATAAAGTGCATAATACAAATGTCTACTAAATGTTCTGCCTATGAAAAGGAAACACTTCAAAACTCAAAACAAAGTTTTTGTGCCATTGAGCATCAGTTCCAGCAATATGGAAGCAGTATGAAATTCTATTTTATGAGCCAGAGATAAAATAATATCACTTTCCTGCTGAATGAGATGAAATTCACAGCACACCAAAGTCAGATTTACCAAAGTTGTCATGTTACAAGACACTGAGTACTGACCTCTGGCAGGCAGCATGGCAGTGAGGAGGATCCTGGCAGTGCCCTCAGCTGTAATATTTATCTATAACTCTATCAAATGAGTCCCTGATGGCTTTCCTGTGATGGGAGAGGAACAAATTGCAATCAAGCCACCACTAAT
Source organism: Scylla paramamosain (assembly GCF_035594125.1). Classification (NCBI taxonomy): domain Eukaryota; kingdom Metazoa; phylum Arthropoda; class Malacostraca; order Decapoda; family Portunidae; genus Scylla; species Scylla paramamosain. The sequence goes on along the minus strand of NC_087186.1, from coordinate 8,275,120 downwards.
ATTACTGTAAGGAAGCAGTCATCATTCTACAAGGTATATTTCATGTCTTAAAAAATAAAATGCCCTGAACTTCACCTTCTTTTAATTCTCATTATGACATTAGTCTCTCTTCCATAACCTGTACTAATTCTAATATGCAGATTTGAAAAGACACTGCAAGGAATTTATGACTTTTCACTCAACACACACACACACACACACACACACACACACACACTACATACACTAAGTCACTAAGATTATTCCAGAGTTGAGTAAATAGACCCATGAGGAGAGATTAAGAATGTCGGAAATTCCTATCCTTGAAAATAGGAGAGAGAGGGAGAGGAGATTTAATGAACATCTATAGAATGATAAATGGTATGGAAAATGTGGACAAAGGTTTTATAAATTTAGACTCACAAGTACAAGGGGACACAATAAGAAGTCGAAGACACTGAGAAGTATAGTTTTCTTCACAGAAGTACATTGAGAAGTATAGTTTTCTTCACATAAGTGTGAACAAATGGAATGAACTCAGTGAAGATGTTGTAAATGCCAAAACTGTCAGTGCTTTTAAGACCAAACTAGATAGATACAGAGACAGGATACTATGAGATTACTCTCCTCCCATAAACCACAACTAAGTAAATACAACTAGGTAAATGCACACACACACACACACACACACACACACACACACACACACACACGAGATCTACAATTTGATAAGAAATATAAAAACTGCTTTTAACTGAATGAGTATATAATGAGGAAATTGGCTGTGACTATGATAAGACCACATTTTGAATATGCTGCAGTTATGGTCTCCAAGTACTAAGAGAGACCAAGGGAAACTGGAATGAATACAGAGAGCTGCAACAAAAATGCCTCCAACCCTATATAATGTTATATGAGGAGAGATTCAAAAAATTAAATCTCCTCACTTTGGAAGAGAGAAGAGAGAGAGGAAATCTAATTACTATGTACAAGATCATGTCAGGAAATGAGAAATTAGACCACAGGAACCTGGTGGTGCAAGATTACAGAAGTGCAAAAGGACATGACTTGAAGGTGAAGAAGGGAGTACGCAGAAGTGATATAAAAAGAACAGCCTTCCACAATGAATTGTTGGAGTCTGGAATGAGTTGGAAAGAGAAGTAGCACATGCTAGGACACTACAAGGTTGTAAAGAGAGAATGGATAATAGTAAATATCAAGAGGGGACATCATGAGTGTAGACTCCTCCTCCCATAAACCTCAACTAGGTAAACACACACACACACACACACACACACACACACACACACACACACACACACACACACACACACACACACACACACACACACACACACACAAAAAAAAAAAAAAAAAAGGGTGGGGGAGGGGGGCGGCACATATTATGTTTCTAAATATGCACAAGCATAACAAATCACTCACCTGAACATCTGATGGTTGAAGAGATAGGCAGCAACATGTCCAGTCTTCAGGGTTCTCATCTCACTCCCTGGCCACAGATCTGTCAGAGGAATGATGCCACTGCGGGGCATGTACCTGTGAGGGAGAATGAAACTGTAGGCATGAATACTCTGTGGAACAATACATACATGCATATATCTTTCACAACTGAAATGCCATCCCTTTAATTAAAGGAAGTCAAAATAGTGAGGAATATATCACACTGAAAAATAGTAACACTAATACTACAACACCTACCCATCATTCTTAGCCGCCACAATGATGACAAGAGTGGGATCAACAGGGATGCTGAAGTTAGCCAGATGTGTACACTCATCCATGACACCCCGCATGAACTGCACTGCTTCCCAGGTGAGTGCATCCTTCACCGGCATATAAGGCTCAAACTTTACCTCTGGCATGTTGACGGCCTGCTTGGGTCTGATGCCCACAGGAGTGAAGTCTGGCCGGAAAACTTGTGACTTGGCCTTCCGGTAGCCCACCAGAACATTCTCTTTCTGCTGCTGACGGCTGGAGCCAGACAGACCTAGGGCATTGAAGATGTTTAGCTTGGGAAGGGACAGACTCAGCCCTCCCCCACCTGATGCCACTCTCTGTGGTGCCACAGACTCCTGTTCTTGTTCTCGTGGTTGACGGTACTCCCTCCTGGGAGTGTTCTCCTTGTGGTCTTCCATCAGCTGCTGCACATGGGACAGGCTCTTGGGGAACTCTCGAGCAAAATGCTGCCCAACCTCATGGTAGACTGGAAAGTGCTGAAAAGGGTGGTGTTTTTTTCAACTGTTTCCAGTATTTTACTAAAGGTATACATACTTCACACCAGTGATCAAGGGAGGTATGTACTAGCAAAGCTCAGAGGAAAGTTTTACAGGCTGCCATTTCATTTAAATCTACAAACTTGAAAAAGGTAGTTGATGCTGAGACATAATGGAACACACTCAATCATAACTACAATTCCATCTCAATACATAATAAACCTTAGAAATGTGTAATGTCAACATCCTTACATGTATCCTTCTCTAATTTTCCTCAAGTCCTATTTTTACTGCACAAGATACCCTGGCCTGGAATCATGAGGGCAAAGCAACAGCTGTAAGCTAAGATGAATCACCAAGTAATGTGAAACATGCACCTGGTGTCTTGATATTTCTGTCCAGGTTAAATCAGATACTTTGAAAATACAATTCACAAAGACCAAGTACACCACTCACCCCTTCTGGAGACTGAATCATGTTGAACAGCTCCTCTCTGAACACCTCACTGGAGAAGTACTGGTTCTTGAGCATTTCCCAGTTGATGGCTCCACTCAGCACACCCTGCCAGGCACCAAGCACACAAAGGTCAACACCAGCCACTTCACCACACACCTATATTCTGAAGGCTTAAGCCTCAGGGACAATTACTCACCACAATCTGTAATTAATATTTGTACATTTAAATGCAAGTTAAGATTTTGTAGACTTCATAGGTTTCTATTTTAATGCTTTAATATATCTTAAGTTTATGATAGCAATCAATGTGTTCAATCTAAGCATTCAAAAGTTTAAGAAAATTATTCACTTTAAACATCAGAAGTTTAAAAAGTCATCTTTCTCTGCAGAATGAATGTTTGCATTCCATGCCTTTATGTTCAAAACTCAAGCATCTATACTATGAATATTCCTCTCTGAATACACATCACTATTAACAGGCATTGTTAAAATCTCCATCACTGTCGTAACTGCCAACAATCTTTTTTCCTGATCCAAATAATGAGATCCAAATATCCTGACATAGATAATGACAAGCCATGAAAGTAGTTTATAACCAAGCATTAAATACCAACTTGTGATGTGATAAGCTATTTTCAGCAAGAAGTCAAGATGGTAGTGCCTTGATGCACTATGAGGGTACCTGAGTGAAGCACTGTGAGGCAGTGGTCCAAGAGAGGCAGGGCACGATGGCCAGGGGCTTATGCCAGTTGGTTGCAGCTGCTGAGGCCATCTGAGGAAACCATCACCACCACTACCAACATTCCATATTTAGGCACAAGATCCTATCCTCCACCTACACCACCTGGCCATTCCCCTAACCCTATACCACCTGCAGTACTGACCTGAGTGAACACTCCTGATGCTGTGGTCCACGACAAGCAGGGAACCAGCGGTAGAGGTTTGGGCCAATTGGTGGCTGCCAGAGAGGCCATCTGAGGGTGAGGACTGAACTTTTCACCAGACTTAGAGCCAATTGGGTTAAGTTCACTGTTACCATAACTGTTGCTTAATGACAACTGTCTGTTATGGTGTTAGTAATTACGTTTGCAGCACACACACCCTGAACAGCATCAGGAATGTACACAAATGTTCTTGTTACCCTGGTTTCTCAAGGGTCCTTTATCATCATAAAACATTTAATTTTGACATAATCATCTATCTACATAACACCTACTCACAAAACTGCTTTTTTTTTCTAAATCTGAAAGTAGGAAATAATGTCACACTTCTCTTATAATGACCACTTAACTATAGATAAACATGCCAATTTTATATATATATATATATATATATATATATATATATATATATATATATATATATATATATATATATATATATATATATATATATATATATATATATATTTTTTTTTTTTTTTTTTTTTTTTTTTTATTATAATGCAAAAACTGAACAAGGCATCAAATAATTATTTTATGATAAAGTATGTGATACAAATCTAAATATAATGAATAATCTGTAAGAAGCTTTTGGTAACAAAATCGAAAGAATCTTTCACTAACTCATGAAGCAAGAAAATTAATCAGATAATTAACTTCAGTTTAAAATTAATTATATTATGCCTATCTGATGGGTAAGCAGTAAGGCTCCAATTGATACTCTAGGTAGAAATACTTACATGGCCTCCCATAGATATCCCTGTGATGCCAAGGGGACCCAGACCTTGGCGCTCACACCAGTGGAAGATGACTAGACTCTCCAGCACCAGACACCCTCCCATCACAAACAGGTCAGACACGTTGTGGAGGCTTGACCGCCTGTAACCAGGACAGCTGCATGAGGTGACACCCAAAGAAGGTGGTGGCATCTGCAGTCCTTCTCCAATAGCTGAACCATATTATATAAATGTGTATAAACAAAACTTACAATTGATCCTTTGGCTTTCTGCAGCCATAAAAGGGGTTTTCTAGTATGACTGAAGCAATGCCATAGTCATCTAGTAAAGGTTTGGCCATTAACATCTTCCTGCGCCAAAATCCCTGCAAAGAATGGACACCTTGAACCGCTGCACAACGGTGTACTGGATCTGATCAGTCTGGCTACACTTATACAACAGGATGAGAACACAGCTAACCCTTAAAACTTGAACAGTATATAACTGATCTTAATAAAAAAAATATATATAATAATAATAATAATAATAATAAAAAGTAAAAGTACAAGGTAATAACTTACATGGTCCCCAGTGCCAGCCAGGTGAAGGCAGGTGGGCTTGAGGTGAGGTGTGCGCCACACCTTTGGTAGCACTATCTGAAACTTGGCCTTCTCTGACTCCTTGGGCAGCAGGCCAGGCAGCTGTTCCACAAAGGGGGAGATGAACTCCGCCTCCAACACGGTGTGGTCTCCATTGTCCACCTCCTGCATGAGGGGCATAAGCGGCATGACAAAATACATCTGAATACAGTACATCACCTGAATTGTCTGATGCCATGATCAAATATTTTGGAAGATGTACACTGGAGATCTTGACAACACCAGCCAGTAAACCAACCCCCTTCCTCCCATGTAGCAGCCCTCCACCTGGCCACTGCCACTATCTCTGATTCATGCGTTACTTTGAAATTTTCACTTCACCATTGCTGAGGAGGACCATGGGGATGATGACATGTGAGTGTAAAGGTGTGTATCTGATGACTGATAAGAAAATTATTTTTATAATTTTTTGAAAGTTGTTTCATATTTTGAAAGTCCTTTATAACAGTCACTGTTTTCCTATAATTTCTTAAGCCGTCATAACATTGTTTTGTCATAGTCACAGACATCTGAATGAATTACCATTGTTGTTGAGATCTCCACTCTGGTGACTATGAAGTATGCTAAGAAATAATAAACTATGCACAGAGTCAATATAATGCAAAACAAGTAAAAAGTTTTCACTGAAGACAGCCTTCAGATAAGGAGGCTGACACATACATAAAAAAACAATGATAAATAAATAACTAAATATAAGTATAAATAAAGAAAAAAGTACTTCATGACTAAGCATCAAGCATAAGAGCCTGTGACTAACCTTGGTGATGGAGACAGGGTGAGTCTTGTCCACCAAGTGCTGGCATGTCTCTCGGTTGGATAGGATTTTGCGAAAAGCAAATATCCTTCGAAGATTTTCTGGTTTTCCCCAACCCCGCACAAAGAACTTGGTGAGGAGGATACTCCGGTAAATTTGATCTACCCGGCTCACCATGCCCAGAGGTGGTGTTCACACATGAAAGAGGACACTTTGGGGAGGAAGCAAAGCATAAAATGAGTAAAAGACTGACCTGACATCTAACTCTTTTTTTCCCTCACTTCAATATCCTTTTCCTTAAACTAAGACAACATTAGCAGCTACTTTGGATTTGGCTGTTTCTATGAGGCATGAATATAAGTAATATACAAGTAGGTATGACAGATTTTCCATAAACCAGTCAGTAGCATCATTTCTAACGGTTAGGTCAATAAATCCTCTCCCCATAACACTGCCCATCCCTCACTATAGCTCTGCCCCATTTCATTACCTACTGCCATACCCTCCCCATGCGCCAACTCTCCCAGCAAAACCCTAACTATTACCTACCATTATTCAACCCATTAACAGACCCTGCTTGTGTCTGTTCCGCATAAGGTACGTAACATCTTCGTTCTGCCAAACCCTTACCTAACACTGCTTCACACGCACTGGCGTACCTGCATACTTGAGCTATGCAATTGCTTTATAAGCAATTTTATCTACTTGTTTGACTGACTGACTGACCAGGGTATTAGAGTAGCCAACTAGACCTACCAACCAATAAGTCATTCCCTCTATACCCTCCCTTTTCCCCTTGCCAACCCTCCGCCGCCGGCCTGTTTACTAAACAAAAAATACGTCATCTATCCAATGTCACACTTAACAGGAGATCAAATACTGATTTGTGTGGGTTAAGTAAGACCAAACGCTCTATTACAGCAAGACAGACGCAGTTTCAGTACCTTACTAAGAGTCCATTCGAGTGCTTGCGTTCCTCACGTACTCAGTTCAACAAGTTCGTCTCTTCTGTTTACAATTTTTCTAGAACACAAGTGAGCCTTGTGATGCGTGCCGCCTTCCTGTTGATATGACCTGTCTTCATTTCACTTATTACTCTTTACGTATACCATTAAAAGGGAAAGGAATTGTTGATTATTTATCCTATTGTTATTTTTAGATAGTCAAAAATTCATTTTTTGCTGTTACTAATATGTAGGCTACCAATGTTATATTTACGAGGTCTACTGACATCTTGCATATCCCCTTATAAAGAAACATAAGAGCACGTGAAGTTACAAGAAGCACGTGAACCGATACAAAGGTAATTCCTAAATACATATAACTCACATCATAAACTTACCATTTTTTTTAGCTATTGCTGTCATTAGGTAATCATTGAGGTATAAATGTCTGATAACCTTGATATATCTCTTTTTTTTTTTTTTTTTTTACGTATCATTATTAAGAACTTTCACTATTCCTGTGAGGAATGTATCACTGAAAAAGACTACACTTGAAAAAGGAAATCAAAATTACACGAGACGCCTCCTAAGAAATTACGTATTACACTGAAACTGACGGATGACAGAAATAACAAGATGAGCGATTCGAGACTTTTTTTTTCATCTCTCCCACCTTCTCTCCTTCCCTCCCACTTTATCCCACCGTTTATTTTACTTTTCAAAAGACAGCAGCAGATCAAAACAAGAGTGTAGATGTGGATGAAGATACAATATTCCAACAGCCCCATTAAACATTCACTTCAACTCGCCTCACCGCTCATTGATACATACCTAAAGATCTTCAAAACGTAACAATTAAACTAGGTGATGATATATTCCCCATAGTATTAACAGAGAATAAATAAGCCTTAGAGACAGAGACGCCAGGCAGAGCGAAGTGAGGAGGAAAGCGTGTGCCTTGTGCTGCTGGCCTAAAGTGGAAGGGAACAGCAGGTGAGAACAAATGACAACGTGATTTGACAGATCACCTCATGAATAACAAGCAGGTGTGTCTATCTGTGAGTCAAGGTGTAGCAGGCTTTAAAGTAATGTATTACAGTTAAAGTTATTCCCACGTGTTTCAAGTCACTGTAACACGAGGAGTGAGTAAACAAACCAAAAACCGATAGTTCAATGTGCTGGCCATCACCATAGGGAATATAAAAGGAAGACGGCAAAGAAAAGCGGGAACGACTGGTGAATTATCAAGATGTATTCAGAGGAGGTAGAGGTGAGGAGGCTGGATTAATTGAATAGTACTGTTAGTAAAACTAGATTTTAAACACAAGGGAAGCTGCAAAAAAATAACTCAATTCACTCCCTAGACAAAACATTCCTGCCCACAAGTCACTCACATGTTTAATCTTCCAAAGCACTACTGCACTAACAATGTGTCTATTGCAGTCAGCACCACTATTTGAGAGCAGGATCTTCCTGTCTCCTTTTTAAATCTAACTACGGAGGAGCTTTTAAGTTGTTACTAATATGTTAGTTATGGCAATTTTTTATTTTTTTTTTTTTTCAGATTTTGAGTGGAAATTATTGAAACAAAATATGAAAGCAAGGAGAAAGGCAACACACAAAAAGGGGTGATGGCAATAACTAGAAATACATTATTTTTATAAATGCTTGAGTGAAAAATGCAAATATAGATAAAAAAAAAGAAAAGTGAACATTGATAAACTAAGAATCACAAATTGAAGGAGTGAGAAATCTTGAAGTGTCACAATGGGTGAGAATCAGATAAATATGAGTGCAAGTAAACAATTGGAAAACAAGAAAACAAATATGAAAAAGAAGAAGAAGCGTGCGAAGAATAAGAACCAGATCATAAAGGTTCAAGGTAAAAACCAGGCAAAGGTTAATGTTTGTAAGAAAAATGAAAAAACTAGTACTATTAAGAAAGTGAATAGCTTAAAGGAGGCTGAGAAAAATGAAACAGAAGAACAGTCAGGCATAGATAGTAAAGAAAATATGGATCAAGATACTCAGAAGTCCAGGAAACCAGTGAAACGGAATAAAAGAAACTTGAAGCCTGCCCCAGAAAAGGTTAGTTAATTTTTGTCTTGTGTCAGATGTAGATGTTTTTTTCTTTTCTAGTTGTCCATACCTGTGATCAAAAGCACAATTATTGATGTTAATTCTATTGTGATCACTACTACAACTACAACCAATACTACTACCACTACTACTACTACAACAATCATTATTTTGTATCTTTCTTATTTCCTAGACAGCACTGATATTATTATTTATAGTGTGCATAATTTGACATATAGTCATTTCATTGTGGTAAGCAAACCAGAAGGATGCTGAAGTATGTCTTATATAAACATTTATTTCACTATTGTTCATTGTGGCACTGGTTGCTTGCAGATGGAACTCACCCCACTGCTGGACCAAGAAACTGAAGGGAGGATGAGCCACAGGGATGAACGAACCCTCTATGTCCGCTTCCCTCCATCCTTAACCCTGCAGGACAAGTCTTTCCTAGAGCCCCTGGTGCCTAGTGCTGTGGACATCCGCTTCCCTCGCCTCTCTGCCACAAGCACTGCCAAGTAAAGAACAACTTTATGAATCCTATTCTTACAGCTTTATCTGTGTATTGTTATCCTCAATGAGCATAGTAAATTGAGTGATTCCCTCCTGTATAGATGAAAATTATCCTTCCAGTACATATAAATACATATAAAAAGAATAGAAATGTGTTTTGTACAGTAAAGAAACTTGCTCTACATTATATTACAAAGTTGTTTAAGAATGTATATGTAAAATTATAAAAACATACAGTTTCAATTATGAATTACTGCTTGACTAATATTAATAATGTCGTTTCAGATATTGTTACATTGAATTTGAAACAGAAGAGGAAGCCACAAGGATAAAGGAAAGTTTGCCAAATATTAGGATCAAGGGTGAAGCTTTCTATGCAGATTATGTTGGCAAAAGATCCAAAATATACTCAGAAAAGGAGCCCAGAATAGTAGACCCAGTACGGTGAGTAAGCAGCAACAACAGTGTATTGTAAATATTCCATACATGTTAGAAATGGCAACTCATGTGGATGGTGTGGAAACATTTTATTCCATTTTGTTTGGTATTTTCTCTCACTTATTTCTTAGTTTCTTTTTAGATATCACAAAGAGAATAGGGGAGAGAGAGAGAGAGAGAGAGAGAGAGAGAGAGAGAGAGAGAGAGAGAGAGAGAGAGAGAGAGAGAGAGAGAATTATTTGGTTATGACAAGGAAGAATGCCATATGATATGAGAGAGAGAGAGAGAGAGAGAGAGAGAGAGAGAGAGAGAGAGAGAGAGAGAGAGAGAGAGAGAGAGAGAGAGAGAGAGAGAGAGAGAGAGTTATATAACCTGATGGTGGAAGAAATTGACTACACATTTCCCAGGTTGTATGTTGGAGGCCTGCCAGCGGGGATACCGGCAAATCATCTCAAGGCTACCTTCCCCACAGCAGCTCGAATATTGTACAAGAAACCCAGTCGTAGAGTCATTTCAAGGTAAGATATTTGCCCATATTATCATGAAAATATTTTTTTACCTAACCAACTTCACTCTAGATCCTGGAATTAGATAAATGTATTCATCATTGTCTTTTCAGCCATGCCTATATAATTTTTGCAACACACAAAGATGCCCTGAGAGCATTTGAGTCATCCAGTGATCTGAAAATTCTTGGGAAGGAAGTCATTGTCATGTTTGCCACCTACAAGAAAAATACTTATAAAAATGAAGAGCAGTCCACCACTCCAGCTAAAAAACAAAAGGTAAGACAATGAGATTATATTGAAGTCTTTGCAGTATTTCCATACATTACTATGTGGTGTGCTGTTATAATTTGTTGTTATGGTGTTTACTCTCATTGTGGATGGACTGATATAGCAATGCAGATGTAGGTAGTCAGGGTAACATTCATAAGAACATGGTGAAGCACAGTATTTACAGAACTGATAAGTAATCCATTAATAGATTCCAACAATGGTTCCTTACCTGGTACATTTTATTTCTTTATTTTATTTTAGACAGAAGATGTGGAAATGGAAGAAGGAAATGAATGAAGTGAGTCAAAAGTGCCAGATGAGAGATGAGAAGCATGATGGCAGACAAATTGAAATGGATGCAGAATAATGGAAAAAAAGAAGTGAAATGAGACACCTACTGATTGAACAAATACTGAAGAGTTCCACTGATTATTCATTATCAAATCTCTGACTGTGATCATACACTGTATGTATCTATATGTATATGTATGTATCTGTATCTTAATACATATTTTTATAAGGCCAAATTATCCTATGAAAGATGTATGTAGGAATATGGTACAGTACACTATTATAATAATCTGATAGCAGGACTGGCAAGATTTTCAGATTACTGCAAGGGTTAGGGAAATCTTTCAGTAATTTTGCTGGAGAATGGCCAGCATGATTAACCAGAACCACCAAATACTCTGCATATTTCTTTAATCTGACACTGGGATGACCATGGCAGAAGTCCCTTCATGTTATCTGTACAACCATTATTGCTGCCCAACACAGTTCAGAAGATATTACAGTAAGGAATGTCAATACTTAGTACTAAAGTGCTTTTCTGGTGTCTTAAGTGATCAAATTTTGGCTATCCATTGTTGCCTCATGATAAATATGCTCCAAAAATTATGCTGTAATCAATTTTATCATTGTCATCATATTAAATGCATTTTGAATACTACTGTTCTTTTTCATGTATCTTTTAAACTACCATGTTCATAAGCATCCCCTTACCTGGTAATATGTAAGTATATACTCTTCCAGCATCTACAATAGCATTGTAGTGGTTATATACAGTTATCTTAGCAATCACTCAAGTGTAGCACTACCACTTCTGACATTCAAGCACACATCCATTCAAATTTGTAACTACATTTTCATTACCTTCTCATGATTAGTTCCTAATCTTTCCATTCCTGTTACAGCAATTTCTTGAAATACCCTGGTCATGCTTTCATCAGCATACTTGTCAATTAACTTATATTGCTCATGTTCTTCCCCAGATTTTTTCATGCATCTCTTTCCTACTTACCTTCATATTTGTACAGCATTCTTGGCTATCTACCCATCATATTTGGTTGTGTAGCACCAAATGGCATTCATGATTTTGCTTGATGCAGTAAATTATATTAATCATATGTATACTGCTAACAATGGTGGTCAGCATATGGGCTAAGATAGTTTGTAATGGAAATGTTTGTTGGAGTGCTCTGTCCCACCTACATCCCTGTGGGGTAAATTTACCAGTCTGGCATATCTCTATAAACTATCAACAAAACAATGCATGAAGGATAAGAGAAAAGGCAACTTAGGGACTGGGTAAGTTTTAAATGCTTAATCCCAAACATTCACATCCAAGGTCAATGGAAGATATGCAAGCAATAAGACTCCAGGCAGTACAAAAATGCAATTCCACGAGTACACAGTGATTGGCAGACTTCTACTATAACCAAAGTAAACATCTCCCATCACCTTCAGTTGACATGACATCTTGGCAGTATTACATTGCACATCCAAACCTTTGTTAAAAATTATTAAAATAATTAATAGACTACCAACTATGCAAACTAAACTTATTTATATCAAACAAAAAAAAATTTTTACATTCTCATACTGCATAATGTCAAGGTACCTTACAGCTTGTCATGTAAACTAATCATTAGGATAAATTTTTGTCTAAATGAAAGATATATAAACTCCATAATAATCCTTTACAACCTATTGATCAAAAGCTATACTTGTAAGCATTATAAACTTAATTCATGTGATATATGTGGTGACTGAGAATACCACAGGTAGCACATGAGTCTTGGTACCAGCCCCTCATCGCTGCTCTATCCAGCTCCCTTGTGGTGCCACCAACCCATTCAGCTGTGCCAGGCCTGGGGGGTGGATCCACTCACTGGAAATTCATCAATTAAAAAAATAATTAACAAATTACAACTGCCAAAAAAGGCACACCTTCAATAATGCTTTATATTACCAAGTTATATAAAAATAAACCTAACATACCAATGGGGCATTAGTTGGCAGCCTTCTTGGCGGGGCGCTTCTGCTTCTTGTCAGCACCTGCTTTGCCTGTCAAAAGGAGAAATGGTATTTTCTTAGAATATTATCAATAATGATCTACTGCAGAAGTTTCGCAAAGATCCATGTCAAACCTACACTTCCAATCTTCCGGGTTACAGAACTGACCTATCCTCAACACAAATCTTTCACTCATCATATCTTGTCATAGTCAGAATACTTTCATTGCACATGTCAGTCCACCTCTCTCATGAAAAGCTTATTTTTCAAACTGAAATGCAACCCTCAAACTCAGCAGCAGTGGAACTTACTGGGGGCAGCCTTACTTGGTGCAGACTTCTTGGCAGGCTTCTTTTGTGGCTTAGCAGCAGACTTCTGCTTCTCTGCTACACTCGGTCTCTTGCTGAGGAGGGCCTGTCGGAGCTTCAGGTTTTCTTCCAGCAGGATCTTCCTTGTGTACCTCTGAAGGGTCTTCTGCTCTGCCTCGGTTAGTTCCTTGGGGCCCTTTCCCTTCCTGACAGCCTTGATCTTAATGGTCTTGTTGCGGATGAAAGTCATCAGGCGGGGCACAGCCTTCTTCCTCACCCAGGTGTTCCTGAACATGGTCATGACCTGAACCTCACGGCCAGCATCCTTGGCAGTGGCAAGGCTTGGCTTGTTGGTTGCTCGGGCTTCCTTCAGCACGTCCCTCATCATATTTCTCCTCAGGATCACCAACTTCAGCTTCAGCTTCCTCTTCACCTGTAATACAAATAATTATTATAAAGCTGTCCATTTCTCTAATGAGAGAGAGAGAGAGAGAGAGAGAGAGAGAGAGAGAGAGAGAGAGAGAGAGAGAGAGAGAGAGAGAGAGAGAGAGAGAGAGAGAATCTTATATTAATGCAACAGAAATCAGATTTCTTTGAGCTTTGTAAGTCTGACCTCCCCACTTTGTTTAATTCATGTAGAAATTATACACTATCTCTCAACTTTCATAAGTACTGTTCGTGTCAATACCACAGGACTACATAAAGCAGATGCAGCAGACTGCAGTATAACTTACAGTAGTTGCTGGTAAACTCTTGATGGACTCCTTGTACTCTTCAAAAGCCTTAACATCAGTCTTCTTGATAAAGGTGCCATCAACTTTGGCGATCTTGTCATTTTCCTCAAGGTTGACATCCAGCATAGCCCTCATCCTGCCGCTGGGCAGAAGGAAATAGCGCCGTCCCTCATAGACAACAATCTCCTGCTTCCCGGCGCGGGCGGGCTTCCTACGCCTGAAACGTTTCTTCTGGGTCTTGACTTTGGGAGCCAGCTGTTTCTTGACGGGCTTCTTTCCCTTTGGAGCAGCACCTCCAGCCTTGCCCTCCACCTTCTTCTCCACCTTCTTCTTTTTGGCGTCAGTGCTTGCAGGCTTGGGCTTGCCAGCAGTGGTTGTTTCATTCAGCTTCCTCTTCTTGGTCTTATCCTTGCCCTTGCCAGCATCGGCACCAGCAGCTGGCTTGGCAGCAGGATCCTTCTTCTTGGGAGCTGGTTTGGGGGCACCTTCCTTCTTGGCCTTTGCTGGGGCATTCTCTGGTTTCTTCTCCTGCAGTGGCTTCTTGGCTTCGCCCTTCTCCTCCTTCTTCCCGGGCGTTGCAGGTTTCTTTGCCTTAGCCGGAGGCATCGTGGATCACTTTTTCTGAAATGTACAAACTCATGAGAATCGGTTCATGTGAAAATTATTCACTATGTCCTAGCAAAAATTTTTTTTTACATCAATTGTTATCTAAAGTTGGACACCTTTAAAATTATATAAAAAAAAGGGGGGGGCAAATGAATGGAGGTATTCATTAATTTTAAGCATTTCATATTTCTCCATCAATGTTAACACACTCAGTTCAGGTAGTCTGATGTAATATTAAATGCAGCCCTGTACAGTGACTAAATAATTTGGACTTTTAGTTATATTTCTGTAAACAAAGCAAACATTTACAAAGCAAATCAAGAATTCAACCTACTTGCACAGCCTACTACAAACCTGCAAGGTATTGACTTTGATGCAAATAACTGTTGTTAAAAACTTATAATGATCTACCCATCTATGTACCAGGCTGGCAATCCCACACAGGGTGCCCAAGACAGCACCACACACTCATTGAAAGATGAACCTTCTTGATGTTTCACCATTTACATTTGGTTAATATAATAGCTATATACGCAATTACCTATGAGAAAACCCCTACACAAAATGTTTAAGTATAGAAAATAATTGACCCATTACCACAAACTAGTCAGTCACGATCCACTTATTCTACACCCAACACCGAGATCCACCTTCACCCACGGACAGTCCCATGTGGTCCAGATCACCCCCCCCCCTCACACGTGGCTTACAGTACAGAACAAAACAAGTCGTCCAGCCATCACCAAGGGTTCGTGTAAGGAAGGTGAGGTCGGCCCCCTAACACCAGTGACAGGCACGGGGTGGCGGCGTGCACGTTGTCAGCCTCCTCGCACTGTGCATCTGTTGTTCCCCCCTGGCCTTCCACGCCACCCACGCACCACTTCTCACCACGCCCGCCATGCTCCATCGCTTTACTAAACTGCGGGACTTCAGGAGTGCCAATGAATAGCACATATAGCATAAAATAGCGGCAGGACGATCATGTCCCATCGCCGCCTGGGAGTTGCTCTCGCGCACACACCAGCCGGGGCCTCAATGAAGTTTGCACTAATTCACCATTTTAACCACAGAAAAAGGGCAAAATATCGCCTTTAATGGGATCACTAACTCCTTACCTACAATTAACGGGTGCTACGTACCTCCAATTAGCCGGAGATAGAGGTAAATATGGAGAAGTGTTCTCAGTCAATCCCCCGATGCTCACCTCAGCGCCTCCGCCAACCACATGGCCGATGAAAGGCCGCAGACCCCGGATGGTCCCACCACCGGGACTTATATTCCAGTACATTTTCCTGGTCCAATTCTTGCTTTCAATCTAATAGAATGATGTAGAAAATACGGTTTTATATTAAATCTAATATTTTTTTTATACATGCCCAACAATGATACTTTTATCATTTACCACCTAACGAATCCAAGTAGGACAAAAGAAACACAAAGTGAGGGCTTAACCTGGCAAGACAATCCTAAAAATACCCAATGCTATTTTCCCATGTAGAGCTACATATATTCACCGCTAGCTTTGGGCCGGAAGGATTACTCTGGAATGCAGAATATATAAATTTTGCATTATACAAAAAATAAATAAATAAATAAATAAATAAATAGATAATATATATATATATATATATATATATATATATATATATATATATATATATATATATATATATATATATATATATATATATATATATATATATATATATTCAAAACATATTTATATACATGCCCAGTGCCAATGTAAGATTGTTGGGAGGTTTCAGAATATTTACAGTCATTCGTGGGCTACACGTGTTGCTAGGCAAGCGGCCCCATGAGCCGCGGTACCGAATGGCCCATCTTACTTGCTGATAATGCGTCGCTCATTGTTACGCACGAAATGACTGTCTCTATAAATATTTCAAGTATTCCCGGCCCTGTGATTACTTAATACTGCGGTACCGCCTGTTTTTACTCCATACACCTCATAAGCTGATTAACAGGAACAATAAAACAGTAGTTACTAAACATTTTTTTTATTACCATGGACTTCGACATTGCTTTAGTTTAAGCATTTTGACACCGGCAGAAGCCTTGTTACATGATGACCACAGATTTAGCAAGAAAATAAATAATAACAACATTGATAACAATAAATAATACCTAATATACATGCACGTCACCACCAGGGCTAAGATGCATATTTGGTCACCAGAGTGAGCGATAAAACATGAAAAATCCGAACTTTTGGTCTTATATATCTGGAGAGGGATGCCTTAGACTCCAAGAAGCATCTTACTCTCCATCGTTGGAGATACTCAGTACTTATCCATACTTTTGTTTGAGATTTCAATATACACAAAAAGCATAAATACATTTTAACTGGTCAAAGGTAGTATGTCGTTACACTTATGATAATATATTGTACTACATGTAAGAACACTCCTAAAAATTTCCACCTAAGATTGCTAACCACCATCACAGATAGATATACCTTAAGCTTTGTCTCCAGACGCTAATAAAATTGGTAAAACCTGCACATCTACAGTCCAAACTTACCTACTCACTTACACTGGGCATGGATATATAAAAGAACAACCATGAATATCACCTCAGTCTTGAATACTCACTGCGTGGCCCCTTCCACCCTCCTAGGAATACTTGCTCTGCAGCTCTTGTATTTCTTTGTGAACAATCTCATCCTGGAAAGAAGGTTATTTGATGTCCTGAAGAACTCACAAAAATGAATGTGACAAATATGTAGCTAAATGAAAAATATATCTCTTTCATTTAGGAAAGTACTACTATTAACGGTAAGGATCTACGGATAACTAAAGGTTGTTTTTTTATCTAACAAATCTTGCTTCATGCAGGTTACTCTAAATTCAGGAAAGTTATCCAATACATTCACACAGCAATTTTAAAGTATACAGATTAGCCCAATGAGAACTGAAATTATTTATCCCATAGACAAAAACAGGCCAAGCAATCCTCCCACAACAGACAGTCACCTGGCAGGACCTACATCAGGCGTTACACTGGGTGCTGAAGCTGCCTGCTCCAGCCAGGCTGAGGCAAGGGAGAAGTCATTCATGAGGATGTAGCACTTGGCTATGAAGAGCCTATTCTCCTTCCATCCTGATGGTCTCAACTTCTCTGCTGCCATAAAGTGTTCCAGGGTCTCTTCAAAGGTGGCAGACGGAACCTCTGCAAACAGTGCAGCTGCCACTCTACGCTCCAGCCAGGACAGCTGTGCCACCTGTCAACAATATGGCACTATGGCATTAAGGACTGACTATAAAAGAAGTAAACAATAAATTTACCAAACAGACCTGCTTGAGAAAAGCTAAGGTTGCATACTACGTGACTCCAAACAGGGAAAGCTGAGCAGAAATAATGGTGATGCAGACAAGTTGTATCCAGGGAAGGTTACAAACGGACTAGTGCAGAACATAGAAGAAAGAAAGACTATATATCTGACAAATGACAGGAAATTCTATCCCACTTTAATGATCACAATACCTCATAACAGAACCGTCCCAGAAGGTGGTGTAGCGTTGCATCTTGTGGCTTAATCTCTAAAGCACGGTCAATGTGTAACTTAAACAGCTGTCCATTGTGAATGCGCTCCTTTGTGCTCAAAAATTCTCCCTTTGCTCCAGCCAGAATTCCATACCACTTGTGCACCTCAGCACTGTGCTCATCCAGCTCCAGGGCCTGCGCTGCATATCTATATGCTGCAGAGAGAGAGAGAGAGAGAGAGAGAGACAGAGAGAGAGAGACAGAGAGGAAGGCAACCAAGATGACATACAAATATCTATAAAAGCAAAGTTAAGCAAATAGATACACAATATAACAGTTTAAATTACCTTCAAATATATATGTTTTCTTGCTTTCTAGATTGCCATGTTTTTCTTCAATACATGACATGTTTCTTGTGGATTTGGCAAGTCTCCACAGGAACTCTGCATTTTTATAGTACTGAAAGGAAAACATGCATCTTGGTGATCATGTTAAACTCTACTTTAACAAAGTATAAGCCACTTTAAGGATGATATTCAAGTCTCTTGCTTAATTCATGATACTTGATGTATTTACTGAAAAGACACTGATATAAATAGATATAAATAGATATTTAGCATAATGCAAGAAAACATCTAAATGGTAGAGCCACCATTCACCAATTGTTCCTCAGCCTTGAGCAAATTGTAGGCCTGGGTCTGATCCTCCTCACATCCCTCAACCAGGCTGTCTACTTGTTCCAGCAAACGGCTCAGCTGGTCCTCCTCTGTCTGGTCTTCTTCCCTTTTCAGCCGGCCATCGTCCCCTTGGCTCCCAAACACAATTGCTCCTTCACTGATAAATGTGCAGTGCTTTTATATTTGTCATCATTGTTATATTTTTAAATTTCCCAGCAGTACATGAAGTATAACTATTTAAACCTCTAAAAACATTACAAAAGTAACAAGCAGCATGAAATCTACAAGACAACTTTATTTAACAAAATATATACTCAGATTCATATCATGTAATCAAATGTAGTGATTCCTACCTTTCATCTGCTGACAAATCAAAGAACTCATCATCATCTTCATCTGGAGAGAAATAATCAGTGTCATTGGCTCGGTTGTTGTCAGAATCCCCCTCTGGTGCTGTCCTGTAGCTTGCGGTGGTGGCAGTGCTGCTGAAGCTGACTGTCTTCCTGAAGCGCGGCGAGCGGGTGGACAGGGACGAACAGCGCCCACAGGAACATGGCCTCTCTTGTCCTGAGAGAGTGTAGAATTGTTAAGTATCAGCTTACAGTAGTCTTCATTCTGTCAGCTTCAGTTTGTAACTTAAATACTAGGCAAACGCTACCTAGTTTATAGTCTCTGGCAACTATTACTCAGCTCTTCAGCTTGTAATATCTCCATGCATGAATTTCATTCTAGGTATGGTGATAAGTGTAGGTTTGCTCACTTTGAGAATGTTTTATGAAAATATTTCAGGGGATCAAATGTTGCAATATCCATATAATAGTTGGGTCTATGTCATGAATTAAGGGATTCTTCTACACAACATACCAAAGAGATACAAGCAAGAACAAGCTAACACAAGCTATAAGGGTCCAGAACTCATGAGAGTACCCAAATTTTTTCTCACAGCTCATTGCTGTGGGAGTCTGACAGCACACATCCACCTTACCAGACTGTGTGGATGTCAAGTCCTTCTTCAGCACCTCCAAGATAGAGACATGCAGGTTTGTGATCTGCTGCACAAGGTGAGTGTGCTCATGGAAACGAGTGTAGAGGTAAGCCACACCTGCACCAATCACTATGCCTGTCCCCAAGGCTGTCACCACTGCAACCTGAAAAAAAAACATAAAACATTCATACACATATGTATGCTCACCCACCTTATGCTGTATCTTATATTGCCAAGATATGCAACATTTTTTCTGTGATCATAGACTTTATATCACTCACATTTTTATATAATGTATCTCAAATCCACCTTCATGCAGAATTTCAAAAAAGTTTTATAATTAATTTTCTCTCCTTTTTTGAAAGATTCAGACTCACATACCTTGGGGTTTATGTTCACGCTTATAGATCTGCTTCCACTCATTCTTCATGTGATTATTTCATGCTAATCTTCTATGATTATTGCATGTCATGAAAGCTGTTTTCTGAAAACACAAACATTATAAGTATTACTCCTATCATGACACATTTACAGGTGAAGATTCAGACAAGTTCAGGTCATTATCAATATAAGGCCACTTAATCCATTAATTCATCCTGAAAGACAAAAATAAAGTCGCCATTCCAGCATAAGTTGTATTGCAGGCCTAAGGTTAAATCCACATGACAAAAATACCGGTAGGAATGTCGACCAGTGTGTCCTTAACCACTGAAACTGAGGCAAGTTATTCCCCACACCACATGCACTGTCATGGTGAATGAGAAACCTATCGCCACACGCCGCCATACCCCACAGCTTACACTGGTGTCGGGGTGGGGGTGGGTTACTGCTTATGGCCAAAAACACCATTCTTCCCTACTCTCACCAAGCTTGGGGAGGAAAATAATCACATATGTGCCTCATTATGTATATTTATTTTAATACATATGAGTATGTCACATAAATTTATTATACTCTTAATGTGTTTGAAAAATGCTAGTGTCCTTTGGTCTTTCACGTCAAGCATCATCCAAAACACCGTAAGGAAAAGAGAGGGATAGAAAGTCTCACAAAGGAAAGGTGTGAAAACCGCCTGTGCTCATGTAATGGTGTACACCCAGCCACTGCAGCATCACCCTAAGTCACACTGTGCTGCTCACCTTGCACTGGCCGGACAGGTTATGGTGATGGACAGAGTTTGTGCGTTTATGTGTGTGTCCTCGTGCAGCCTCCGAGGACCGCAAGTTGCCAACAAGCCGATCAGCTGATCAATGTAAACACATCCGTGATATCGCGTCCTCCCCTCGAGATTAAAGCAAATATTAAAGGGACAGATGTGGGAAAAAAAGATATGGAAATGTATTGATAGCAACAGAAAGTTGAGCTGATATTGTGTGAAGAAGATGGGGCAGATGAAATGTGCAGGAAACAAGATATTTACTTCACACCATCTGCCCGGTTGTTATAATTTGGTATCCTTATCTCAAAATTATTTGCATGCCTTGTGTGTCTATACCACTCCATATTTCACATTATAGTCTTAATCATGGGCATACAAACAATATACTAGTAAATGGAGCATCTGAGCGGTTACTAAGAGACTACCTGCAACTCGACTGTCGCGGTGAGATTTCAACATAAAGGAGATGACTTTGATGATGACCTCTTGTCTGTGTAACCACCACATACTACTGTAGCACGGTCGTGGGAAGCGTCTGGCCATTATAGAGATAGGGAGAAGCTTTCTAACTCTCCACATCAGATACTTGCGCTCAAAGTTCGCCAGAGTAAGTCATAACTGATAAAACTAAGAACATACTGTGCTACATCCTTGTAATGGATTCCTGTGACGTATTACACATGAAACCACGGCAAGAAGGTGATGAGTGAGCTGGTGATACTTCTTCTCTTAATATGTGATTCCATATAGGTGATTGATGGGTTGAGAGAGAGAGAGAGAGAGAGAGAGAGAGAGAGAGAGAGAGAGAGAGAGAGAGAGAGAGAGAGTAATAAATACACTGATACTTTCCAGAATTTTATTCAAACTCTATTGCTATACAGGTAATTAAATGTGATTATAGCTATAGGTCATAATCATGTGTGTGTGTGTGTGTGTGTGTGTGTCGCTCCACCACAGCCATCACTCAAGAAGCAGTAATTGAAAGTGACACAGAGGTCTTGAACATGCAGAGCCAAAGAAAAATTGATATACCAGACATCTTGTGGTTTGAACTGCAATATATCCTATAAACATAAGAATAATGACCGCATGAGCTGGTCTAGTCTTCCCTTGCTTTTCTTCTAGTTATATTACTTAAACTTGCTCCCATTTTCACCGCTGACAACATTTACTTACCAGTGATACATATTTGAGAATTTATATAATTTACGTAGCCTGTGAACTATTACAGAGCACCATTTTATTTTCCTCATCTCTTAATTTTTCACAAAATATAATAAGAGCCTTTATTATTCACAAGTGTGCCCTGCAAGTGTACGTGACTCATCAGCTGCACATCACACCTGATAAGGCTCACCCGCTCACAATGGTCAATGGTATCCTCGTCCAGTGATAGGGTAACAGCGGGACCAGTCTCATAGTCATGGAGAATATCTTCAGTGGGTCAAGGCCATCAAGTCCCCAGCAGATGTCATTACATTTTACAGGCTCGTATTCTTAAACACAGACTTCTCATTAGTTCCTATGATACCTTCCCTCCCTTCCCCTTTACTGTGTAGAATCTTAGTTAAACTATCACTAGAATCACGAAAACTCACTTGAAAACCAGAATAACTTTCAACAGAGTTCAAATATATAAATCGCTGAAACGTTTGAGGATAAAAAAATGATGGATTACAGCTTCAGGGTCAGCAGCGGCGGCGCGTCCTGCTGCCTACCCTTCCTGCCTCTCTCCCAAGGTGACCCACTCGGGACTGAAACTGTCTGGGATCAGCTTGGCCACCGTGGTCTTCATGTACCGCTTGTCAGGCGTGGCCAAGTACACCTCCCAGTCCAGGCCGAACTCTACCAAAGTCTGCCTGCACGCCCCGCACGGCCCCACGAACCGGTTGCCCATTTCTGCTGTGATGGCAATGGCACGGAACTTCCTCTGACCCTCGGCCACTGCGCGACACACGGCGGTCCGCTCAGCACAGACAGTGAGGCCGTAGGATATGTTCTCTACGTTGCAACCTGTGATGGTGGAGCCGTCTTTGGTGAGGAGAGCAGCTCCCACTTGGAACTTGCTGTAGGGGCAGTAGGCATTGAGGCGCGCGGCCAGGCTGGCGTCGATCAGGCGCTCAACCTCCTCGTCTGTTGGGAAGCAAAGCACATGTTAACATTTTCTCTGTGATATGCCACAGTTCATAACACTAAAAACCCTATATGACATCTTTACAGCCATCTACAGGAAAGAAGAAAACAAAGAGAATAGATTTCCAATTTCTAACCAGTATGATGTTTAGAGGTGGCTGTGGAACGAAGAAGAAACGTCAGCGGATTGTGATTTTAAGGAACATTTAAGCTTATCAGCACTTAATCAGTAAGCAGCAAGAGTAAGCCGGCAGACAATATGCAGCAAAACGTCTTCTGGGTTCACCAAGGATGACAGCCACAACAAGTCACAAAGACAAAAGACAGAAGCTCTGGCGCAAAAACTAGTATCTCAAGACATGACCCAGTGCCCTGCAGTGCCAAGGTTCAGCATACGGATCACCCACCGCTGCCTTTGATTTCAGGGCGAGGTGAGACAGTATTGAGTCCATTGTATTTTCTGTGACCCACGCGAGGCTCTGTGTGAGGACGTTCTGTTATTAGCCTCAAGGAACTTTGAACGAGCTACGAAAACTTATGGGGGGTAATTATTGTACATTAATTTTCACTAATGGCTCGAGCGTCTAGCCCACCGCTGATAACATCAACAACAACAACAGCAGCAGCAGCAACAACAACTACAACAACAAAAGCAATAACAACTAATACAACAAAAGCAACAACTATAATAATAAGAATAATAGTAGTAGTAGTAGTAGTAGTAGTAGTAGTAGTAGTAGTAGTAGTAGTGATTGTAGTAGTAGTGATTGTAATAGTAGTAATTGTAGTAGTAACAGTTGTAGTAGTAGTGGTTGTAGTAGTAATAATAGTAGTAGTAGTAGTAGTAGTAGTAGTAGTAATAGTAGTAGTGGTGATTGTAGTGGTAGTGATTGTAATAGTAGTAATTGAAGTAGTAACAGTTGTAGTAGTAGTAGTTGTAGTAGTAGTAATAGTAGTAGTAGTAGTAATAGAAGTAGTAGTAGTAATAGTAGTAGTAGTAGTAGTAGTAGTAGTAGTAGTAGTAGTAGTAGTAGTAGTAGTAGTAGTAGTAATAGTAATATTTGTTGTTGTAATAATGATGATAATAATAATAATAATAATAATAATAATAATAATAATAATAATAATAATAATAATAATAACAATAACAATAATAATAATAATAATAATAATAATAATAAGAAGAAGAAGAAGAAGAAGAAGAGGAAGAAAGAAGACGATGAATGAAAATAATAAAAAGAATACGAATGCGAATACGAATACGAAGAAGAAGAAGAAGAAGAAGAAGAAAACGATGAATAAAAATAAGAGTGAAGAAAAAGTAGAAGAAGAAGAAGAAGAAGGCATATTTCTTTTCGTTAACGCAAATTTCAAGCAAACTTATCATATCAACACAGAAGAACAAACCTCAGGACCGAGGCAATTGAGTGTGACAGTGAATGATACGTCTCTTAGGCACGAGCACGGACACTCCGACAGCGTGAAGTGTTGGCCGCACTGCTTCACCGAGAAACCTTGCAGTGTGTGAAAGTAACCGACCTTATGGAGTACCGCTGAGACGCGAACTCTCCAACGCTGACGACAGAAAAAAAAAAGATAGAGAGAGAGAGAGAGAGAGAGAGAGAGAGAGAGAGAGAGAGAGAGAGAGAGAGAGAGAGAGAGAGAGAGAGAGAGAAAGGAGAGTACAGCTAGCCAAATTATAAGCAAACAAGGAAGTAAACTCAGAGAATATTACTACTTATTACATACCATCGTCCAGATTTATGATGTTCACTACCTTGGCATGATATTTGGCTGAGGGAAGTCAGGGAGTGACTCAGAAAGAGTGTACTTGTACGTAAAGTAACGGTGAGAAATGGTACAGTTATGAATGACGAGCTGCTGGAATGGTCGATATGTAAAGCAGGAAGCCCGGACTCATTTTTCATAACAGTTCAGTGATTGATACGTTCACATCACTTTATCATCACCTCACAAAATATCCACCTGAGAACACGGCTTTTCCATGTAAATAAACAAGATTGACTGGTAATTTTAAGTTCAATGGTGGATCGTTCACATAAACTTCATTACCCTAACTTTCCACATACCTTACTAAAATATCCACTTGAGAGTTCGTGCTTTTTCTTGTGTGAATAAATAGGATAGACACACAATAGTTCAGTGATGTATTCGTTCACATCAGTCTAATTTTACCTTACAAAATATCTATCGCTGCACCCCTAAAAAAAAAAAAAAAAAAAAAAAAAAAAAAGGACCAAGATCAAGACCAAGACCAAAAATATCAATATCCATGTCTAGATCAAGATCAGATGAGAATCGACACATTTTCGGGTTTCGTGAGGAAGGAAATGAATTAAATAAATACTGCAAATTAAATACGCAACATGTGATTGACTTTCAGAAATGGTAGATGGTAATATAATTGGATTTTATTATTATTAACTACAGGGAAGGCTAGGGGAGAGTTAAAACGGAGCCGCTTCACTGACACTCCCCAAAAAGATGAGTCGAAAAATAAGTTTTAATCGTGTCGGCCAACTCACGTAGCTTCGGAGGTGTCTTGACGCTTTAAATGCCTTTTATACTGAGAGAGAGAGAGAGAGAGAGAGAGAGAGAGAGAGAGAGAGAGAGAGAGAGAGAGAGAGAGAGAGAGTGTGTGTGTGTGTGTGTGTGTGTGTGTGTGATCAACTCGTAGCTACAGATGACCAGGAAGGGACCTCACAAGTGCTGCTGACTCTACATTCCCACCTTTTACTCACATACACACCTTCAGGCGTAGTAAATATATTTTACCTAACTACCTAGTACTTACTTATCTACACACACACACACACACACACACACACACACACACACACATGCGTACGTGAGCCAAGTGTTTCTCGATCGATCTTTAATAACCGATCTTACCTATTTTATTTGTATTTATAGGACTGTAAGAGATAGCCTGAAGGATGTAGAGAGTGAGAAGCTGTGAAAGGAATGTAAATAACGAAAGTGAAACGTGTGTGTGTATGTGTGTTAGCCGATGCCTGACCATGCTGAGGTGTAGCGTAACACTCACGTACACATATAGAGATGGGAAACCAGTGGTACGTAGCGGCCAAGAATAGCAGGTGCCGGTGGTTGCTGGGAAAACACACTTTTGTTTACTAAGACAGCGTCGTATTTTGAAATGTTTCCTGCTCTTATAAGGACGCTTTTCAAAGTCCACAGAGATCTGATCAGATTCTCGTGTCTTGTCCCACTGATGATGCACCATCCACGTCAAACTACCACTTGAATAATGAAAACACCCATAAAACCTCTTGTAAATTCCACTGGAATTTGCTGCACGTGTCAAGATAAGACGCAGAGGTGTACAGTTCACGAATATTTACAACGTAATGATAAATCTTCCCACATAAATCTTATCTCTTTTGAATATGTTAACATGTAACTCGGAAAAGTTGTTTATGTAACTGCAACGCGATCTTACATGGTTTCTACACTACTCCGTGTTCTGAATGATGTTTGAAGTCGTGTTTAGGTCGTAAGGATCACCAGTGCGTTGCTTCATAACATTCCTTGTAAGCATAACAGTCCCAGGAAGCGAGGCGATGCGCTGCACAGTGAAGGCAAACACAGGCATTATTTGTGGAAACCATACTCTGGCTGCAGCGTCAGGAAGAGTGCTTTCTCTCTCTCTCTCTCTCTCTCTCTCTCTCTCTCTCTCTCTCTCTCTCTCTCTCTCTCTCTCTCTCTCTCTTGTCCATAAGCCAAGTTTTATCCTTCAAAGGAAAACCAGAGAGACATAAACCATTAATATTTGCTCTTAACATGCAGCTTAGTATCTTTACGGTTTGATATTCATTCTAAATATGTAGCTTAGCATTCTACAGCAGAAGTACACATTTATACCGCTCATGATACTACACACACACACACACACACACACACACAAGAGAGAGAGAGAGAGAGAGAGAGAGAGAGAGAGAGAGAGAGAGAGAGAGAGAGAGAGAGAGAGAGAGAGAGAGAGAGAGAGAGAGAGAGAGAGAGAGAGAGAGAGAGAGAGAGAGCTCAAAAGAAATTTCGGCGTTTTATCTCGACTACATTTAATAAGCTGTTGTGGATTATATATATATATATATATATATATATATATATATATATATATATATATATATATATATATATATATATATATATATATATATATGAGAGTTTCTGGATGTTAGTCAGTTTTATTGATCAAAATAATGCAAGCTCACATAACAGTACAGTAAATACATGATTCTTAGCGGTCCACATTAAAGAAGTATACTTTTGACAGGCTGAGATCAGTCCTGAGACATATAGGTATTATTTTGTGGCAGGCGGTGCAAGAACCAACGTTTGTAGTGATAACATGGATAACATGGAGATCGCTGTAATAAATCATTGTGATGGACATGATAAAAAAAAAAGAGAGGTTATTTTCATCTTGGTTAAGTTGCAGAAGTACGTTTTGAGGAGACACTACACAAAATTAGTCTTTAGAAAGTTGTAGATGAATATGAAAAAAAAAAAAAAGAGAGCAGTGAAAGGGTTATTAAGGATTCCGTACCGTGAGTGTAGGAACCACCCATGAGAACCCGGCTAGTCTTCACTGTGGCCTATGATAGCAGTCCTGATGAGAAAGCAAAGCGTGAAGGATACATGTCGATGCAATGCCTCACCTGTTAGTAACTTGTCCATCTCTGCCAGGGTGGCGCCGCTCGAAGACGGGCCGACTTGCTGGGGCGAGGACTGTGCCATGATTAGCGGGGGGAGGCGACAACCACCTGTGATCTCGACCACTGCCAGCTCCACACTGCCTGTCTTCTCTTCTCACCAGTGCCTAGCGCCACGACCTTGATGAAGGAGTAACATAGGGCCCCGGGGGGATTAGAGTAGCTAAATGAAAGATCAACGTGCGGTAAACGTCACAGTACAGGTGTAATGTTACGTAATACCACTCGCTGTCCCAAACACCTCAGCCCCATGCTCGGCTACTTATAACAAGGTGTAGTGGATGCCTTTGTGTTTTCAAGGCTGCTTTCTTGATTCTGGTGACAGCAATTGTTGTACATCATGAATGGTAACAACACTCTCTCTATGTGCCTTCGGAAAATCAAATGTGATTATCATAAAAATGGCCAGAGTGTAATGGTATCAAAATGCATCTCTTATCAACCCGTATCCTTTAAAACCCCACTCGCATTCATCATTTATGGCCTGGATAGTACTACAACTGTTGCGTCACGCTGTATAGTACTGTAAAATACTCCCTGGCGTCATTACAGGCAGTATGATCCAGGTTTAACTAAGATCAACTGGTATCTTTCCTCGGAATCTACTTTTTTCTCCTTTTTTTACTATTAGTTTGGATAGTATTATAAGTGTCATGATGTATTGCAATTTCCTGTCTCGTTACCTAACACACTAAGAGCGATGGAAATGCCGCTGTCATCATTTCCTTAGCTGCGATAGTGATGATAACTATGATTAATTTATGCCCTCACTGTGAAATGCTCCCCCCCCACCTTCTCCCTCTCTCTCTCTCTCTCTATCTCTCTCTCTCTCTCTCTCTCTCTCTCTCTGGTCTGGTCAGTCTAATGCAATATATTTCACAGGTACTCGTCATCATATTGTCTTCATGTTACCATCTCGTCCCATTTTACTTAATATTCATGCTTTCCGCCGCTTCTCTCATTGCTTCCTACATTCCTCCCTACCCGAGGCTCTCGTTTTCAGCAGTGATTGTGACGTGTGTGCATGTGGTAATATAGCTCTATTACTACCTGACGATCGAGTGAAGCGAAGTAACAGCATGCAATATCTCGTGGGTAATTCAGGCAGTGACAGAGGACAAAACAACGAGCAGAAGAAATTGATGATGGTGGTGATGATGATGGAAAAAATATGGTGATGATGATGATGGTGATAATGGTGGATGTAGTGATAAGTACGACAAGGAAAGCGTGAGTGAATACGAACATTAAAAAAAAATAAATCCGGACAAAGAGATACTCAACAAACTGAGGCGCCGCATTGCAAAACGTTTCTGTGTTATTCTTAACAGGCTCAAGTGGAAGCTATAGAGGTTTTCAAGGGTGTTTTCATGATTCTACGTAGTGATAGAAGAGTTCAACAAGAATTCTGCACCACCAATGAGAATAACATCCATGGAAACCCGACTATAGATAAATAAATAGATAAATAGATAGGTAGATAAATAAATAGATAAATGTATACAGGTGTTATGAGAGGAGTTAATTCCTGTGTCTCTATCTTGATCTCCACTCCAACCTTGTCTTAATATTTCAATGAATAAATAAATAAATAATAATGTATGAACCCCCCCCAAAAAAAAATATATATAGTCCTTTAGTCCTTATAAAAGATTAAAGCATCTCAGAATACGAGGTCAAGAAGACAGAACACACTTTCCATCAATACACGACGGGAATCTGCTGACCCCTGCACTACTGACAGGAAGAAACAGTGTCAAGAAAGGAGGTTATACGTGTGTGGACCATGACCTTGGGCGGGGAGGGTAAACACATGTCAACTTTCACCTTTGTCAACACAGCTACGTGACATTTCTAAGTTGCCAGGGGACGGAGGACCATCAACGGGTGATATTAATTCCCATGTGGCGCTGTTGTGGGGTGGGGCATGAATAATTCTACCTTAGTTATGAGCGACACGACACTGAGAGAGAGGAAGGGAGACTGGGGAAGCGAGACGTGATAAAGGAGGGGGAATGTAAAGATAATGACTGAAGGTAATGTGAATGGCATAATAAAGTAATGAAAGTGAAAAGTGAGGATAGAAAATAAAGTGAAATAAGGTATGCGTATCGGTAAGAGAGTAATGATAACGTAAGAAAGATTAAAAGTGAGTATGATAAAGAGAAAAAAATGTTGGCATAAGGGACGTGATAAAATAGACATAAGGGACGTGGGAAAGGAGATAGAAAATAATACACGTGTGAAAAGAAAGACGAATGAAGAGAAAATTCATAGAAAATGCTAGAAAAGAATCAAAGAGGGAGAAAGTAAAAAAGAAAAGAGGTAGTACATGAGAAAGATAGATAAGAATATAGGAAATGGGAGAAAGATAAAAAAAAAATAAACTAGATATATGGACATAATAAAAAGGCGAGATAGGAAGAAATAAGAATGAAAATTATAAGGGTACGGAACGGAAAATGAGGTAATGTGTAATAATGAAGAAAAAAAAAAAAAGTAACGAAGAAGGAAGAATATGAAAAATTAGACAGTGAATGAAAAGGAAGGAGAGAAAGAACGGAGAGTTAGAGTCATGAGGAGCATGAAGATATAAGTAGAATGAAGAGAGAGGAGAAGTAGAAAAGATTAGACAAGTGGGATGAAGAAGAAGGCAGAGAGGATGAAGAGAATGAAAATTACGACGACATTGCAAGGGTACGCTGTGAGGAAAAAGAGAAAGAGAAAGAGTAATAGGAAAAGTAGAACAAGGGATGTGGAAGGAGTGGGAGGGGAAGAAAGGAGAATTGGAAGGAAGTGGAAGGGCCGTGAGGGGACAATGGGAGACGTGAAGGGTGTAGGAGTGAGCGGCAAATAGGTCTGTTGATCACCACATCCTCCCTCCTCCAAACCACACCACTCTGACAGAGAGAGAGAGAGAGAGAGAGTACACTTCAGGGAAGAACTGCAAAAATGTTTCCAAATAACAATAAAAAAAAAAAAAAAAATGTATATATATATATATATATATATATATATATATATATATATATATATATATATATATATATATATATATATACGAGTATATATATATATATATATATATATATATATATATATATATATATATATATATATATATATATATATATATATATATATATATATATATATATATATATATATATATATATATATATATATATATATATATATATATATATATATATATCAATGAACTGGAAATGCTTCCTAATTTGCAGCTTGTATTAAGAAAAAAGCACACCCCACAAAATACAGGGTGTAACAGGAATTTCTGCGGATAATGCTTGAAGTGAAAGTAGAGGCTAGACGGAAATGTTGTATGCACATGTGCATTTTGATTCGTTGTGTAGCCGTGGGATGACATTCATTTGTGGGCTGGTGACAGACAACGACGGCCCGGACGGGTATGCATGGCGTCCGTGTGGACGTGGATGGCAGAGGGCATTATTCAGTAGTGGTTTCTAGGTTCAGGATTTTGAGCTTTGCAATATCCTATCACGAGATTAGTAGTATTAATGAATAGGTGATTTACCGATAAACATTACACAATGGTAGTGTGGTTGTAATTAACGACAAATGTAATGGCACCACGCCTGGCCGGGCAGGGATGAAGCGAGGTTAGCATCACATCAGCCGATTACCAGTCACGCTCAGTGATGGGCAGTACGTGGTCATAGTGTTTCTCCGCCATGGTTACCTGTACGTTGTCGCCCGTCAACACTTTATTTTCTCACCATGGCTAAACAAAGCCTCAAAATGCATGTGTGCATAGAACACGTTCGACTTAGAATAACCTATAGTTTCTCCTCGAGCAGCATTCTCAGAAACCCATATTACACTCTGCATTATGTTGTGCCTTGTTGATATGACAAAGGTATACATGTGTGTTGAGGAATCCAAATAGTGCTTATAGAACTTATTGATGATCTAATTAACCCGTCCATTTTCTTTATTATTATTATTATTATTATTATTATTATTATTATTATTAATATTATCATCACCATTATCATTATTATTATTATTGTTATTATTACTATTATTATTATCATCATCATCATTATTTCTATTATTACCATCATTATTCCTGTATTCAAGTGTGTATCCATGTAGCTCAGTGTCGTAAGAACGTACTGGTAAAGCAAAGGCAAAAAGTAACCCAATGATAACTTGTTATCCTTACTGAGAACTCTGCACTGGTAACTGAAACACTGAGCTCAAGAGTAAAGGGTTAAGGTGGTCAACATACTAGTCAAAGACAAACCACCGCTAGCAATAATGTATTGTATTACTTTGGTAGGAATAATTAAACTGAATTATTAATACGGTATTTATGTATAATGTGGTGTATTAAAAAGGTGTCCTCCCTGAAGCAGCTGCAAAACCTCCCCTCTCCCTCCATCCTTAACCCCATCACCACAATGTGTTCTTACTTCCCTTGACATATTAATGCAATTGTTGCTTGTTTTGTTCCATTGCTTGCATCAAACTCTCTCTCTCTCTCTCTCTCTCTCTCTCTCTCTCTCTCCTACACATTTCCTTGCACAAAACATGAATGGGATGCTCTACAGTCATGCTTCAGAACTATTGACAATGATAATTGATTACATTGATAAGGAAGACTGAAGGAGATTTGAAGACAGTGTATTCAGGAAGATATGAGAAGGATGAACATGAGAGAAGAGACTGCCTGACCCCAAGAAGTGGGAGAAACTCATAAACCATCCAGTTCTGTAAGGAAAAAATTAACATGTGAAATAAAATGATGGTAATGAGCAAAATGGGTAACAGGTCTCATGTCTTGGCTGTAATATTAATGGAGGGGAAGGAAGAAGCATCACTGCATCAATAACTCAGCTTGAGACAGAACCCATTTCCACTAATTCCCAAGGTGAAATTGCTACCCTTTGTGCCACTGATGATACAAGATTAAGTCAATGATAGGAACGAGGAGGAATCATGACCTTGGATCCCTCTCTCTCTCTCTCTCTCTCTCTCTCTCTCCTCTTAGAAACCCACACAGACAGAAAGACCTCATACAGCTGGGCCAAAGAGAGGACACAAGTACTAGTTGAGAGAGGAGAGGCATTTCATTGACAAATAAATAATAAAGCTTCTCCATTGAAATAAAGTATCTACATTAAACTCAAAGGTGACAGAAGAAATGTACATCAAGTAGAAGAAAAAAATAACATATGGATAAGATGGACAAGTGTTGTCCAGGCCCTGTATACTGCAACGAGGTAAATATTACACAAACACAAGAGAAAAAGGTCCAGCAATGTCACAAGACTTACAATGCCACAAAAAAAAAAAAAAAAAAAAAAGTCTCCTAATCAAACTGGCTACAGGTCTCCAAACATATTATCATTATAAATACGGTAAAGAGTACTTGATTTAAAATAACCTGATAATTTCTTCCTATGCAATGATTTTCTTTGGATGAATGCCAGGTTATAGTTTTGTGTGCATAGGAATAATGTCAAACTCTCTGAAGGTGTTTGTACTTTTATTTATCAAATGCACAGCAATGCTCCTCACATATAGAATGGAAGTTAAAGTTAAGAATGAGGAAATGTGTTGGTCTTACACATCCTATAGGAAGAAAGGCTTGTATAAGAGAAAGATCTAAAGACCTAAAGCTTAGTCCAGTACTTCACCACCAGGAACAAGCTGGAAAGATACAAAACAAGTGTAAGTATTCTTATCAAGCACTTCAAATGGCCAATAATGATACCTGAATGATACCTTTCTGTAAATTATACCCTTGGAATAGGGGATGACTATTTCAGTGTGAAGCAGTTAGTCTATAGTTTTCAAATGATGACTTGAGATAAATAAAGTACTAGTTTATTGAGAAAAACATTACTAGTTTATTCAGGAAAACATTAATAAAGTTAGATATAACATCCAACAATTACCAAACAGTATACCTAAACACAATAAATAATCTTAAAACAATTTAGAACAAGAATTCTTACACAATTAGTACTAAATAAAAAGACTTTCATATGAGATAATGCACAAGGACAGCTCCACAGCACTACACACCAGCAGGAAGCAGCCGCCAAACTCACCATTGTTATGTGGTTCCCGTTGAGCAGAATCTGGTCGAGCTGCGTGATCCTCCTTCCTTCGGGTGTGGATTCGTACTCTGTCACGTCTTCCAGGACCATGTTTACGAAGTCGTCAAAGCCAAGCAAGGTCCCAACGATCTCCTTGTCACTCTTCATGATGATATGGATGCGGGAGCCGATGCATTTGTCCACCAGCTCTGTGTTGGGGAGGGAATGATTGATTGATTGATTCCATTAAAAGGAAAAATGGGTGACATACAAGTATGGATCCATTTTAAGGTGTGATGGGCTGCCTTGGAGCATCATGGAAACAGTGTGGAAGTGATCTGAAATGGGAATAAACTGGTCATGAGAGGTTTTTTGCTAGGAATGAGCCATTCTCAGGACATTCACGGAAATGTGATTTTGACACGTTACTGATCAGGCCAAGGTGATCATCAAGAACTAAGTAGACTTTGGTCAGTCTTGACTGTCCTGTCACCGCACAGCTCAGTTGTGAGTATGGACACTGTGAGATTTAACTGCTTTATTGTGATTCTTTATTTGATTGTCATGTGACTTTAAGCAGATCTATAAATCAAGAAATATGTGAAAGGAATTGTTTTGGTAAGCCACACACACACACACACACTGGCCCAGCCTCTGTGTAAGCTGTGACTTAGGGGTGTCGTGCATGGTAACACCTTGAATTTAGAAATGTCCTTAAATATCTAGCACTTCCATGGTGCAGCAACTGATGTGTCTGGCTGTGAATGTGCAGCTTCCACATCAAGTCTGGGGCAGTTGGTGCATGGCTCAAACAGCTCTGTATCCTTCCTTCATGGCCAATCAATGGGTACCTGGGGAACCTGAGGAAGGTATATCGTGAAAACCCATGAGTCACAGTGACCCCGTGTCCCAGGCTAAGTAATACCATCCACCACGGGCATAAAGGCCAGTGGCACTTTTATGTGACAGTAAGGGAATTGTTATGTGATGATGAGGAGCATTTGTATTATGAAAATGAAAATAAATTAAATAAAATCAACACAAATCCATCAAAAGAAGAAGAAGAAGAAAAAAATGAACATACTGGGATGCAGTTTACCAAAAGTTGATCAAAGTTCCAACCGCTGTACACTTATGTGGTAGACATCAATATTCTTGAGATATGAGCAGTGTTATCTGCATTATATGTATCGCTCTCCACCAAATGTCTTGGGCAGGAGGAACAAGTATGAGAATGAAGCAAGGGCGACAGAAAACTAATTCTTTTGGTTAAGCTGCCATGATCTTTAAAATACTGACACTTAGAATATATAACAGACTATTTCTGTGGGTTCAAGACATCTACAAGTTCTCTTATATATGACAAAATTGAGTCATTCCTTGCATTTCATTCCTTGTTAAAGAGAAGTAATTAAGCCACCTATTCCATGCTATCAAACTTAACAAAAACACGCTATACTGTGTGAATAATGCCAATCCCACATTATTTTAGGTAAGAATATAACAGCAAGCATGACTAAATGGAGGGAGAGGAATAACACACAATTAGTCACCAAACAACATTATTCTCATCGTTCAATCTTAATCTGGCATGGTGTACATATGACACACATTTAACAAAATCCTCTGAGGCTGAAAGGTCAAGTAATGGGGTAAAATATACAGACCCAGCGGCAGGAGGGTCGAGGGGTTCGGCGCGGCCATGGCTGGGGTGTGCACCTTTGCAATCTGTGTAAACAAAGATGACATAATACAGTTTTTCATTTATTATTGATATTTGAAACAAAAATAAAGTACAGAATTTAGTCATGCTATATATTTTTGATGAATCTCCTTAAAGAACACTGCATTACTACTACTACTACTACTACTACTACTACTACTACTACTACTACTACTATATTACTTTATAATACTGCTACTACTAGTGCTGCTGCTGCTGCTGCTGCTACTACTACTGCTACAACTCTTATAACTATTTTAAAACAAACTAAATTCTATCAATAATAAAACAGCTTTATTGCAGTAAAACTCAGATCATAAACATCCAAAAAATAAAACAAAAACAACAAAATAAAATAACCAATATCACAGAAAAATAAAATCTGTTCTAACTGAAAACAATTATATATTGAAAAAAAGATTAATTAAAAATAGTATAACCAAAGATAGTCAAATAGTAGAGGGGAGGCGGGGATTGCGAAAGATGCACACCCTGGCCCGCGCTGTCATGGCGTGTTGTTGTTGCTGATCAATTGGTGAGGAACAATGTAACGTCCAATACAGCCGCGTCTTTAGGCTAGTGCTTCACCATGGAACACTTCAGCGACGACTCCTCGGATCCAGACACTCCCGAGGCCTTCAAAAGTGGTAAGTACACTCAAATATTTCCAGGTAGGAGCTAATACTGCTCTGCCAAAGCTCCTTCATTCACTACTTATTGTTTGTTTCTGTCTCTTCCTCTCTCTCTGTCTCTTAAATTTGCGGTATTTCCCTCCCTAATTATGAAGCAGGTATTGATTCGTCCATATGGAAGTTATCATGGATATTCTTTGTGTATTTCTTGAACTACGAGTGAAAAATTATGTTACTGTTTTCGTAATTGAATCTTTCGTTGTTATTTACATTGTTTGTTATTATTAAGATGACTTTTATGAGTGAATTAATGTGCGTTATGAGCTCACAAGTCTCGTGTTGTGTTCTGGTGAGGACTTGTGGGTAAAACAGGGTGTGAGTACCGAGGGAGGAGTGAGGCATGGGTGTCATGAAGGGGTGTGGCTGTGGTGGTGTGGCGGGCTTGGTGTGGCGGGCTGTGGTGTAGCAGCGGGGGGATTAATAGCCACAATGATGACAGATGGCACCAGGCTGTGTGGGATGCTGGGACGTGAAGTGCGTGTGTTCATCCCATGCTTGCTGATGCCTCTTGTTTGAATTGGTGTGTGCCTGCATGACTCTACCTCCCCATCAGGCTGTTCTCCGTAGGTGTTGCATAGGGTGTTCACTGTGTCTGGCGTGTGTTGGAGTGTTACTGTGTCTCTGACCTTAGCTGGGATTATATTACATTGCTGTCAAGTTAGGACATCTCCCTAACCTGATGAACAAAACAGGGAATTGCTGGGGTACTGGGGTGTCTGGGTGTGGGAGACAAGAATGAGTAATTTACAGCTCTTCACAAACAAAACATGGTTAGGCTGCAGTATAGGAAAGCTTCTTAACTGAATATACATCACTTTAAGCAGAATTAATGTTAACAGCACACTAAAACCATAACAGATTTTAAGTACAGTAATTTTCCGAAACGGTATTGAAATATTATACAGACTGGTGTGGTGGCATAGTTATGTAAATGTACTATATAGAAAAAATGAAAAAAAGGAATATTGATTTTTTTTTTCTATATAATTTCTGCATACACATTTCAGTTATTCACTCCTGCATGAGAAACACTCCCATACATTGCCCACCAGCTCAGAGGGATCATGACTTACTCAGTACTTAAAGAAGAGACCAAAGAGGAAGAGTATGTAAGTGTCATGCTTGAATGAGCACTAATGTCTTGTGTTATTGATGATTGGTGGTTTCAGATTGATGTAGAGATGCAGATCATGTGTTGGTCATGCAGACTGGATATCTATATTACCATACCACGTTGTTTAGTGGCAGTTTTAGCTTTGTATTGAGTGGATGCATGAAATATTAGAGGGTGCTTCAGTATTTGAGGATAAGGGACATGGTGGGCTCAGGCATTGGAAACACTCGTAACCACACCTCTTAACTCTCAGCTTTCCCCAGATGTTGTGTTTATTGCAAGCTTGTGCCTCTAGGGATATGTACACACTTGAGAAGGAAAGTCCAGATATATTGGTTCATGTAGCAAGTATAGGTTTGATTCACAGAGCCAGAGAATAGAAGCCAGGTCGCTGTTGTACTTCTTATCTGTTTAGGTCTTGAAAAATTGGAGTGTTGTGGAGTGGAAGTTAAGAGATTTTAGTTTTAAGATCATTGTGAGGAAGTAAGTTGCTGTCCTGTATAAGTGTAATGAAAACTTTGTTAGGAATATAAAGGATTTAAATATTTATTAATTTATGTACTGATTGAATGAAGTTGCTAATACAGGAAAATTTGATATGAAGCTGGAGATTTATATGTGTGTGTTTTGTTTATGAGCTGGTTTAAAAGCTGGAATGAAATTGAATGCTGTTAATTTTGTCATAGGTGATGGAGTTTCTGGTCTCAGGATGATAATCATTAAAGATTTTAGTTGTTACACTGGAAATAATTGTTTTCATTATTTTTGTTAATTTTTTTTTTTGTTAATTTTCAAAGTGGCTATTGGGAGAAAATTTAGTTATCAGTTACAATACAATCAGTAGGAATGACAAATCAGTATTGGGGTGAACACACATTATTTTGAGGGGAGGGGCTGGGAAAGTGGGATTTGGGACAAGATTGGATAGTATTAGTGTGTCTGCCTATCAGTCCATCTACCTGGAGCCCTCCCCTGTCCCTGTACATAATGACCACTCATAGTCCAGGCAGAATGACGTTGTGCTCCCTAATGTACCACAGGATCCATAAATACTCCAGCCCTGTGTTGTCAAATTAGGCCATGTTGTTTTTGCGATGGAAATGCCAAATCAGTGTTATCAGGAGTGCTCGCTTTGAAAACTGTCTCGCTTTGAGGGCATCCACAGTTAAAGCTCAGCGATGTCAACAGTAAAACACACACACACACACACACACACACACACACACACACACAAAAAAAAAAAAAAAAAAAAAAAAAAAAAAGTCTTGTTGATCTGCCCCTGAGTGATGGATTGTGAGAATGAGCAATAGTAACGATACCCATAACATCCTGGAAATGGCTTATCGTATATTTTCATCTGTTTCATATTGTTTTGTGTGTTGGGATGAAGGATGCTTTTTTTTTTTTTTCCCCACTGTATATGGTCAGCACTTTTTTGGCCAAGTGTACATGTGGGGTTAGAAATAATTGGTGTGATTTGTCAAGGAAGTTAGATTTTAAGAGGAAACTGTGTGTGTGTGGGTTAGTGGAAATGTTTGCTGTCTGTTTCACAATAGAATATACTATTTTTTTTATTTGGTAACTGTATTTGTGGGTTATCATATATATTTGTCATGAGTTTTGGGAATACTATTTAATACGCTAGAGGGAAAAAAAGCATCATCATCACCATCATTATCACCATAATTAATCCCTTCATTGAATAATTGTTCTCATAATCACCACCAACTTTTTTGAACACTTACATTAGTACCACAGTGCCTTGAACACACCCAGGAGACACACAAAATTAACCTAAACCTTTATTTTCCCTAGCCATGGAGAAAATTTTGTACACTGGTCTGAATGTTAACCCCTTGAATCCAGTGGCTGCCTCATATTGTTATTAAGGCTAAGATTACATGAATTTACTAAGTTTCATAGGTG
Source organism: Scylla paramamosain (assembly GCF_035594125.1). Taxonomy (NCBI): domain Eukaryota; kingdom Metazoa; phylum Arthropoda; class Malacostraca; order Decapoda; family Portunidae; genus Scylla; species Scylla paramamosain. Next base: position 8,235,926 of record NC_087186.1, on the reverse strand, counting down.
CTGTCTTTAAATGAGTGAGCTGTGTTGAGTCTTGTAAAATTCTGGGTCTAGTTTCATATAGTTTTGAGTTACAGTGGACTGATTTAATATAAGAAGCCCCTCAGATGTTATGGGTTGTAAAAGAACCATGGCATAGGTGATGTAACCCTTTCACTATGATGAGCAGAATTCACAACACTAAGAGCAATGTTTGGACTCTTTAAAAACACATACAAGAAAGAAGGGGATGAAAAAAAAAAAGACTATAGTTTGCAGTTTGTATGCCGTGCAATGTTTGGAAGTGGCTGTGGAACAAGAAAAGGTGTCACAGAGTGGTTAGTAATTAAGAAAATGTGCCAAATACCAGTGAAGGGGTTATTATTATTTTCCCTTCATGTGTTTGCTGGCTCGTGAATTGCCCACTTTTATGTAAGAAAAAAAAAAAAGAGAGAGAGAGAGAAGGAAAAAAATATAATATGTGGGTGCATACTGACAGCTGGAGACTCACACTGCTGTACTCCTGTCTGTCTTGCACAACTGGAGCAACACTGACAGCTACAGGTGATATTTTAAAGAGGAAAATACAGCACACATGGTACACTCTTTTTAAGGCTTATCATTGTCTGAGTGTTACAAATATACAATGCCATTATTGGTGAAAGGGTTGTGCTTCACCTGTCAACACTTTACCTGAGTGTAATGAGGATTTAGTTGTAGAGATATTTATTTGTGTATTTTATTTTAATTTTTTTAGATTTGAATGTGAAAAATTGCTACTGTTTGTTTTCTTTGTGTATTGTATAGCTGCATGTTTATTTATTATGTCTGTTTGTGTGTGTGTTTGTCTGTTTGTCTATTTATCTATCCATCTCTCTCTCTCTCTCTCTATCTCTCTCTATCTATCCATCCATGTATATATCTGTGGTTTATTTCTTTATTATTTGTTAACCTACATTTTTGCTTTATTTCTTTACATTGTCTCTCTCTCTCTCTCTCTCTCTCTCTCTCTCTCTCTCTCTCTCTCTCTCTCTCTCTCTCTCTCTCTCTCTCTCTCTCTCTCTCTCTCTCTCTCTCTCTCTCTCTGTCCTCCCTTCAACTCCCCTCCCACACATCATCTCCCCTTCCTTCTTTCCTTCCTCACCTCCCCTCTAACCTCTTCCCACCCTTTACTCAGCCTTACCAACACCTAACCTCCCCAAGAGTAACTACAACACACACTGCAACACACACACACACACAACACACTCACCATACCCCGTTTTCTTTCCCATACTCTGTGGCCTGAAGGTATAAACTAGGTGAAAATGGCGAAACGCGGTTAATCGTGTGTATTTGCTTGAAGTTCTCTCGTAGATTTAGTTATTGGGGCCGTAGGGGGGGGTGGGTTAAGCAGTGTAGATGGAAAGTGCGCAGTGTTGTGTTTGGGTCAGCTGGAAACAAGGGGAGAGGGAGAGGGAGGCTGGTGTAAAAATAGTAGAGGTGTGAGGGAGGGAAAGAGGAAGTGGGATAGATATATGTACGTAGAGAGAGAGAGAGAGAGAGAGAGAGAGAGAGAGAGAGAGAGAGAGAGAGAGAGAGAGAGAGAGAGAGAGAGAGAGTACTGATCGATAGATAGCAAATGTTGACAAACGTAAAAGAAGATATTCACGATAGATAAATAAATGATGAAAAAAACATGATAAAAAGTAATAAAGGAAAAAAATATATAAATAGATAAATGAGTAGATAAAAAAAAACAATTAGAAGAAGCATGACATGGAAGAAAAAGTGGAGAGAGAGAGAGAGAGAGAGAGAGAGAGAGAGAGAGAGAGAGAGAGAGAGAGAGAGGAAGTAGAGTAATATAGAGGGACGAGAAGAGGTGTGAAGGGGATTGGAGGGATGAAGAGTAGAAGAGGAGGAGGAGGAGGAGGAGGAGGAGGAGGAGGAGGAGGAGGAGGACTTTACTACTACAGAATGAAGCTCACTGGGTCAAGCATAGATCTGTGTGTTTGTTGAGTCCCTCCTCCTCCTCCTCCTCCTCCTCCTCCTCCTCCTCCTCCTCCTCCTCCTCCTCCTCCTCCTCCTCCTCCTCCAAGTACTAGAGTGGCCACGGGAAGGTTTTTTTTGCATATTAATATCACCATTAATGTTTGTATTTTTCTATTTAGTTATTTTTAATTAAACCATGTACCACTTTTTATGAGTTATTTTATGATGGTGTGTGTGTGTGTGTGTGTGTGTGTGTGTGTGTGTGTGTGTGTGTGTGTGTGTGTGTGTGTGTGTGTGTGTGTGGCTCGTGATGGTGATGGTGAAGAGGTATGGGGAAAATATGTATGGTATGGGGTCCACCACCACCACCACCACCACCACCACCACCAATATCATCAGCTCCTCCTCCTCTTCCTCCTCCTCCTCCTCCTCCTCCTCCTCCTCCTCCTCCTCCTCCAAATATTGCTGAACCCTTAGGCAAAGCACTCCACCATCTCGTAAGGAAGAGGAAGAGGAGGCAGTGGGGGTAGAGAAGGAGGAGGAGGAGGAGGAGGAGGAGGAAGGGTCGTTGTAATAGGTCATTTTAAAGAGACAAGGAAGGGGGTTTTCAAGGCGTGGTAGTCATCTAGGTCGTAACTACGGGTCGTTATTTGTTTCCACGACTCACTGATCCGGATGCACTCTTACGTCACCCTGAAATATTCCAGTATGCCTGAAGTACACCCAGGCCCTAACGATGACGTGAGATGCATCCTCAAGACTTAGAATATTCCCTTGGGACTTGAATCACAACCTTACATGCTAAAATACATACGTCTTTACACACACACACACACACACACACACACACACACACACACACACACACACACACATACTTAGAGGTGAAGTGTCTCATCAAGGAATGCTCTCTTGGGACTTTGAAACACACTTAGTACTCAATATACACCCTTACGTTCTAAAATATACTCATACATTTTTTAAATATATCCTTAGCCCCTGAAATACATCTCTTATGTCCTAAAATACACCCTTAGGACCTAAAGTACTCTCACGGCATGGATATTCCCTTACCGAACCAAAAATGTATCCCTAAGAGATAAAATATACCCTAAAATGTACTTGATGTCCATGTCTTGTTATACGCCTGAAATACAGTTTTGTGTTTGTATACATATCGACGTTCTTGCATGTATCTCAAGTACACAGTAATGCACACTTGTTGGTAAAGGCATCTAGTATACATACAATACAGTCATTTATACGTACACGCAATGCTTGACACACACACACACACACACACACACACACACACACACACACACACACACACACACACACACACACACACACACACACACACACACACACACACACGTGCACATTTCGTCAACGCGTGGACACAGTTTTCCGCGTCAGTGCAGGCGGTGCGTCAGGTGGCTGTAGGGGTAGGTCAGGCGAGTGCCGGGGGAGGAGGGGGGGCGTGAGGCCACAGGTGGACGGGTGTGGTGGACGGCACTGCTCCACGCCAGGTAAGCTTGGCGCTGGCAATACCTGTAGCTTTTTCTATCTTTTTTGTTAGCGTTGCCTACTGCGGGGTGTGTTATTAAGGACCAGGCGTGAGTGGCTCTCTGTGATGCCGCCAGGATTTGTGAGGCAGGCACCAGTAGTGGCGGCGCGGCGGTAACATCACATTAACCGTGCTTACCTCGCCCTCAGGTAGCAGTGACCTGTGGGAAGCCTGGCATTAGCAGTGCTGCGAGGAGCCCTAAATAACGGGCCTGTAGCTGTTGTTCCCTCGTGTCATGCCCCGCGGCGAGGCGACACTCACACCAACACCTGGCGAGGCCTATCATGAGTCGGTGCCTTAATTATTCATCTTTAATATGGTGGAACACCTGACGACTCTTAGCAGCAGGCAGGGCGGTGCCCCGAGGCTGACGCCCTGAGCGTAGCGCCCCAGAGGTCGCGCAGCGTGAGGGAGAAGGGAGTGGTAGGGGTGACGGGGCCCGGGGCATGCAGGAGGCTGTGGCATGGCAGGAAGGGATGCAGGGAGGGGGGGAGGGTGAGGA
>NC_087186.1:8214407-8229407 GCF_035594125.1 Scylla paramamosain | reverse complement strand
TCCCTTTTATCTTCCTTCTCTCCTCCTCCTCCTCCTCCTCCTTTATCTAGTCATTCTGCTGTGTTTTATTTATTTATTTATTTTTTATCGAGTCACTTTCTATTGTGCTGTGTTCTTTGTCTCTCTCTCTTTTGTGTTTACTTATCCTTCTGTTTCTCTTCTGTTTTTTTTTTTTTCAGTCTACCAGTGGAAAAATATAGATCAGTTTTTAGTGTAGATAATATCTTTGTTATATAGATTACCATGTTTTTTTTGGTATCAATGCTCTTCCTCTTCCTCTTCCTTTTCCTCTTTTCTCTTTTTCTTCATCTTTTTTTTTCTCTCTAACTTTTTTGTCATCATCATCATCATCATCATCTTCTTCTTCTTCTTCTTCTTCTTCTTCTTCTTCTTCTTCTTCTTCTTCTTCTTCTTCTTCTTCTTCTTCTTCTTCTCCTCCTCCTCGTCTTCCTCCTCCTCCTCCTCCTCCTCCTCCTCCTCCTCCTCCTCCTCCTGCAGCTGGTGGTAGTGTGCAGGATTCTGAAGGATGCATAATGAGGAGTATCCGTGCTGGGGGGCAGGACTCTGGGGGCAGGGGGCGAGGAGGGGGTGAGGGTGGCGGGGAGGGCCTGGTTGTACTCATGGGGGATGTGGGGGAGGGAACTGGGAGACTTAATGCAGTGGTGAGGAGATTAAAGTGACATGACCCGCCCCTTGTAAACCTTTGTAAACTCAATAGGTCCCTTGTAAACTCAATAGATCCCTGTTAACTCCCTGTAGATCTTTGTAAACTCCCTGTAGATCTTTGTAAACTGTAAACCCTTATGGACTCCCTTTAGACCCTGTAAACTCCCTGTAGAGCCTTGCAAACTCCCTGTAGACCCTTGTAAACTCCCTGTATACTTGGAAACTCCCTGTAGACCCTTGTAAACTCCCTTTACACTTGTAAACTCCCTGTAGACCCTTGTAAACTCCCTTTACACTTGTAAACTCCCTGTAGACCCTTGTAAACTCCCTGTAGACAGTTGTAAACTCCCTGTACACTTGTAAACTCCCTGTACACTTGTAAACTCCCTGGTAGACCCTTGTAAGCTCCCTGTAGACCCTTGTAAACTCCCTATAGACCCTTGTAAACTCCCTGTAGACCCTTATAATCTTCCTGTAGACCCTTGTAAACTCAATAGATTTGTGTAAACTCCTGTAGACCCTTGTAAACTCCCTGTAAATTTCCAGTAAACCCTTGTAAACTTGTAAACCCTTGTAATTCCCCTGTAGATCTTTTAAACTCTGTACATCACTGTAAACTCCCATTTGACTCGCCCCTCTCTAACCCTGTAAACTTTTGCCTTTCCCCTCTTCCCTACTTTCCCCTTACTCCTGTGTACTCTCCCTCTCTCTCACTCTTATCTTCCTTTCCCTTCACTCGTGTTTCCCTCACTCACTTCTGTCCCCTCGTCTCTGTTTCCCTTTCTAGTCTTCCCTACCCCTGTTCCCCTCACCCATGTCCCCTCACTTCTTCCCCTCATCTCTACCCCTCACCCCTGTTTCCTTCACTCCTCACCTCTTCCCCTCATCACTCTCTGTTTCCCTCTCTCGTCTTCCTCCCCTCCTTGTTCCCCTTACTTGTTCCCCTCACCTCTACCTCTCACCCCTGTTTCCCCTCACTTCTCTCCTCTACCCCTCATCACTCCCTGTTTCCCTCTCTAGTCTTCCCCACCCTTGTCCCCCTCACATTTTCCCCTCACTTCTTCCCCTCAGTACAGCCACGCCCGGGAGTCAAGGGGTCATGGGGGGGGTACTTTACAAGGAAATATACGAGATACCTTTACTACCTCTATCTTTCACTGTAGATTAGATTGTGTAGTTTATCACAATCAGCCGCGTAATGGCCAGCACGTCCCCTCAGGTGTTTGGCCTTCCTTTGTGTTCCTTGGTGTTGATCTTGGCCTGTACCTTAAAATGTTTTGCTCCCTCACCACTATTTTCAAAGGCCACATGGATGATTAGCCGGGTTCTCAAGAGTGTTTCTCCTGTCAGTAATGTAGAAATCTTGTTACTCTGTTACTAGAACCGTAAAAACACCCTTAAAAACCCGTGTAACTTCGCCGTGACAATTTTCAGAGCCCACAGCCGCGTCCTCACGAGTGTTTCTCCTGTTGATAATAATGGAATCTTGTTAATCTGTCACCAGAACTGTAAAAACACCATGAAAAGCCCGTGTAACTTAACCATGACTGTTTTCAAAGGTCACAGAGATGATTACCCGGGTACTCAAGATTGTTTCTCCTGTTTATAATGTAGAAATCTTGTTAATCTGTCACTGGAACCATAAAAGCACTCTTAAAAACCCGTGTATCTTTAACGAGAGCCTTTTGAATGTACATGTAGTGGAGTGTTTGCCCTTGTTTGACAATGAGTGAATTTTGATGGAAATGATTCTGAAGGAGTTTTTTTTCCATTGCATTCCTTTGTGATTCTCTCTCTCTCTCTCTCTCTCTCTCTCTCTCTCTCTCTCTCTCTCTCTCTCTCTCTCTCTCTCTCTCTCTCTCTCTCTCTCTCTCTCTCTCTCTCTCTCTCTCTCTCTCTCTCTCTCTCTCTCTCTCTCTCTCTGTACTACTTACGTGAAAGTGAATGGGTTTTGACTGAAATCATCTGGAAGTGCTTTGTGTGTGTGTGTGTGTGTGTGTGTGTGTATCAGTCGGCTGGTGTTTGCTCTTTCTTTGTGTTCACTTGTTTTGGATCTCGTCACACACTATTTGCTCTTTCTTTGTGTTCCTTTGTATTCCGGGCACTTTCTTACACTTCTTGTTCTTCCTTTCCGTTCGTTTGGATTGGATCAAGTCTCATAGTATTTGTCCTTTCTTTGTCTTTCTTTGCTTTGGATCTTGCCTCATTCTAGTTGTTTTTTCCTTTGTGTTCTTTCGCATGTCGTGTTCGTTTCCTGGGTGGGAGTTGACAAGATTATTTGTCTGTATGTTTGAATGCTTTATTGCTGCTGGTTAACGTATGTCTGTCTGTGTTGGCTTAAGAGTGCTGCTGTGGGCACGTCTGAATGGCAGGTGACAGTGACAGCGATAGGGAATGAAACGATAATGATGGTGATACAAGCAAGTCAAGTGTGTGAATCCGCTACGTCACCAGAGAGAGAGAGAGAGAGAGAGAGAGAGAGAGAGAGAGAGAGAGAGAGAGAGAGAGAGGAGTATCTGGTTCAAATTTTCTCTCAATATTTGTACTCGTAATGCTAACTTTACTCGTGTGTGTGTGTGTGTGTGTGTGTATGTGTGTATGTGTTTGTGCGCGGCCGTCTGTTTAAAAGATACACCATAGTAGTTTTTCCTTTATTTTTCCTCTTTTTTTTTTATTGGAAAATGTATCCGGCGGCGCATCATCAACTTAACTCACGTGAAGAGATTTTTACTCAACTCGCTGGGTGGGGGAGCGGACCCCTGTTTATTATTACAGTTTCGCCAATGGGGGGTGGTGGGGCGTAGGGAGGGTAAAGGGAGGGGAATTTAATTGTGTTGCCTTGGAATTCGATCCTCTATGTGTAGTATTATTGTTTGCTCTCTAACTGGGTTGTAATTCGATTCCTCAGGTGTGGTGGTGGTGGTGGTGATGGCGGTGGTGGTTGTGGTGGTCGTTATTATATTTTCCTGGTTTGTGAATGAGTTGTTTGTGTGTATTATTATTATTATTATTATTATTATTATTATTATTATTATTATTATTATTATTATTATTATTATTATTGCTACTACTATACTACTACTACTACTACTACTACTACTACTACTACTACTACTACTACTCCCTCCTTACCTGGCTTTTTATGTAAAGTATCATTGTTTGCCCCTTTGCTGGCTTCTAACTCAGCCTTGTAAGTGAAGTGTTGATATCTAGTGACTCACAACCCTCTAGCTTAAGCAGTGGGCATTTTATTTACTCGTTACCTCATTGGTGTGGCCTCTTACTGAGCGTAATGGCGTGCTGTGGTGCAAGTTAAGAGTATCAATTTGAAAGACACCACCAGCAATAAGAGGAATCATGTCTACCTTTAGTTTCATTCAGTAAAGTCATGTACGTTAGTTCAAATTACAGGTGTATTATCAGCAACTGTCAAAGGATTACTGCTATCGAGAGTTAGGGATTTGTGGAGACGTAAGAAAGTAATAAAGGATTGCTCTGATTGCTGGTATGTTTTCATTTAGTCAGAAGATTAATGTTGGGAGTGAAGGATCTATTTAAAACCAAGGAAAGAATGTAAAGGGTTGTCTTGTAACTATGGTTTGTTACACCTCTTACAGTAATTTATCTTTCTTCGTAATTTTAGCTTCATCATGTCCTGTTTACTCATGCTTATACCATCCTGGACTGACTGACTTAGAAAAATATACAGGGCTCTATCTTGTACTTCAACTTGGAGCTATACTTTTAAACTACAGTAACTAACCTTTCCTTTCCTAATTATAATCCCGTCCATTAAGTGCATCGTTATATCCTACACCTCTCTTGTCCCTTGCAACACCACCACGTAAGTTTCATTGCATTAACGATACAATTACAGGGTTTTACTGAGTTTACAATGTCTTTTTTTTTTTTCACAAGGGCGTTATTCCCGAACTGTTTATCGTCCATTCGCTCCATACAGACTAATAGAGGATATGATAGTTGTCCTCCCGTATTCAGAAAAGCTTTACTCTCTTCCCACGACTATTTTCAGAGGCCACAAAGATGATTGGCTGGATTTTCAAGAGTATTTCTCCAGTTAATAGTGTATAAATCTTATTAATCTGTCACTAGAACAAAAAAAAAAATAAATAAATAAAAATCGTGTCACTTCAGTTAGATGTTTTTGAATGAAGTGGAGGTGCGGGGCAGAAATATTTCAGAATACAGACCTTAGTATTGAATTGGTTAATGCTAATTAGGACTCTGCAGGATGGAGCTCAACTTAAAATATATACAGGGCGTTTACTGGTAACTCTACACCTTTCACTCTTTTTTTACACCAACTTCCCTTTCCCTTTGGGCGATCTGGGGCGGGTAGCAGCAGCAGCAAGGTATGGGGGAAGTAGGGATGTCTTTCGCTACTCACCAGCCTCTATCCTCCCTACATCACTAAGACCCGTATTCAGAAACGTGCTCTCTCATCACCGCTGTTTTCCAAGGCCACAGAGGTGATTAGCCAAGTGTTTCTCCTGTTGATAATGAAGATATCTTGTTAATCTGCCACTACAATCGTAAAAACATCCTTAAAAACTCGTGTCACTTCAACTAGAGCCTTTGAATATAGTGGAGGTGTGTGGAGTGTTTTCAGATTACGGTCGTTTAGTCTCGGTAACGCTTTCTTTCCTCACTGTTTGCAAAGAATACACAACTCAGGTTTTCATGTGTATGCGTGTCTTTTTAAATATTGCTGATGTAGAATTATTTGTTGAATGTATCAGTGCAGGTATTAATGCTTCCTTGAAAACTTATAACAAGCTTTCTCTCGGGATTGTTTTCAAAAGCTACATAAGTCAGGCTTTCATGTTTTATTTGTATTTTTTCCGTTGGTGATGGAGAATACGTGTTAATGTATCACTGGAGGCATGAACGCTTCCTTGAAAACTTGTAACTAGCTTTCTCTCAGGAGTGTTTTCAAAGGCTACATAAGTCAGGTGTGTGTGTGTGTGTGTGTGTGTGTGTGTGTGTAGTTATGTAAATTTATGTGTTAATGTTTCATTGGAGACATGAAAAAGTGTCCTTGAAAACTTGTGCCTAGCTTTCTCTGAGTATTGTTTTCATGTATTTATTAATTTATTCGTTTTTTTTTTATATGGCGATGTAGAATTATGTGTTAATGTATCACTGGAGGCACAAAAGCTTTCCCTCAGGATGGGTTTCAAAGGCAACAAGTCAGGTGTTCATGTGTATGCGTCTTTTACATATCGGTGATGCAGAATACCTACTAATGAATCAGTAGAGGCGTGACAGCTTCCTTGAGAACGTACAACTGCCACTCGACTCTTAAATGTGTGGGATAAGACGACGCGGTGTTTGGTAATACGGTAACATGTCTTTCCGGGCCTTCATAAGTCTGCCCGTAATCTATTTCTGAAGCCGTATACTTGTGTGTGTGTGTGTGTGTGTGTGTGTGTGTGTGTGTGTGTGTGTGTGTGTGTGTGTGTGTGTGTGTGTGTACGTATGCACACACCTATATCTGTTGCAGCTTTGTATAATCACATAATCACTTACTGTGTGTGTGTGTGTGTGTGTGTGTGTGTGTGTGGGTAAGTAACAGAAATCCGTGATTAACTAAAGCTTAGATTTAACAGTTAGCAGTATGAGAAAGGAAGGAAGTTTACAAGTTAAATATAAAACGTACGGAAACAAAACAAAACAGCGAATTATGAAAGTATCACCGTAAAAAAACAGAGACAAAACGAATAGAAAATCAAAATTACTCAGATAAGAAGTGAAGGAAAGAAACACGAAATACAACCCAGCAAAACTCAGCCCTGATTAAGACCTCCATTTACTTTACCCTCAATAAAATACTTCTACATAAGAGACTGTTATTTTTTTTAATTTTTTTTCCGAGCGCAAAGTAGGTAGTGGAGCGGGGAGGCAGGAGGGTGAGTGGCGGTGTAAATTAGAGGCTCCACAGGTAATGATGACTGACAGGTGACTCAGGTGCTCTCATCTACCTGCCGGGGTAATCATGGTAAGGTGCGCTCTTGCTTTTCCCAGCCCTCCTCTCGTGTGTGTGTGCTTGTGGTAGTGAGTTAAGGGTCGGGGTTGTAGTTGTAGTAGTGGCGGTGTGGGAAGCAGCTTAACAGTTTAAGAAAGTACATGGACAGGGAATAAAGAAAACGGTGGTGGGTTGCAATGTAGGAGAAAAATACGAGTATATATAAAGAATGGAGTTGGACAGTTAGTGAGTTGAGTGAGTGAGTCATTCTTTTGTGCTTGTTTGTGATGCGGAAACAGTTATTCAGTGAGTGAGTTGTTCTTTTGAGTCAGTTTCTTGTTTAGCTAGTCACTCAGTTAGTCAAGCAGTCACCATTAGCTGTTTGTGCTCTTGTTCAGTCAGTCGAGTCTTTGTGGCAGTCATGGAAGCCGTTAGTCAGTGAATGAGTGAGTGAGTGAGTGAGTGAGTGAGTCATTATTGTGTTGAGTCAGTTTGTTATCTAGCTAGTCACCCAGTCAGTCAATCAGTCGCGGTTGGTTACATATGCTCTTATTCAGTCATTCAAGTAGGCGTGTCGCTCGGTCTGTATTATATTACTCAGTGTATTGGTAAACCTCTCATTCAGTCAGTCACTCAATTATTCGGTCAGTCTGTCAAATAAACATCTCAGTCAGTCAGTCAGTCAGTCAGTCAGTCAGGAAATCACCCAGTCACTCAGTTAATCTAGTCAGTCACTCATCCACTTAGACACACACCCAGTCAGTCAGTCAGTGGCTCATTCACGCGCTCATTCACTCACCACTGCTAGCGAGTATACAGTGAAGAAGAGCCAGCATTTAGACGGTTGTCGCTCTCCTACCCCCCCCACCCCCGCCCCTTTTTTTTTCCCTCTTCGGCAGCCTATGGAGGAAAAGGAGGAGGAGGAGGAAAGGTCAGGCATGAGTTGTAAAGGGCCACTTGTCTGTAAGCCTAATAGACCTTTCTTGTCCACCAGTAGTAATAGTAGTAGTAGTAGTAGTAGTAGTAGTAGTAGTAGTAGGAGGAGGAGGAGGAGGAGGAGGAGGAGGAGGAGGAGGAGGAGGAGGAGAAAGACAAAGGGATATTACGAGCAGTTTGTAGTAAGAAATGAGTGTATTTTCAACAGGAAATACACACACACACACACACACACACACACACACACACACACACACACACACACACACACACACACACACACACACACACACACACACACACACACAGAGAGAGAGAGAGAGAGAGAGAGAGAGAGAGAGAGAGAGAGAGAGAGAGAGAGAGAGAGAGAGAGAGAGAGAGAGAATACAAACCTCTTGGGTCATGCGAAGTGGTGTGTTTCTAAATTTAATTAGTTTCCTGTTAGAGAGAGAGAGAGATAGAGAGAGAGAGAGAGAGAGAGAGAGAGAGAGAGAGAGAGAGAGAGAGAGAGAGAGAGAGAGAGAGAGAGAGACGTGATGTGATTGAAGAGTCAGAGGGGAATGGATAGATATTAAAGGAAGGAAATGACAACAGGTAGAAGGGAAGGGAATTTGAGTAAAGTGTGGACAGGTGTAGGGGAGCAATTTATGACCAGGTAGGGACACGAGGGTCGCTGGAAGGGGAGCGAGTGGTGACAGAGTGAGGAGGAGGAAGAGAATATATTTAAGGTAGGTAGCTGTAGATTGAGTTAGGTTAGGTTGGGTTTGGTAAGGCAAGGATAGGTTTGTTGAGGTTAGATCATGATAGATTAAGATTAAGTTAGGTTAGGTCAGCTGTGGTAAGGCTGTATTAGGTTAGGTTAGGTTAGGATGGGGTTTCATAAGGATATGTTTGTTTAGGTTAGGTCATAATAGCTTGAGGTAAGATTAGGACAGGTTAGGTGGTTAGGTTAGGGTAGGTCAGGTCAGGTGAGCTAAGGTTAGGTCAGGTTAGATAGGATAGGTCAGGTGAAGTAAGGTTAGGTCAGGTCAGGTCAGGTTATGTTAGGTTACGTTATATTATGTTTAAATAGGTAAGAATAAGTTAAGTCAGATTGTATTACGTTAGGGTGAGATGAGGCAAGGGTAAACAGGGAGCAGTAGGTGGGCATTGTAAGGGGCCAACATGTCTGGTGTGTGTGTTATCCTTTGTGTTCCTTTAAGTGAGGTTACGTTAAGCTAGGGTGCCCAGTAAGAGTGTGTGAAGGTGTAGAAATTACGTACACACGCACAACGTATTGATATACCGTGTAATTGTCCTTGTGTGTGTGTGTGTGTGTGTGTGTGTGTGTGTGTGTGTGTGTGTGGAGGGTGTGGCGTGAGGGGTGCAAGGTGTAAAGTTGTAGTCCCTCTGGTTTCACTTTCCTCGTCCGGGTGTTGGCTTTCACCTGAGTTACGACAGTCCAGGACCCTTCTTGTGACTCCCTGCGTCGCCCCTGCTAGTCCCTGAACCCCCACGGCCTGTATTAGATGTGCCGGCGCTTTATCTTCACTTGTAATTGGCTCTCGTATGAAGTTATTGGGGTTGTCAAAGGTGTTTTCATAATTCTAGCAGTAGTTTAACAGGGATTCTAAGGGAGTTTATTGGGGTTTTCTAGGGTATTTTTTTTTTATAATTTTAGTGACAGTTAACAAGGATTACATATAAGGGATGCTATTTTGAAGGGTGTTTTCATAATTCTAGTGGTAATTTAATAAGGATCCTGGTGGAAGTAATGGAAGTTTTCAAGGGTGTTTTCTTAATTCAGTTGGTAATTTTATAAGGATTGTAAGGGAAATCGTTGGGGTTTTGAAGGGTGTTTTCATAATTCTAGTGGTAGTTAAGCCACCCGTGGAAAAACACCCATGAGAACCGACTATAATCTGGTGATGGTTTAATAAGGATTGTGCATCATCCTTGGAGAGAGAGAAGGAGAGAAAAAAACGGTGGTAAAAACAAGAGTAATCGTCTGTGTGGCCTTAGAGGACAGCTGTGATGAGAGAGCAAAGCGTGTCAGAAGCAGGCCCTGTATCGTCACCCTCATCAACAACATATTTATTTATAATTATCATTTTTTACTTACTTTCTCATGAAAATCGACATAAAACAAAACATTGATATTGATTTCATGTTAAAAGCAGCAAAGTTGAGGCAGACATTTTAGGCCACTAACACCCAGGACAGGATAGAGGTGGCTATACCAACAGGTGCTTCACGACAATCCAGAGTGTTGTTAGACGAGACATATTTGTGGCTGGGGATAAGTGGAAACAAGTAGGCATACTCTATACAGGAACTGCCACGTGTAGGCCTGATGGCTTCTTGCAACTCCCACTATTTCCATGTCTTACAGCACCTCACTTTTCGCTGATTAATCTTATTTCCTTTTATACATTCGCATTTTAAGTGTTTTTAATATATTTTAACACTACCACAGTTTTGTTATTTATCGACATTTTAACCTATAATTTTAGTTACTTCGAACGTTTTGCAGCGATGCCTTAGCGTTTTAAAATCAAATAATGGTGCTTTAAACTCAACGTCCTTCCTCTTCCCGAAAAAAAAAGAAATAATATATAAGAGTAATGATATGACTCCTTAGATTTTGAATGAGTCGCGTACGAGTCTGTGAGTCTCCTGATGGCAGTCACACTGAGTTGATGAGTCCCCTAGGAGTGTATAGGTCTTTGTGAGTCTTCTTGTCTGAGTGGAGTCTTAATACTGAGGTAACTGTGAGCACGAGTGAGTGAGTGAGTGAGTGAGTGAGTGAGTGAGTGATGAAGGAAATGGTCTAAATTATTATTATTACATGTTGAAAATTGACGAAACAAGCTCGTACTTTGTAAGATAACGCCTCTCTCTCTCTCTCTCTCTCTCTCTCTCTCTCTCTCTCTCTCTCTCTCTCTCTCTCTCTCTCTCTCTCTCTCTCTCTCTCTCCCCCTCCCTCCCTCCCTCCCTCCCTCCCACACACACACACACACACACACACACACACACACACACACACACACACACACACACACACACACACACACACACACACACCCGTTATCCGAGCAGTAGCGTTCACATATTGGGTGTTAAAGCTAAATATAGCGGCGTGATAGAATACAATCTCTCTCTCTCTCTCTCTCTCTCTCTCTCTCTCTCTCTCTCTCTCTCTCTCTCTCTCTCTCTCTCTCTCAACTCATATATTTATTATTCTGCACCACATTTGAAGCCGAGTTGGAATTAGAGACGTGAGGATGACACGAGAGAGAGAGAGAGAGAGAGAGAGAGAGAGAGAGAGAGAGAGAGAGAGAGAGAGAGAGAGAGAGAGAGCTAGCGTGTCGCGATTAAGACCGCTGTGCCATTTTTTATGTATATGTTTACTGAAAATAAAAAATGACAATTAAAAAAGACTTGAATTATGAGAGAGAGAGAGAGAGAGAGAGAGAGAGAGAGAGAGAGAGAGAGAGAGAGAGAGAGAGAGAGAGAGAGAGAGGAATAACGAGTAAGGAAAAGGAAGAAAAAATAAGAGATAGAAGAATGAGGAATAGAAGAAAATGAAGGAAGAGGAAACATAAGAAGTGAGAGAAGAAGGGGAGTGAGGGGATGGGAGAGTAAGGGAGAGGGGAAATGGTGAGTCGTGTAGAGCAGTGGTGTGTAATTAACAAAATGGTGAGAGGTGAGGGAGAGGAAGGGAGGGTGAGAGAGGGGAAAGGAGAAGGGAGAGGGGGTGAGGGGAAGGGAGGGGATACAGGGAGCGTGGTGAGGTGTGATGAGTTGCAGATGAGGGCAGTGTCAGGGAGAGGGGAGAAGAGAGAATGAGGGGAAGGGAGAGGGGAGAAGAGTGAGGGAAGGGGAGGGGAGAGGGGAGAGCTTCTGAAGGGAGTTGACCTTGAGAGACAGACAAGGGAAGAGAGGGGAGAGGGAGAGGGAGAGGAGAGGGGAGAGGGAGAGGAGGGGAGAGGAGAAAAGAGGGGAGGAGGGGGGAGAGGAGAGGGGTATTGACTGCCTTGTCGGGGAGTTTAAATGGGAAGGGGGAAAGGGGGAATAGAGAGAGAGAGAGAGAGAGAGAGAGAGAGAGAGAGAGAGAGAGAGAGAGAGAGAGAGAGAGAGAGAGAGAGAGAGAGAGAGAGACTTTCTGTTCTATTTTACCCAATATTATTCTTAGTTTTATTGTTATTCTTGAGAGAGAGAGAGAGAGAGAGAGAGAGAGAGAGAGAGAGAGAGAGAGAGAGAGAGAGAGAGAGAGAGAGAGAGACTTTCTTACCCGTGGCTCTTTTCAAATATATCTTTTGTTTATTCTTTAGTGAGGAAATGGAGGTAAAAATAGTTAATGTTTACCTCTCTCTCTCTCTCTCTCTCTCTCTCTCTCTCTCTCTCTCTCTCTCTCTCTCTCTCTCTCTCTCTCTCTCTCTCTCTCTCTCTCTCTCTCTAAGTAACTATTACGTCAATCTTTCATCGTATCATTTGAGAGTAAGATTAGATTTATAGTCTCTCTCTCTCTCTCTCTCTCTCTCTCTCTCTCTCTCTCTCTCTCTCTCTCTCTCTCTCTCTCTCTCTCTCTCTCTCTCTCTCACGACCTTGGTTTTCATTATTGTTATCGATGTTTGAAATCTTCTAGGAGATAATCGTGTGTGTGTGTGTGTGTGTGTGTGTGTGTGTGTGTGTGTGTGTGTGTGTGTGTGTGTGTGTGTGTGTGTTTAAGATAAGAAGAACCGGTGTGTTTATTAAGTTTCCAGATGATTGATGGTGTTTGTGCGTGTTTGTTTGTGTGTGTATCTGTCTGTCTGTCTGTCTGTGTGTACGTATGTATGTGTTAGGGAATTGTAAAGACTCTATTATCTCTAACTTTATTTCTGTCTCTTTATCTTTCCCCTGAAGGTGTTGGATTTATTTGGTGTAATTGGCGGTGGTGATAAAGGTGGAGCTGATGATAAACTGACGATGTTTTTTTTTTTTTGTTCTCTCTTGCTTTATCTTGTCAATGGGATCTTTTGTTTATTCTTTGTTTGCTTTTGTGTTGCTGTGTATTCATTGTTTCGTTCCCTTTTTCTTGTTTTATTTTTGTTTTTCTGTCTCTGGATGTCTTAAGAAATTTATTCCTTTCTTTGTGTTCTTGTTTTGTTTTGGTCCTTTTTTTTATTTTCTGTTTTCTTAAATCTGTCACTTTATTCCCTTTGCTTTATCATTATTATCTCCTCCTCCTTATTTTATTCTTTTTTCCTGTTATTTACTTTTTTTTTCATTTTAATTATGTCTCGTTTTTACTATATTGTTTTTTTCATCATAACTGAACACACACACACACACACACACACACACACACACACACACACACACACACACACACACACACAGGAAGCGTGTAGGAGAGTTCGTGTGCACGTGACTTCATACGCACACAGCTTCCGAACCTACCTTTTAATTGGCTCACACACACACACACACACACACACACACACACACACACACACACACACACACACACACACACACACACACACACACACACACACACACAGCTAATGAGGCTATTATCATTACGATGCTCAAGAGGCAGAGAGGGGATCATCCTCTTCACTCCTCCTCCTCCTCCTCCTCCTCCTCCTCCTCCTCCTCATCGTGTCGTTTTCCCATCCTCGTATCTCTCTCTCTCTCTCTCTCTCTCTCTCTCTCTCTCTCTCTCTCTCTCTCTCTCTCTCTCTCTCTCTCTCTCTCTCTCTCGTCTTTAATTTCTCCCCTTTTACTTTTTTTTCCCCTTCATTTTCCTTCATTCTTTCATTTTCCTTTGGTGTTGGTTTGACTGACCGTCCTGCCTTCCTTTCACAACCACCAACACTCCTCCTCCTCCTCCTCCTCCTCCTCCTCCTCCTCCTCCTCCTCCTTTGTACCGAGGTGATGGACGCAGACATGCACGGCGCCTGAATTGCCCGCCTGGCTTTGCTATTCATCACGAGGGTCTGCGCCGCCTTCTATGGTGCCACCGACACAAGGGAACACAAAGGAGACGCAAGGCAAGCATTAGCACAGTGACCCTTAGGAGAGAATGACCGTGATGTGTTTGTTCTGATCTTGAGGGAGGAAGAGGAGTAGGAGGAGGAAGAGGAGGAAGAGGAAGGAGGAGGTAGAGGAGATAGGTGATAATGTTATAGGTGTGTTTGTGTTCCCAATTACAGGTGTTTTTATTGCCTTGTTAGCCTCCTTTGTGGGTGAAGATTGTTTGAGGAGGAGGAGGAGGAGGAGGAAGGGAAACGATATACCTCGAGTGGCCTTTGTAACCGTGTGTGTGTGTGTGTGTGTGTGTGTGTGTGTGTGTGTCAGTGAGCCGGATGAGAAAGGCAGGACATTCTTTAGTCGCGTCCCAGTAGAGAGAGAGAGAGAGAGAGAGAGAGAGAGAGAGAGAGAGAGAGAGAGAGAGAGAGAGAGAGAGAGGTGGGCGCGTTGGGGTCAGTAGATTAATGAAGGTGAAGTGTTAGAGTCCCCTAATTACTTGGCCATAAGAAGCTAATCTTGCAGCGGCGACATTAGTTCAGCCTCACGGAATTTGGGTACAACGGGGAGAGAGAGAGAGAGAGAGAGAGAGAGAGAGAGAGAGAGAGAGAGAGAGAGAGAGAGAGAGAGAGAGAGAGAGAGGGAGGGTGTAAGGGATTTTCTCCGTAGTCTTCTGTTTTCTCTTTAGTTATTCATTTTCCGTCCGGTTTTTTCTTTATTCTTTTCCACTTTTTGTTTTCTTGATAATTTCTTTCTTTGTTTTTTTTTTCCTTCTTTGTTTTGTTTTTAGCTGAATAGTGTGACGCAAAGACAGCATTTTTACTTATTAATTTCGTTTTTCTTCTCTCACTACTACTACTACTACCACTACTATTACTGCTACTACTACTACTACTACTACTACTACTACTACTACTACTACTACTACTACTACTACTACTACTCGTTAATGCTACACGTGATCATGATGGTATTGATGGTAATGTGATAATAATAATAACAATAATAATAATAATAATAATAATAATAATAATAATAATAATAATAATAATAATAATTTCTCTCTCTCTCTCTCTCTCTCTCTCTCTCTCTCTCTCTCTCTCTCTCTCTCTCTCTCTCTCTCTCTCTCTCTCTCTCTTGGCCACCACTGTCATCAATCTTCTCTCTCATCCCTTTCGCTCTCAAGGCTGAGGTCGTGTGTGTGTGTGTGTGTGTGTGTGTGTGTGTGTGTGTGTGTGTGTGTGTGTGTGTGTGTGTGTGTGTGCTGAGATCTACTATGTGTGTGCAAGATTGAGTCACTCAGGGGCAGCCCACCCTCCCGCCCACACACACACACACACACACACACACACACACACACACACACACACACACACACACACACACACACACACACACACACACACACACACACA
>NC_087186.1:8174407-8209407 GCF_035594125.1 Scylla paramamosain | reverse complement strand
CGTTTCTTGTCTTCCTTCTCGCCATTCCTAATTCTTCCCTCTGTCCATTTTCCTCCCTTTTTTTTTCTCTCTTCATTTTCTCTTTCCTCACCCTTTTACTCTCAACCTTTCTATCCTTTCCTCTCTCCCTTTTCATTTCTCTCTTCTCTCCTTAACTTCTAAACCTCAGTAATGAAATACAATGTGAAGTAGATGGAAGTTCTCATGAATCCTGGACTCGATTTAAGTAAGGCTTGTATTAAAAAGTGCCTTGCTCTCCTACCACGACTGCTTTCCAAGGTCACAGAGATGACCAGCCAGGTTCTCAAGACTGCCTCTCCCGTTCATCATGTAGAGACTTTGTTAATCTGTCACTAGAACCGTAAAAACATCCCTTAAGAACCTGTGTCACTTCAACTAGAGGGGATTGAAAGTAGTCGAGGTACTGGCAGAGGTGTTTCAGAATATGGCTGTTATTTAGCGGGTGTGGATTGGCGTGGCATTGAATCGTCAGGGAGTTGTGATGGGCGCTAACGATGCATTCTGAAACACATCCCTACCGAATTTCCACAACTTTCAAAGGCGTATAGTTGAAGTGAAACGGGTTTTTAAGGATGTTTTTTTACAGTTCTAGTGACAGTTTGACACAATTCCTACATTACTTACAGGGGAAACACACTTGAGAAACCGGCAAATCATCTCTGTGGCTTTTGAAAATGGTCGTGGTGAGAGAGCAGAACATTTCAGCATCCATGGCTTAAGTGTTTTGTGCGGGAGTGTCACGTATTACCGCGGGGTGTTGCTGCCGGGGTAACACTGCTTGTCGAGGGTGGCTAGTGATGTGATGTCTCCGCAGGTGGATAGATATGTAGGTGGATAGATGGTTGGCACACTTATACATTCCTTAGGTAGATGGAATAAATAGAAGGATACGAGTAGATAGCTTTTACATCTTTTGCACCATAGATAACTGATAGATAAGTGGGTAGATACATCGCTTGCTTTCTTATACACGCCTTGGGTTACTGGTAGGCAGCGCATACACCCACACAGGCACCCTTGGATAGGTAGCATAGAGATGGTAAGATGTAAATAGATAGCTTGTACACATTATACACCCTTAATTACTGATAGATAGGTGTGTAGGTTCCTGATAGCTTATAGATCTACATACGTCTTCTTAGGTTACTGATAGATAGCAGGATAGATAGATAGCCTAAACAGCTACACACGCCTTAAGTTACTGATAAACAAATAGACAGCTTGTATATTTACACACACCTTTCATAATTGCCAGGTAGATGGATAGGTCATGTACGTCTCCATACTCACACACACTTACTGCATGCTGAGTGTTACATGCTTTATATTGATGTGGACTGCGATTGTTTTACTGACCTGAACTTAATCTGGCATACGTGACTTAATCCAACCCAAAATAACCTAACTTAACCTAACCTAATCAAACCTAACCAAACCTAACCTAACCTTATCTAACCTAACCTAACCTAAAAAAATCTAACCTAACCTAACTTAACTAACCTAACTAAACCTAACCTAACCTAACCTAACTAACCTAACCTAACCTAGCATACATATCCTACTAAGCTAACCTAACCTAACCTAACCTAACTTGTGAAAAATTTTTTGGCATATGGTGAAATATTGCTTTTGTGCGATGGGAAGAGGAGGAGGAGGAGGAGGAGGAGGAGGAGGAGGAGGAGGAGGAGGAGGAGGAGGAGAAGGAGGAGGAACAGGCGTGAGTGAAAAAGAAAAAAAAGTCAATATTGATAATAGGAGGGAAATTGTAATACGGGAAAGAGAACGAGAAGGAACAGGAGGAAGAGGGACGGAGGGAAAATTAACACTGATAATTAGAGGGGGAGGGTGATAGGGAAGGAAGGGGAGAAGAGCAGGGAGTGGTGGAGGATGGGAATTACAGATGGTGGTGGTAGTAGTAGTAGTAGTAGTAGTAGACAGTAATGGGTGGAGGGAGGACAGGGAAGCATAGGTAATGGTGATATGGTAATAATGGAGGTGGAGGTGGTGCTAGTGGAGGATGGTGATGGTGATGGTGATGGGAGAAGTAAAGGCAGGCATAGATCGCGGTGATAGTGACAGTGGTGGAAGAAATTATAGATGGTGATGGTGGTGGAAGCAGAGGTGGTGGTGGTGGTGGTGGTGGTGGTGAAGGAAGGGCAGGTATGGGCTTTAATTAGTAAGGACACGGGAGTCACACCACACCTGCCAATTTAAGGGAATCTGAGGCTTACCTGTAATTTCCCTCATGTATTTTCTGCCCACCTTGCCTTTCTTGTTCCCTAACGTTGGTCCCTCCTTCACCTCCTCCCCTCTTTCCTATTTCTCCCATTCCTCTGCCGCCCCATCCTTTAATTACCAGCCGTTCGAGAGGTAATGCAGTGTACAGTGAATTATTTATGTTCGTATTATTGTTTTTATGATTCGTATTCCTTGTCATCTCTATTTTTTTTTTTTTTTTGTGATAATTGTCGGTACTGTTTATTGATGAAAACTTCTTCTTCTTCTTCTTCTTCTTCTTCTCCTTCTTCTTCTTCTTCTTCTTCTTCTTCTTCTTCTTCTTTTACATTAACATTACTTCACATTTTATACGCATTTTTTAAAAACTATATGGCGAGAGAGAGAGAGAGAGAGAGAGAGAGAGAGAGAGAGAGAGAGAGAGAGAGAGAGAGAGAGAGAGAGAGACAGGAAGGTAAGGGTGACCTCTGGGAGACAAACATGACCTGTGACCTGACCTTTTGACCCTGGACGTGAGAGAGAGAGAGAGAGAGAGAGAGAGAGAGAGAGAGAGAGAGAGAGAGAGAGAGAGAGAGAGAGGTGCTAATCAGACATCACTTAACACGTGAGGAACAATTAGCGAGAGAAAGAAAGAGAGGAAGAGGAAACAAAGGGAGCAAGAAGAGAAGAAAAAAGGAAACTGAACAATTAGTGAAGGAAAGAAAGAAGGAAAGGGGAAATAAGAGAGGAGAGAAAAGAGAGGAAACTTGACACATTAGAGAGCGAGAGAGAGAGAACAGACTGACATACAAACAGACAGACAAATAGACAAACAAACAGAGCGAATTTGAGGACAAAAAATCACACTCAACAAAACTTTAAAAAAAAAGTAAAAAAAGAAAAAAAAACACGAATAAATCACCTCCATATGTTGTGATTTGCTTGCCTGGCGTGTGTGTGTGTGTGTGTGTGTGTGTGTGTGTGTGTGTGTGTGTGTGTGTGTGTGTGTGTGTGTGTGTGTGTGTGTGTGTGTGTGTGTGCGCGGCAAAACAAAGGGTCACTCCACGCACCTGGTCCTCTGAGCCCTCCGCCCATCTCAGTCATGCGCTTGCCTGAACTAGTATTAAATTTCGTGTTAGTGCTAATGGCTACTGTTTCCTCGACTCCCCAAACCTCCTCCCCTCCGTTCCCCTGCCCCGCCCTGTCTGGCCCCTCACTCCTGTTGCTGTTGCTGTCCTAACCTGATGCTGGGCTTAGTCTGTGTGTGTGTGTGTGTGTGTGTGTGTGTGTGTGTGTGTGTGTGTGTGTGTGTGTGTGTGTGTGTTTAGAGGACACGGGAACGAGGACACCTGCAAGGCTTACTGAGGCAGCCCCGCCCATGTGTGTGTGTGTGTGTGTGTGTGTGTGTGTGTGTGTGTGTGTGTGTGTGTGTGTGTGTGTGTGTATTTACCTGTGCCACGTATCCAAAGGTGTTTTATTTTTATCATTATCTGTTTCCTTCCACACTCCAGAACTGTGATAAGTGTTGGTTTGCGAAGCCCTCAGACACCTACTGAGTGCTATTTACCTGTGTCTAATTAGATAACCTACCTGGATGTGAAAGAATAAAAGATAAATATACCAAGAAACTGAGACCTCGAGCGTACCTGTTGCCTTTTGTGTGAATATAAAAACACCTGTCATTGAAGCCAGGTGTGTTACTGCAGGTGTGTAGATAATCACTCTACAGGTGCAGCGATAATTAAGGAAATGAGAAAAGGTGACGAGTGAGAGTGAAAGGTCCACATGTGTGTTACTAAGAACAGGTGTGGCTTACCTGACGGAGGTGCTGAAGTGGTGCTGAAGGAGTGCTGAGACCATGGGGGTGTGGTCCTGAGTGCTGCGTGGCGGGAGAATGAGGAGAGGCGTGCAGGAAGAGAGAAAGAGGAGGGAAAAGATTGGCAGGAAGTTACGAAGAGGAAGAAACAGAGATTGAAAACAACGCCAGGAGAGGGAGGAGGAGGAGAAGGAGGAGGAGGAGGAGGCGGAGGCGCAAGGGATTTGTTACTTGACCTAGCCTGACCTCGTGTGACCTCATGTCAAGATGTCGTCGCTACAGGAGCAGCAGAGGACAGGTCAGTGAGTGCTAATAATGATAATTATAACTATAAGATTTATATACACTTATGAAAATTGTAAATTAGTGTCTATGAAATTAATGTAAGAAGTGAACTTTGAAATAGTAGGTTTAATTGCATTTACCAAGGACTTGATGGACGCACTGCAGAGAGAGAGAGAGAGAGAGAGAGAGAGAGAGAGAGAGAGAGAGAGAGAGAGAGAGAGAGAGAGAGAGAGAGAGGAAGTTGGCCTGAGCTAAAAAAACGTATGATAACAAATACACCCCAGTGCCAACTCTCTCTCTCTCTCTCTCTCTCTCTCTCTCTCTCTCTCTCTCTCTCTCTCTCTCTCTCTCTCTCTCTCTCTCTCTCTCTCTCAGTATAAAAAGCGGTGGTGGAAAACACTACTCAGCAATATTTTTTTTTATTTCTTTTTGTTTGAAATCTAGTCGTATATTTTTGGTATAATATTTTTTATGTTTATTTTTATAGTTTTCACGTGTATGTTACTGTCCGAGGGTGGGAGGAGGAGGAGGAGGAGGAGGAGGAGGAGGAGGAGGAGGAGGAGGAGGAGGAGGAGGAGGAGGAGGAGGAGGAGGAGGGGGGTTAGTTTATAGTTTTTCATTCTTCCTTATGTTTTCCTTTTTATGAAATGCAATGTTGTGTTATTATGTTATGCTAGGTTACGTAAGTTAGGTTAGGTTAGGTTAGGTTAGAAAGGGTTGAGTTCGGTTAGTTTAGGTTATGTTAGGTTAGGTTAGATTAGGTTGAGTTAAGTTAGGTTAAGTTTGATTGTGTGAAGTGAGGTGAGGTAGTTAAGTTAGGTTCAATAAGGTAGTGTTGAGTTAGGTAAGGTAGGTGAAATTAAGCTGGGTTAGACAAGGCAAGGTTATTTTAGGTTAGATTGGGTTGGGTTGGGTTGGGTAAGGTTAGATTAGGTAAGGTTTGGTTAGGTCAGGTTAGGTTAGGTTGGTTAAGGTTAGGTTAGGATGGGTTGGGTTAGGTAAAGTTAGGTTAGGTTAGGTTAGGTTAGGTTGGTTAAGGTTAGATTAGGATGGGTTGGGTTAGGTAAAGTTAGGTTAGGTTAGGTTAGATTGGATTAGGTAAAGTTAAGTTGGGTGAGGTTGGATTAGGCTAGGTTGGGTTAGGTTAATTTAAGTTGGGTGAGTTTGGATTAGGTTAAGTTGGGTTAGGTAAAGTTAGATTAGGATTTGGTTCGGTTTGGTTAGGTTCGGTTAGTTTATATGAATTTTTAGTATTCATGATTATAACCAGTTGTTGATTCTATAAAATTCAGTAAGCTGATGATTTGTAATGATACTCGTATATATATTTTATGATCTGAATTTATTACCTGTCCATTATTGTTATTGCAGGACAGGAAAATTACTCAGCGATGCAGAGACTCGTATATATGTATTTATTATTGCTATATCTGATCTGGCAATTGTTATTAGGCAGCAAAAACTCACCGACACTTAAAAGTCTTATTTTCACCGCTATTCCTGGTCTGGGTAGGTGGGGAAATTGTTTATGCAGTACTGCCACTCCTGTTTTTCCCGCGCCACGCCCGCTCCTGCCCTCCCCTTTAAACCCGGCACTGCATTCTGGTCTCCTGCTATTTATAGACGCAACTCTGATTATTTCCACTATCACACCCTCGCTTATTTATGATTATAGTTATTACTCTTTTTGTTGAGTGTTGCAGCAGGATTGTTTCAGAGCACAGTGGAGTGAAGTTTCTAATCCCTCGTGTTCTTAAACTCCTCAGTGTCTTAGTGGAAGTGTTGCTGGGGAGTTTCAATAGCATGTTCGTGATTTTGGTGGAAGTTCAACAACGCGTCTAATTTATCTCTGTGATTGTGATTCTAGCGATGATTCACCACGGATACTAAGGAAAAAGAAAAAACACCCTTGAGAACTCTGCTAATCATTCTGTGTTTTTTATTTTATCGATAATTCAACAAGGAATCGAGGGAGGAAGGAAAAACACCCATGGGAACGTGGCTAACCATCTCTAATTTTCGTGATTTTAGCGATAGTTCAATAAGAGTAATGGCTAATTAACTTTTTCATGAGTCTAGTGACAGTTCAACGAGTATCCTTCATCATCTGTGCTCTGTGGGGGAAGTGGGTTAGGGGGAAGGGAGGGAGAGGTAAATGTGTGTGTGTGTGTGTGTGTGTGTGTGTGTGTGTGTGTGTGTGTGTGTATGTGTGTGTGTGTGTCGCATTCTCTTTATTAGATATTAACATTACACGCTACATGCAAATTTCTCTCTCTCTCTCTCTCTCTCTCTCTCTCTCTCTCTCTCTCTCTCTCTCTCTCTCTCTCTCTCTCTCTCTCTCTCTCTCTCTCTCATTGATCCCATTGATATATATATATATATATATTTTCGCCAGGAACGTTACTGTAAGGTGGCGGACATGAGAGAGAGAGAGAGAGAGAGAGAGAGAGAGAGAGAGAGAGAGAGAGAGAGAGAGAGAGAGAGAGAGAGAGAGAGCGTGCTTTTCACAACTCCCTTAACTGTTTTTTTTTGTTTGTTTGCCCCTGAGTTTTCTTTCCCTCTTTCTCTGTTTTTCAGTGTTCTGTTTTTCACTGTTTACTTTTCTTCTACTTTATCTCCACCTTTCATTCGTATTGTCCTTTTTATTTTCTCTTATTTCGTATATTTTCCTTCTCGTTCTGTTTCTTCACCTTTTCTTTCTATCCCGTCTTTCTGTCCTGCTTCTTTCCTCTCTTGTCTGTCATTCTTATCTTTAATCTCTCTCTCTCTCTCTCTCTCTCTCTCTCTCTCTCTCTCTCTCTCTCTCTCTCTCTCTCTCTCTCTCTCTCTCTCTCTCTCTTACAAATCAATCTGTTCTTGTTTGTTCCTTCCTTTTATCTTCGTTTCCTTCTCTTCCCCTCTTTCTTCTTTTCCTCTTACGTATTTCCTTTATCTACCTCAGTAACTTTACTGCAGTCTCTCTCTCTCTCTCTCTCTCTCTCTCTCTCTCTCTCTCTCTCTCTCTCTCTCTCTCTCTCTCTCTCTCTCTCTCTCTCTCTCTCTCTCTCTCTCTCTCTCTCTCTCTCTCTCTCTCTGGTGTCGTCTCCCTGATTCTTCCTTTCTGCTGTTACGTATATTTCCTCCTCCTCCTCCTCCTCCTCCTCCTCCTCCTCACTTCCGTCGCACCTGACTCCGGGATACAGGTGCGTTAATTGCCTTGGGTGCGTAGTGACTGCCTTCATAATACCACTTGTTGAAGGTAATTATACGTGTGTGTGTGTGTGTGTGTGTGTGTGTGTGTGTGTGTGTGTGTGTGTGTGTGTGTGGAAGATGATGAGGCAGGTAAAGTAATAATTGTTGTTTTGAGTTTATTTTCTTCTTGTTGTTCTTGTTCTCTTCCTCATTCTCGTCTTTGTTTTCGTCTTTTTCTTTCCTCTTCCTCGTTTTTGTCCTCTTGTTTTTGTCTTCTTCCTCGTTTTTGTCTTTCTTCTTCATCGTTTTTGTTTTCTTTCTCCTTCTCCTCCTCTTCATTGGATGCTGATCAACATCTCTCACCCCACATCAGTGTCGTATCTCACCACAAACATCCGTCCTTTCTTTGTGTTCCTTTGTGCCTCCCTTCACTGGTGTCTCCGGGGCCTCTCTTGTTGATATTCAGGACAGCACATGACGACGCCCTCCCTCCGCGGCTGTCGTGGTGATACTGCCTAATGTGGTGGCGCTGTTCCCGGTCCCAATAGCTGGTGTGATGGTTCTTTTTAAGCCGTGTTTAGATTGGTGGGTGTCTTCGTTATCGCCCTCGTCTCTCTTACTGATTATTCTATTATGCTCTCTCTCTCTCTCTCTCTCTCTCTCTCTCTCTCTCTCTCTCTCTCTCTCTCTCTCTCTCTCTCTCTCGTTATGTTTATCGTCTATTTGATTACTCCTCGTTTTGTTGTTTCTTGTTTCTGTTTTTAATTTATTCGTTATTTGATTTTTTCCTTTTGTTTTTATTTATTATTTAACTTTTTTAGTATATATGATTTATCTCTCTCGTCTTTGTGTCTTCCTTGTTTTCGTTATTCTGTGTTTTATCATGTTCTCTGCAGACTTCCTTTTGTTGCTCGTCGTTATAATCACTTAGTAGTATTGTCTTTCGTTTCCTTTATTTATTTATTTTTTTTGCGAATGTTCCTTGTTACATTCGTATTTATTATCGTTCGACTCTTTTCATTTTCACTTTTCCTTGCTTTTGGTGGCTTTTTTTTACATTTCGTCCTTTCCAGCGTCTCTTGGTCACATATTCCTGTATCTTCTCTCTTCTTCCTCTGTTACAATATTATACGTAATCCAGACCAGTTATGCATAGTTTAATCACATTTTTATCAGTTTCCCTTTATTTCGTGTGTTTGATAAGATTTTTTTTTCATATCGCTGTTTTGTGTTTTTTTTTATGATTAAGTTTGGTCAGAGGATGGGAAGTGAAGGGGGAGAGGATGATGGGTGTACTGGAGGAGGATGAGGAGGAGGAGGAGGAGGAGGAGGAGGAGGAGGAGGAGGAGGAGGAGGAGGAGGAGGAGGAGGAGAATAGGGATTATCAGACGTGAAGGATATAGATAGGTTAGGGTTCGGGAAGGCGTGAGGGACTGGACAAGGAGGAGATAAGAGGTGAAGGGAGGCGGTGATAAGAGAGACGAGAGGTGGAGGAGGGGGAAGGTGAGAGAATGTAAGGTATGGAGAGAAGGGGAAGAGGGTTAAGGAGAGTGAGAGGAGAGGAGTGATTGTGAGGGAGAGGATAAGGGTGAATGAGGGAGAGGATGAAAGTGGCGGCAGGCTGGAGGAGGTTCCTTTGATGAGTATGTGTTGAGTAAGCCTGAGGAAGGGAGAGAGGCCCGTCTCGTGGGCTGATAAATGGCTGACTTCAGGCCGCCTGCACGAGTAATTCCCACCAGCCACGAAGGATACGTTGTGGCCGAGGTACGCTGACTCGGGTACTGGTGGTGGTGGTGGTGGTGGTGGTGGTAGTGATGGTGATGGTGGTGATGATGGTGGTGGTAGTGGTACTTCTATACTACTACTACTACTACTACTACTACTACTACTACTACTACTACTACTACTACTACTACTACTACTACTCCCACTACAGTAAACACAGTCATCACTATAATCTCACCGCCTGAATAAAAAGCTACATAATTGAACGAAGGACGCGCGCCTGTATGCCTGATTACCTTACTAATTGCACAGGTGAGGGCAGTGGGGATGGTAATGATTTCTTCCATTAGTCACCTCGGTAATTGCAGACACACGAGCTTAATTAGTCATTTGAAAGTTATTATTAATTTGAGATTATTATCATTGTTATTATTATTATTGTTGTTTTGGTGATGGTGGTGATGATGATGGTGGTGATGGTGGTGGAGGTCAAGAGAGAGAGAGAGAGAGAGAGAGAGAGAGAGAGAGAGAGAGAGAGAGAGAGAGAGAGAGAGAGAGAGAGAGAGAGAGAGAGCCATAAACAATGATTACATAATTAACAACGTGTCAGCTGAGTGTTATTTTTAAGCAATCTCTCTCTCTCTCTCTCTCTCTCTCTCTCTCTCTCTCTCTCTCTCTCTCTCTCTCTCTCTGGGATGGATAACGTACTTAGGACTGAGTTGAGGAAAGAATGAAGAGAGAATTTGGAAAGTCGTGAGAGAGAGAGAGAGAGAGAGAGAGAGAGAGAGAGAGAGAGAGAGAGAGAGAGAGAGAGAGAGAGAGAGAGAGAAGTGGTGTGGAAAGTAAGAGAGGACGTGAGAGAAATGTCTTAATCAATTGAAATGAGAGAAACAAGATGAATGGAGAAGGATGAGGAGAAGGAGGAGGAGAAAAATAAGATAAAGAAAAGAAGAACAGGAGAAGGAGGATAAGAAGATGAAAAGAAGAGGAGGAGGAGGAAATAGATAATGAACAGAACAATGGGAGGAATAAGA
The DNA here is from genome assembly GCF_035594125.1 of Scylla paramamosain. Lineage (NCBI taxonomy): Eukaryota > Metazoa > Arthropoda > Malacostraca > Decapoda > Portunidae > Scylla > Scylla paramamosain. The sequence goes on along the minus strand of NC_087186.1, from coordinate 8,199,141 downwards.
AAAAGAAGATAATAAAGATAAAATAGGGGAAGAGGGAAAAGATAATGAAAAGAATAGGAGGAGAATAAGATGATGAAAAGAATAGGAGGAGGAGGATGATAAGATAACGAATAGGATAGAAAGAGGATAAGAAAATAGTGAAAAGGTTAAGAGGAAGATAAGATAAAAAGAATAGAAGGAGGAGAAGATAATGAAAAGGTAGGTTGGCGGAAGAGGAGGAGGAGAAATAGGGAAGAAGAGAGATAATAAAAGAAGAAAGAGAGGAATAGAGAAAAGAAAGAATAGGATTAGGAGAAGAAGAAGAAAAAGAAGAAAGGAAGTCATATTTGCGAAACAGAACAGCAAAATAACAAGAATAAGAATGTATAGGAGACAAAGAAAAAGAGAAGGTAGAGGATAAAGAGACGAAAGAAAGAAAGAAAGAAAGAAGACAAAGAAGAAGAAAAGATGATGATGACGAAGAAGAAAATAAAAGATGGCTTAGAAAAAAATCTGAAAGGAAGAAAAAATCAATTGAGAGAGAGAGAGAGAGAGAGAGAGAGAGAGAGAGAGAGAGAGAGAGAGAGAGAGAGAGAGAGAGAGAGAGAGAGAGAGAGAATCAGTGGCTTGTGAGTGACACTGTCTGGTGGTGGGAGTAATAAGTTGAATGACACAATGGAAGGGAGATTAAGAGGAGGAAGAGGAGGAGGAGGACGAGGAGGAGGAGGAGGAGGAGGAGGAGGAGGTGAATTCAAATGGCTAGCAGACCCATTCTTTAACACAGGAGGGTCTTAAGGGTCTCAGCGGGGGTCTAAGGGGAAGGGGGGTGACGCAGCAGGGAGGGGAGTTAAGGAAGGATGAGGGGAGGGCAAGGGGAGGGAAAGATAACAGGAAGGACAAATGGTATTACGGAGAATAGGTCTAAACACAGCAGAGGCCTATGTGATCAAGACTAATGACGAGGCGAGGTGCTCTCTCTCTCTCTCTCTCTCTCTCTCTCTCTCTCTCTCTCTCTCTCTCTCTCTCTCTCTCTCTGAAGATGGTATGATGGATTATTTTCTCTAAAGGAGGTGCTTCAGGACATTCATATTCTCTCTCTCTCTCTCTCTCTCTCTCTCTCTCTCTCTCTCTCTCTCTCTCTCTCTCTCTCTCTCTCTCTCTCTCTCTCTCTCAAGATGTCTAGAGAGAAGCGTCAGCATTTGCGGCACCAACTATGTCGGAGGAGGAGGAGGAGGAGGAGGAGGAGGAGGAGGAGGAGGAGGAGGAGGAGGAGGAGGAGGAGGAGAAGAAGAAGAAGAAGAAGAAGAAGAAGAAGAAGAAGAAGAAGAAGAAGAGGAGGAGGAGGAGGAGGAGGAGGAGGAGGAGGAGGAGGAGGAGGAGGAGGAGGAGGAGGAGGAGGAGGAGGAGGAGGAGGAGGAGAAGAAGAAGAAGAAGAAGAAGAAGAAGAAGAAGAAGAAGAAGAAGAAGAAGAAGAAGAAGAAGAAGAGGAGGAGGAGGAGGAGGAGGAGCGCTCGTCGCCTGGGAGACCAACAACCGCTGTTCCTCCTCCTCCTCCTCTAACATGTAGCCTTCGGTGCCTGTGGTAGAGTAACCTTGCCGCCCCCCCCCCTCTCTCTCTCTCTCTCTCTCTCTCTCTCTCTCTCTCTCTCTCTCTCTCTCTCTCTCTCTCTCTCTCACACACACACACACACACACACACACACACACACACACACACACACACACACACACACACACACCAAAGGCTCCTCATAAAGTGTGTTTGGTTGTTATTAATAAATACATCATGCAACATTTTAATATTTTCAGAGGAGGAGGAGGAGGAGGAGGAGAAAGAATAAAAATAATAATAATAAGAAGAAGAAGGAAAAGATGACATTGTGAGAAACATCATGAAAATGAAGAGGAAAATGATAAAGAGCGAAATTAAGAGCGAATGAGGAGGAGGAAGACGGGGAGGAGGAAGAGAGCAAGAAAATGAAAAGGTTGAATACTCTTATGAGGAAAAAATGAGAGAGAGAGAGAGAGAGAGAGAGAGAGAGAGAGAGAGAGAGAGAGAGAGAGAGAGAGAGAGAGAGAGAGAACGTATGTGAGGGATAAATAAATGAGATGAAGAATGAGGAAAGGTGATGAAAATGAGAAAGAAGGCGTGGAAAAAAACAAACAAATTGAAATTAATGAAAAATGGCGATTGTGAAGAACTGATGAGGATAGCAAGGATAAGGAGGAGAAAGAAGAGAAAGAGGAAAGAGGAGAAGTAAGGGTATAGGAGAAGGGGAGGAAGAAAAGAAAGAATATGAGAAAAGAGAAAGAAAAGAAGGAATAAGGAGGAGTATGAGAAAAGGGGATTAAGAAAAGGAAGAAAGTATTAGAAAAAAGGAAGAGAGGGAAGGAAAATTATGAGAAAAGAGAAGGAAGAGAAGGAAGGAAAATATGGTTAAAGAAATAAGAGAAGGAACAAAGAGAATGATAACAGAAGGAAGAGAATGAAGGAAAATTATGAGAAAAAGAAAGAAAGAGAAGGAACGATAAAAAAAAAAATATGAGCAATAGTCGAAGAAAAAAAAACTAAGCATGAGACAAAATGAAAAAAAAAACAAAAAAAAAAACAAAAAAAAAACAAAAACATGGATTAGGAGGAAAATGAAAACAAAATTAGGATAAAAACGCAACAAGATGAGAAAAATGAAAGTTACGGCTGTGAACATGGAAAACTAAGATGCTGAGGAGGAGGAGGAGGGAGGAGGAGGAGGAGGGACATGAAGATAAGGGTTATGAGGAAGAAGAGGAAGAAGATGAGGAGGATCTTAAGAGTAATTCTCCATCCCAGGACTATGTAGGAAGCGGCTGTGGTATTGCTTTCATAACACGTCTGGAATTTGCATACGAGGAGGAGGAGGAGGGGAGGAGGAGGGGAGGAGGAAAGGGCGTCCGGTACCGTATGTGCGTGCGTGTGCGTGCGTGCGTGGGTACAGGAGTATGGATCAGTAGACGGTCACTGGTATCGTCTGCTTTAAACTAGACACTTCTCCCTCCCCCTCCTTCCCCTCTCTCCCCTCACCATCTCGCCCTTCCCCTTTCCCCCTCTCCCCTCTTCCTCTTCCTCTTCCTGCAGCTGGGAGTACTACACCACGCGGCCTCCCATGTTGCTTGTGGTGTGGTGTTGCTGGGTCTGATGTTGCGGGGCGCTGCGGGCGAGTGTTGGCTTGGCGTTGCTTGGTGGGTGTGTTGGTGTGTGTTGTGTGGCTCTTTGGTGATGTGTTGCTGCTGCTGCTGATGCTACTACTGCTACTGCTACTGCTGCTGCTGCTACTGCTGCTACTGCTCCTACTACTACTACTACTACTACTACTACTACTACTACTACTACTACTACTACTACTACTACTACTACTACTATCTACTTCTATTTACTACTACTACTACTCTTCTACTACTACTCTTCTTCTACTACTACTACTACTACTACTACTACTACTACTACTACTACTACTACTACTACTACTACTACTACTACTACTACTACTACTACTACTACTACTACTACTACTACTACTACTACTACTACAATTCTTTCTACTACTACTACTACTACTACTGCTATACTATCTACTTCTGTCTACTATTACTACTACTACTACTACTACTACTACTACTACTACTACTACTACTACTACTACTACTACTACCACCACTCCTACTACTACTACTACTACTACTACTACTACTACTAACTACTACTACTACTACTACTACTACTACTACTACTACTTCCGCTGCTGCTGCTGCTGCTGCTGCTGCTACAACAACAACAACAACAACAACAACAACAACAACAACAACAACAACAACAACAACAACAACAACAACAACAACAACAACTACTACTACTACTACTACTACTACTACTACTACTACTACTACTACTACTACTACTAAACATTATCAACAACAACAACAACAACAACAACAACAACATGAGTAACAGGAGCAACAACAACAACAACAACAACAACAACAACAACAACAACAACAACAACAACAACATGAATAACAGGAACAACAACAACAACAACAACAACAAAACAACAACATAAACGGCTAAAACCTTAACAATAACAACATCAACACCAAGACAATCATAGCATCAATAAAAACAACACAGCATCACCACCACCACCACCACCACCACCACCACCACCGCCACCACCACCACCACCACCACCGCCGCCCTCGCAAGTCTATCTAAGTTTGGCCTGAAAAATGTAATGAAAATGATGTCCCTATTTTGCTTTTAAAGGTTCTGATGTAAACACTGTCAGCAAACTTGAAAGGTAAGGGACAGGGAGAGGGAGGGAAGTGAGAGTGACAGGTGGGAGGGAAGAAAGGTGAGAAGGGGCGGAGGGAGGGAAATGGAAGGATGGAGGGCGGAGGATGAAGGGACATGCAAGGAGGAGGAAAAGATTGGAACTTGTGGAGGAGGAGGAGGAGGAGGAGGAGGAGGAGGAGGAGGAGGAGGAGGAGGAGGAAGGAGAATAAGAGGGAGGTATGAGAACAAGAATAAGGGGAACATATGAGTAAAGAAAACAAGAGGAGGAATACGAAGAAAAGGAGAAGGAGAAGAATGAGGAAGGAAAGAAGGAAACATGAGAATAAGAATAAAAATAAGAAGGAAAAGATATGTGTAAAAGAAGAAAAAAAAAAGAATGAGAAGGAATACAGAGAAAAAGGAGGAGGAGGAGGAGGAGGAGGAGGAGGAGGAGGAGGAGGAGGAGGAGGAGGAGGAGGAGGAGAAATGAGACGTGACATATGGAAGAATGGAAGAGACACAAAATATTACGAGAGAGAGAGAGAGAGAGAGAGAGAGAGAGAGAGAGAGAGAGAGAGAGAGAGAGAGAGAGAGAGAGAGAGAGAGAGAGAGACCAAACCGACCAACCGACCTTCCCTAGTCTCCACCATCCCCACCATGCCTTTCTTCCCCTCCCTAAGACAAACCCACAATAAGGGCGGGCGTGGGATTATCAGGGGGCGCTGGAGGATAGAGGGATGGGTGGGCGAGGAGAAAAAGAGTGGGCGTGTGGCAGAAGGGGCGGGAGGAGAGGGCCAGGTGCAGCGGGAAGACACGAGCTTAACAGTAATTTATAGTGGGAAGAATTGCACTCTCTTCTACCACTCCTGAGGTTCCTCCCGCCTGGCTGGTGGCTTAGGGCGTGAAGAACAGCCGTGGGAAGGAAGCCCTAATGCCCTGTCTGACGGGGGAGGAGGAGGAGGAAGAGCAGGAGGAGAAATTAGATATAGAGGTGACCTTTTCGCTCAAGTGTAGAGATGGAAGAGGAGAAGAGAAGGGGAGGAAAAGATGGAAGAAGCATAGAAGAGAAGATGAAAGGGTGACGAAAGTAAGATTGCAAGTAAGAAAGGAAGAGGAATAAGAATAAAGAAATGACGCACCAAAGAAGCGGAAGAGAAAAGATAAAAGAGAAATGACAGAGTGGGGAAGAGAAGTGAAAAAAAGAGAAATAGTAGTGGAATATAAACAGTAAGAGGAGAATAAAGAAAAAAAAGACGTAGAAGGGAAGGAAAAGGAGGAAGGTATAAATAAAAAATGAAGAGACGGAGGAAGAGGAGATGAATTTGAATAAAAAAAAAAGATAGAAAGAAGAAAATAAGAAATGGAGAGTGAATAAATGTATAAAGAAGGAGATAAAGTTGATGAAAGGAGTAGATAAAATAAGATGACTTACTGTAATCAAAACGAAGAAAAGAAGGAAGAGAAGATAAATAAGAATCAAAGAAGAAAAGAAGAAATAAAGGTAGAGGAATATAAGGAAAGGTAAATTAAGAAGGGTAAAGAGAGGGAGGAGGAGGAGGAGGAGGAGGTGGAGGAGAGGAGGAGGAGGAGGAGGAGGAGGAGGAGGGAGGAGGAGGAGGAGGAGGAGGAGGAGGAGGAGGAACACAAAGGAAGAGAAAAGAAGAAGAAGAATAAGAAAAGGAAGAAGAAAAAGAAGTAGAAGAGTGTACAGCGAAGAGAAAGAATACAAAGGAATATAAAGGAAGAAAAAAACAACAGGAGGAGAAGGAAGAAGAAACAAGATCACGAGGAGGAGGAGGAGGAGAAGGAGGAATACAAAGGAATACAAAGGAAGACAAAAAAAACAACAGGAGGAATACAAAGGAATACAAAGGAAGACAAAAACCAACAGGAGGAGGAGGAAGAGAAGGAGGAATGAGGAGGAATACAAAGGAATACAAAGGAAGATAAATAACAGGAGAAAACTAAGTAAACCCCTCATAACTCCAAGGGGAAGCAGGTTTAGTTACAGTGACTCGGGTTGACAAGAGCACAGCCACACGCCCCGCCACTCGTGCCCCGGGAACATCCGTAGAGTGCCTTCTTAACCTGCTCCACTATTACCAAGATTGACTGGTCGTGTATTACAGTAGTCAGGCGGGATGGCTGTGTAATCAGATGCACCTGATGTAATGACTTGCCGGTTTAGTCACGAGATGTTGAAAATGTGTTCTCTTTCTGCCTGTGTCTCTCTGTCTGTCTGTCTGTCTGTCTGTCTGTCTGTCTGTCTGTCTGTCTGTCTCTCTGTCTCTCTCTCTCTCTCTCTCTCTCTCTCTCTCTCTCTCTCTCTCTCTCTCTCTCTCTCTCTCTCTCTCTCTCTCTCTCTCTCTCTCTCTCTCTCATATTCTTGTTCCTTATTCTTTTCTTTACTGCCTATAGGAGAAAGGAACTCTCTCTCTCTCTCTCTCTCTCTCTCTCTCTCTCTCTCTCTCTCTCTCTCACTCTCTCTCTCTCTCTCTCTCTCTTCTCTCTCTCTCTCTCTCTCTCGTCAACACAGCTTTTTTTTTTTTGTTACATTTACGTCACGCATTTTGAAACGCGCCGCGACGAATTATGAAAACGGTGGTGTAAGATCATGTTCTCCCTGACACCCACCTTGGGAAATGTCACACTTACCATGCTTGAGTCATGCTTGAGGTCACACTAGAGCCAGGCACACTTAGTCACGCTTGGGTCACTTTTGGGTTACTTTTGGGTTGTGCTTGAGTCATTCTTGGGTCACGCTTCAGTCACACTTAGGTCACGAGTCACGCTTGGGTCACGCTTGAGTCACGTTTAAATCACTCGAATCACTGTTGGGTCGCTCATGAATCACGCTTGTCACACTTAGGTCACGCTTGAGTCACGCTTCGGTCATACTTAGGTCACGCTTGACTAACTTGGGTCACGCTTAGGTCAAGTTGGTCACACTTGAGTCACACTTAGGTCACGCTTAGGTCACGCTTGTCATGCATTCTGGAGCAGTGCACGGCGATAACACTAACGAGGCGGCGGGAAGCTGTGGTAATGGTGTCTTGTGGTGCATGTGTAGTGACAGCCGCTGGTCCCACACGGCAGGCGCATCACACTCTCCTCACCGCCACGTCACCGCCATGTCACTCCCCTCGTCAGTATTGATTGTCATGGTCGCGCCACGTGCTCAGTGAGGTGGGCTGAGGTCTCGTGTTGTCTTGTGGTGTTGACTGGTGTTTTTTTTTTCTTGTTTCTTCCCTTGTTCATTCCTTAGATTACTGGTTTTCCTCTTTTGTCATTGTTTTTTTTTTTTTCTCCTTTTTTTCATCTCTTAAGTAGTACTGTTTTTTTTTCTCTTGTTTCCTCATTTATTCATCCCTCAAGAAATGCTGTGTTTTTTCCTCTTAAGAAATACTGTTTTTCCTTTTTCCTTCTTTATTCATCCCTTATCTTTCCCCTCTTAACATTTTCCTTGTTCTGTTTTCTTGTCTCTTATTTCCTTTCTTGACATGTTTCCTCTTTTCTTTCTCACTCCTTTAATGTCTTTTCCTCTTCCTCTTCCTTTCCCTTATAGCGTCAGTTTCCCCCTCCCAGATTAATTATTCTTATTCATTCCTTAATATTTGTTTCCTTTAACGCATCTTTCCCCCTTTCTTAATATCCTTCATGCTTTCATAGTCACTCCTTCCCTCTCAACATTCCTTTCATTCTTTCGTTTAGTTTTCTCCTTATCATCCCTCCTTTCTCTCTTTTTTACATTCCGTTCCGTATCTTTCTTTCATTATTCCTCTTATTCTTCCTCTCTTTCTTAATCATCCTTTAGTTCAATATCTTCCTTCATCCCATCCTTTCTTTCATTTTTTTTCTCCTTCTCCCTAACATATTAAACTTTGCCTTTGTTTTATTGTCTCATTCTTTTTTGCATTTTCCATACACCCTTGATCATCCTTTAGCATCCTTCCTTCATCCCTTCCTTTCTTTTAGTCTTTCTCTCCTTTCCTTCCTAGCATTCTTTACTGTCCTTGCCTTTCATTCGTCATTTTTCCCTTTATATATATATTATATATATATATATATATATATATATATATATATATATATATATATATATATATATATATATATATATATATATATATAATATATATATATATATATATATATTTTTTTTTTTACTTCATCTTTCCTTCATCCCTTCCTTTCTTGCTCTCTTTCTTTCCCTCCTTTCAAATTCCTATACTCTGCTTTTCTTCACTCTTCCTCATCCTTACTCTTACCCCCCCCTCTCTCATCCCTCTTCCATCTCTCACTCTTCCTCTCTCCCTTCTCATCTTTCACCTCTTCCCTCACGCTGTCCCTTCACGTTTACCAGGAGTCCTCGTGTCGCGTTCGTTAGAAGTACAACAAGAAAGTCACTCTGAAGTTAGGTGAAGTATTACGTGTTCTCAGACACATTGTTTTCTCCCTTTCTCCCTTTGAAGTTTTATCAGGAAGTCTTAAAATTTACGTTATAATGAACCAAATCTTGCACAGCTTCCGAACTTCATCAAATCGCCTGGAAGTTAGTCCTAATGAAGCGGACTGAATATTATTGTGTTGTTGAGTCTCCCCATGATTTGTAAACCCCTCGGTGACGAAAAGTGTCGTCCGTAGCTTGGTGAAGTCCCCTAACGACGCTTGGAATATTGTAGTGAATTGGATGCTGTGGTTCTGAAAGGGTTAAAGGGAATTCAGGTAGGTTTTTATTTATTCTATTTATTCCGTTTCACTTTTCATCAGTTCGTATTCATCTTTGCGAATCAGAGTTTCTACATCATGATTTGTTTATTTGTTAGTTAGTCTGTGTATTTATTTATTTATTTAGTGCAATCAGACAGGGACCAGGCCAGGTGGCTCGGCGGTAACATGCTTGATTGGTTACCTGAAGACTGCAACTTCGATCCCCCAAACGTGGGCAGCTGGTCTGGCGGGGGGGGGGGGTGCCCTTTGAACCCTGATCCACCACCATTAGCGTGCACCTTTCTGCTTCACTGTGCCGCTAATGACCTCACCTGTCCCGTGCTTATTAATATTTCTCACTCATAAAAAAAAAAAAAGACGAAATCACAGAATTTGCAGTTTCTAGGCGCAGGTGGAAGTGAGAAGAGTGTGTGGGTGCGTGGGTGCGCGGCCAAGTGTGTTTATTCACCTGTTGTGTGGCGTGGGCGGCGTGACGTCTGCACACACCTTCATTATGCAAATTATTCCCTGTTCCTGAGGCGCGGGATTCATCTAGACGGGCAGAGGGGCCCGGGGGGAGGCTGGCAGGACCTTGTATGGAGAACCGCGCGCTGGTGTAATGCCCGCCATCCATTCCTGGAGCGCCTGCTGGATTGCTGCTCTGCCCTCCCACCTTTCAGTATGGGAGGCGTTCATCTACCCTTTACCCTCCCACCTGTAGTATTTGTGGAGGTATTTAGCCAGCTACCCTCCCACCCTTCAGTATGGGAGGCGTTCAGCTACATTCTTAACCTCCCACATTTAGGAGTCTAGTTAGCTCAGCCTTCACTATTTAGCTACATTCATCCTCCCTTCCCTTAGTACTTGTGGAGGTATTTAGCCAGCTTACCCTCCCACCCTTCAGTATGGGAGGCCTTCAGCTACTCTTATCCTCCCACCCATAGTGTTTGTGGAGGTAATTAGTTAGCTCACCCTCCCACCCTTCACTATTTAGCTACACTCTTATTCTCCCACCCTTAGTATCTGTGGAAGTATTTATCCAGCTTTCCCTTCCACCCTTCACTATAGGAGACTTTCAGCAACCCTTCCCTCCCACCCCGTAATATGTTGAGAGGCATTTAGGTATCAACGCTTAATTTTTTGCGAAAACATGCGGAATTTTCTTATCGTCCCGTCCCTTAATCATTAGGGGAGGTATTTAGCTAGACTCTTTTTGCTCAAACATGCTATGGTTTGGAAGGCACTCACGTCACTTTACCTTACCTTTAATTATTTGGGAGCCTCAGGTAACTCTATCCTCGCCAGCCTTAAGTTTGGAAGATATTTACCTTCCTTTCCTACTTTATTATTTATTTATTTTTTTCCAAATATTTCTTAGTATTCGCTTTCGTGGATTTTCACTCCTGCATCTCTGTGTGTGTGTGTGTGTGTGTGTGTGTGTGTGTGTGTGTGTGTGTGTGTGTGTGTGTGTGTGTGTGTGGTGGGTAAACAGGTAAAATGAGGGAATCTGAGCCTTAATCTGGGGCGTAATAAAGGTGGATTCAGAGGGATGGCCATGCAGGTGCTCTTATTCTTTGTTCATGAGTGAGGAGGTGAATGAATGATTCCCAGCCATACATGGTTGCGCTATACAAAAACACCGCCTCCCTCCTCCTCCTCCTCCTCCTCCTCATACTGTTGACCCCTCGACCCTTACCTTCTTGTATACTAGGTCAACAAGAGGTGGTGGTGGTGGTAGTGGTGGTGGTGGCTTATTAATTATGATTATTATTTTATATTTTTATTGGTCTATTTGCTCAGTTTGATGTGCAAGGGGAGGGTAGATTGAAGTTGTGTAATTAACTTCTTCTTCTTTCTTCTTCTTCTTCTTCTTCTTCTTCTTCTTCTTCTGTTTTTCTCTTCCCATGTGCATCATTATTTTTCTCCTCCTCCATCCTCTCCTCGTTCTCCTACTCTTCATTATTGCCCTCGTAATTATCTCATCGTCCTCGTCATATTTGTTATCACTGTCCCTGTCTTTGCCTTCGTCTCCGTTCTCGTCTTTGCCCCATTCTGTTTTCCTTTTAGCTTGTCCTTGTAATTTTCCTCGTCTTTACCTTTCTCCCTTGCTTGTTCTCATCTTCGTCTTTAGTCTTCCTCTTATGCATCATCACCGTCTTTGTCTTCTTTTCCTATATCTCTTATCCTCGTCCTCGTCTCTGCCTTTCTATTCTCCTTAGTTCTTGTTCTCATTAGCGTCGTCCTCCTTGTCTTCCTCTTCCTTATCCTATGTATTCTTCGTCTGTCTCTTACTTATCTTCGTCTTTGTCTTCCTATGCTCCCTGTCCTCGTCGTCGCCTTCCTCCTTGTCTTCCTCTTACTTATCTCTGTCTTCCTCTTAGTTAGGGCCGTATTCAGAATCGCTCTGCTCTCACCACCACTATTTTTAAGGGCCACGGAGATGATTAGCCGGTTTCTCGAGGCTGTTCCTCCTGTTGATAGTGTAGAAATCTTGTTAACCTATCACCAGAACCATAAAAACACCCTTAAAAATCCGTGTAACTTGAAGTGGAGCCTTTTGGAAGTGGAAGAAGTGTTTTAGAATGATGGCCTTTCTCGTATCTTTGTCTTCCTCGTCTTTGTCTTTCTAACCCCAGTTACTCGTTCTCATCGTTTTATTCCCTTCACTTAGTCTTATTTAGTCTTATCTTTACTGTCTACCCCCTTTACGTACATTCGTTGCAGTCTTTCTGTATCCCTTGTCCTCTTCCTACCTTCCCCCATCGTGCTGCTCCCCCATACGGCACCTGAAGGGGAAGGGGAGGGGAGTAGCGGCGGGAAGGCACAAACCGATCAGAGCCACCTGCTGTGTCCAGACCCCTTCCAGACCCAACAGCGATTTGTGGTCGATTCTGATAAGTCCTGCAGTCTTTTCTCCACCTCATTTCTTTCCTCCTTTCTCTTTCTTGCCTTTCTTTCCTCCTCCTCCTCCTCCTCCTCCTCCTCCTCCTCCTCCTCCTCCTCCTCCTGCGCAATATTTCCCACGTTCTTTTCCCGGCAAAATATCATAATAAGCTCCCGCCTCTCAGAACTTTTAATTAATACCCCGTCATTACTTAGAGGAATATACTTGTCAAGAAATGTGAAGACTGCATGGGGGGAAATTGCCTACGTGGTGGTGGTGGTGGTGGTGGTGGTGGTGGTGGTAGTAGTAGTAGTAGTAGTAGTAGTAGTAGTAGTAGTAGTAGTAGTAGTAGTAGTAGTACATTTGGAGAACGAAGAGGAAAAGAGGGGAAAGAAAGAGGGAGAGAAAAAACGAGGAGGAGGATGAGGAGGGAAATGAGAAAAGGAATATGAGTTAGAGGAGAAAGGGGGGAGAGGAAGATTAAGAAGACGAGGAGGAAAGGAGGATAAGTGGTGGAGAGGAGGAGAAATATTTAAGGAAGAGAAGGAATGAGAGGGAAGATGATAAGAAATAGAGAGAATAGGAGGAGGAGGAGGAGGAAACGGTGAAAGGAGGAGGAGGAGGAAGAAAAAGAAGAGGAGGATTCTGTGTATACCAAAATATTGTGTACATACCTGTGTGTGTGTGTGTGTGTGTGTGTGTGACCCCATCATCAGCTCCCAATGTTTACTCAGCACCCCCCACCCACCCCATTTCAACGCCCCCCTGACGCCCCCTGTGGTCCCTGATTAATTGGAGGGATGCATCAAGGACCTAGTTTCCATTAATGGGGGGTGGGTGGGGGGAGAGCCAAGCACTGGGTATTTAGGGAAGTGAAGGTAAAGGTTAGAAGGTTAAGGGTTGAGTGGGGATGAAAGGGGGAGATTGTATAGGGATTGGCCAGGACTGAGAGGGAAGGTGATAAGAGAGAATGGGAGGAGGTGAGGTAAATAGGGAAATATTTAAGGAAGAGAAGGAATGAGGAGGAATATGATAAATATAGAGAATAGAAGTAGATGAGATAAAATAGAGAAATGTCTAAGGAAGCGAAGGAATGAGAGGAAAGATGATAAATTAAAAGAGGATAGGAGAAGATGAGGTAAATAGGGGTATGTCTAAAGAGGAAAAGGAATAAGACGGAATATGATTAAAAATAGAGGGATAGAATATGAAATGAATCAGGAAATGTCTAAGGAAGAAAATTAATAAGAGAGAATTGGGGAAATCTTTAAAGAAGGAAAGGAATAAGAGATAATATGAAAAGAAATACAGAGAATATAGAGATAGAGGAACATGGAGTAAATAAGGAGATAAAGTAAACAGGAAACAAGCATAGAAGAAAGACATAGAAAAAGTCAGATAAATAGGGGAACATATAAAAGTAGGATAAAAAGCAAAGAACTAGGGAAGAAAAGAAAATGATAAACAGGGGAGAGAGAGAGAGAGAGAGGAGAGGAGAGAGAGAGAGAGAGAGAGAGAGAGAGAGAGAGAGAGAGAGAGAGAGAGAGAGAGGAGAGAGAGAGAGAGAGAAGGAAGTAGGGGCAAAATAAGATGATGATAACGAATAGTGCAAGAGGCAGTTAGCAATTAGAAGAAGAGGGAACGTAAAGAGGAGAGGAAAAGAAGATGAGACAGTGAAAGGAAAGACAAATGAAGGAAAATAGAATGAAATAAGAAGAAAAGAAGATAAAAATAAGGAAGATTTAAGGAAGGAAACTGTGAAATGGGATGTGGAGGAGGCAAGATTATGATAAATAGGAAGAAGAGTATGGTGGTGATAATGATGATGAGGAGGAGAAAGAAGAGAAAACGAGAGAAAATGATAAAGGAAGGAAGAGAAAGAAAAAAAAAAATAGGCCTTGTAGAATATGGAAGAGGCGAAATTATGAGTAGGAGGAAAAGGATGGTGATAATGGTGAGGAAAAGAAGAGAAAACGAGAGAAAATGATAAAGAGGAGAAGAGAGGAAGAGAAAAATAGGAGGTTTAGTGGAGCTCAGGTGATGTTTGTTTAATAATCCCATTTTTCACACCTGTTCTCACCACCACCACCGTCACCACCACCACCACCACCACCACCACCACCACCACCACCACCACCACCACCACGCAGCGATAAAAGACTTGCATAATAAAGCGACCTAAAACAAAAAATGATGAAGATTAATATTACACACTTTGTCCCTGCATGGTATAGGAGAGAGAGAGAGTGAGAGGGAGAGGATGGGCATGACGTCACAGATGCGTCACTAATGGGCGGGCCAATCAGTGGGCGTAAAACTAGATGGCGTTAGTGTTAATTGATTTATGGGCGTGAGTGTGAGAGTTGGTATGGAAATGTCACGCTGGGAGAGAGAGAGAGAGAGAGAGAGAGAGAGAGAGAAGAGAGAGAGGAGAGAGAGAGGAGAGAGAGAGAGAGAGAGAGAGGAGAGAGGAATGGTGCATTAATTTCTTTCCTCGTTCACATGTTTGTACTAATTAACACACACACACACACACACACACACACACACACACACACACACACACACACACACACACACACACACACACACACACACACACACACACACACGCACGCACACGGAAAAGGAGGTGAAAGAAAAAACACAAACAAAATCTAATCAACAAAACTGTTTTATTTTATACAAGTTGACGTTTATGTGTTCAAAAAATAATTAGGTGGGAATCGTAATTTCTGTTTTATTTGTGTTTATTTCGTGTTTTATTCTTATTTAGGTATTTTCTACATTTATTATTATTTTATTCTGTTACATTCGTACTTTAAATTGTCTCTCCTTTTTGTGTGCCCTGGTTTACATTGTGTGTGTGTGTGTGTGTGTGTGTGTGTGTGTGTGTGTGTGTGTGTGTATGGCCTCTTTTGGTAAGATTCCTGAGGTGAAGTGTGTGTAAGAAGGCAACACACTTCTGTCCACTCCACTCGGCATTCCACACACACACACACACACACACACACACACACACACACACACACACACACACACACACACACACACACACACACACACACACACACACACACACACACACACACACACACAGCTTCCTACGGTACATACTTAAGCATCTCAGGTACGTAGGTACCTCTCTCTCTCTCTCTCTCTCTCTCCTCTCTCTCTCTCTCTCTCCTCTCTCTCTCTCTCTCTCTCTCTCTCTCTCTCTCTCTCTCTCTCTCTCGAACTATGCTGCAATTTCCTTTTCTTTTTCTTATATCTTTTATTTATTTTGTCTGTATAGTGGCGGGCGATCTGGTCAGTTTTCATTGAGTGGACCATTCTTTTATCCAGTCAGTTATTCGGTCAGTCAGTCAGTCAGTCAGTCAGTCAGTCAGTCAGTCAGTCAGGCGGTCAGGCAGTGAGTCAGTCAGTCAGTCAGTCAGGCGGTCAGGCAGTGAGTCAGTCAGTCAGTCAGTCAGGCGGTCAGGCAATGAGTCAGTCAGGCAGGCAGTCAGTCAGGCAGTCAGTCAGGCAGTCAGGCAGTCAGTCAGACAGTCAGGCAGTCAGGCAATTACTCGTTCTTTCCAGTCAGTCCAGTCATTAAGTCAGTCGATCAGTCAGTGATAGAGACTGTGTGGGTGTGTTTGTTACAGAGAGAGAGAGAGAGAGAGAGAGAGAGAGAGAGAGAGAGAGAGAGAGAGAGAGAGAGAGAGAGAGAGAGAGAGAGAGAGAGGTGGGGGCTTCGGTGATAATGGTCATTGTGGTGATGGACTGTGTTTGTGGTGACTCGTGGTAATGGTGGTGGCAGTGGTGGTGGTGGTGGTAATGGTGGTGATGGCGATGAGTCTTGGTTTTCCTCAGTAAGCGAAGCAGTGTTGCATGTTATTGTGCTGTGTTGTGATTAGTATTGCCTGTGTGTGTGTGTGTGTGTGTGTGTGTGTGTGTGTGTGTGTGTGTGTGTGTGTGTGTGTGTGTGTGTGTTTGCACGCGCTCTGCTTCACTTCCTCGGTGACAGCAAACAGTCATATATAATAATGTAATGCAAAATACTGTGAAATAATAAAGCTGTGTAACTGTGAAAAAAAAAATACCGGGAAATAAAGGGAAGTATAAATGTAAGGGAATGAAAAAATAAATAAATAAATAAAATGTGTGTGTGTAAAAACGAGTGCATGTTTGTGGAAATACATAAATAAATGAAATGCGACTCTCATTATTTTTCCTCTCCTCAGAAAGTATTATGAATAACTTCTCTTGCTACTGTTGAAATGAAAAAAAAAAAGAAAAGAAGGCAAAAAACAATTTTATATCTCCTTTCTGTAGAACGTTTTCTTTAACTACTACTACTACTACTACTACTACTACTACTACTACTACTACTACTACTACTACTACTACTACTACTACTACTACTACCACCACCACCAATACTTACCGCCACCACCACTAACACCACCACCAACACTGTTACCACTACTTCTACCACCACCACCACCACCACCACCACCAGCGAAAACGGTGTTGAGACAGAAAACGTAATTACAGGAACACTCAGACCTCGACACAAATATTTTCAAGGGTGATTTACTCATAATGAAGAATGATTAGACTTCCATTAAGGGCGAAAATGCTGTCATGAATATTGAGTATTTCTTCTCTCTCTCTCTCTCTCTCTCTCTCTCTCTCTCTCTCTCTCTCTCTCTCTCTCTCTCTCTCTCTCTCTCTCTCTCTCTCTCTCTCTCTCTCTCTCTCTCTCTCTTCTTGTTATATTTCTTGGTTGTTTTGTTTCGTGTTTCTTTGCTTTTTTTCTTTACTTTCTGTGTTTCTAATGCGCTCTTAATATTTTTTTCTTTTTCTTGTCCTTTTCTTCTTCTTCTTCTTCTTCTTCTTCTTCTTCTTCTTCTTCTTCTTCTTCTTCTTCTTCTTCTTCTTCTTCTTCTTCTTCTTCTTCTTCTTCTTCTTCTTCATCATCATCATCATCTACATCCACTATTTTGTTTCTTCTTCTTCTTCTTCTTCTTCTTCTTCTTCTTCTTCTTCTTCTTCTTCTTCTTCTTCTTCTTCATGCACCATTTTGTTTCTTCTTCTTCTTTTTCCACCCTTTCTTCTTCTTCTTCTTCTTCTTCTTCTTCTTCTTCTTCTTCTTCTTCTTCTTCTTCTTCTTCTTCTTCTTCTTCTTCTAATCATTTTGCTTGCCTTGGTTTTCTTTGTGTATCTTCGTTTCTGTTTTGTGATTTTTCTTTATTTTAATATGCTCTTCTTTCTGTAATGACTTTTTTATTTCTTTCTATGTTATTGTCTTTTGTTATTGTTTCTCTTTTATTTCAGTGTGCTTTGTGTATTGAGTTGTTCTGTATTATTTTTTTTTCCTTTTATTTAATGTTGCTTTGTCTTCATTTCGTGGCTTTTTTTACTTTTTTTTATTTAACTTCCTCTTTGCTTCTCTATTTTTGTGTATTTGGTTCAGTTTTTAAATTTTCTTTTTCCTTCCTCTTGGCTTCCCTCAATTTTTATGTTTGCTTCACTTTTTCTCATTTCTTTTCACTTCCTCTTCGCTTCCCTCTTATTTTTATATTTTGCTGCACTTCCCTTATTTTTATTTCCTCTTCGTTTCTTTCTTTATGCTTCACTCTTTCATTTAAGTTCACTGAATCTACTCTTCACTCATCCCTGTAATTCTTCTGTCCTCATAATCTCCTCAGTAATTCACCTCATAAACCCGTCTGGAAGTTTTTTCTCCCCTCTCCTCTGTATTTCTTTTTCCTCATAAACTCGTCTGTAATTCTTTTTTCTTTCATAAACTCGTCTGTAATTCTCCTCTCCCTGTTATAAACTCATCTCTAATCCTTCGTGTCAATTACGGCGGAGTCTTTTGCTTGTAATTCTTAATCTTCAACTCCCCACAAACTTCCGCATTTTTTACATTCGCCTTGCTGGGTTGACGTGACTTCCAGCGTGAGGGAGCCGCGTATGCAAGACATTTATGAGTAATACCTCCTCACTTGCACAGTAATTCTCGCGCCAGTGTCGGTAAGCGAGTGGAAAAGAATGAGACTGTTATCTTCCTGTTGCGAGAAAGTAACGGGACTATAATTTTTGGTGTGCGTTGTAGAGAGAAAAGAAAAGGTAAGGAAAGGCGTGAGTGTAATCAGTGGCTATACCTGGCGCACCTGTTGAGGTAATTGGTGCAGGTGTGTGCTTGCCTCATTAGTGCCGTGAGGTGCAGTTGACATGGAGGTAACTCAGCGTATAGAAGTGAGTGGTGGAGGTGGAATATATGAACAGGTAGTCTTGATCTAAAGTCCTGTTACCTGTCGCTCTTGTTTCTCTGTGTCAGTCCTTCCTGTTCCTGTTATTATGCGAAGCTTGGTCAGTGTGTGGTGCCAAGTAATGGATGAAGGTTTTAAAAGAAACAGGTGGAAAGGTGAGAATTTCGAAAAGGGTTTTAAGTTTCTGCAATAAGTAAGAACCAAATGTGAGAAAAAAAATGAAATGGATTTAAGTTTTTAGTAGCAAGTAAGGACCTGATAGAAGACGGAAAATTTGAAGTGGGTTTAAGTTTTAGTTGCAGATAAGGACTAGATCAACTGTTAGAGGAAGTTTTGCAAAGATAAGGGGAGATCAGAGGTGTTTGTCATGCAGTGGGACAATGGGGGCCGATGGTGATTAAAATAAACGATCTGAGGACAGTAACTGAGTAACCAATGTGTGTTGGCTTAGACCGAGCGGCATGGAGGAATTTCTATTGATTTACTTATTATTGCTATTATTTTTTGTTTTTTTGTTTGCGTCACTTGTTTGCGTAATTTCCTTCCTATCTCAGTTTTAAATTAAACTTTTTCCAAGTTTGAACTCGATTTCTTGTTCTGTCATGATTACTGATCTGAGAATTCTGTTTGCTTCAATAGTTTACGTTATTTCTCTCTCTCTCTCTCTCTCTCTCTCTCTCTCTCTCTCTCTCTCTCTCTCTCTCTCTCTCTCTCTCTCTCTCTCTCTCTCTCTCCCTCTTAATCTAACCTTTTTTTCAAGTTTGAGCTCATTATTTCATTATTTCTTGTTCTCTTCTGATTACTGACCCTGAGAATTCTGTTTACGTCACCCTTGTGTGGCTCCATAAGGAAAGGTCGTTAGTACTGAGGTCACACAAGGTACGCGAACTCTCAGGTAGCGCCGGTATCTCCCTCACGCCTGCCCTTGCCGGTGATAAACATTAGTAGTCCGCTGGAGACACGCGCGTGGGAGACGTTAACGGACTGGCCAACGGTAGGAGCGTGGAGGCTGACTGCAGTGGGAATAGGAACGTGGGGTGAGGAACGAACGAGAAAGAAAGAACATCAAGGAATAAGAAGTCAGACGGGAAGCAGTATTAATGAAGGACCTGGGAGTGAGTCATGAGAGAAAGGAAAAAGGAAATGAGAGAAGCAACAAGAAGCAAAATAAGGTACTGTAGACAAGACAACAAACAGGAAGTAGGAATAAAGAACCAGGGAGATGAAAGAGAAGACAAAGGAAACAAAAGAAAGAAGTGAACTAAACCAAACCAAACCTAATAAAACGAAGCAAAACGATACTGTGGACAAGACAGCAGCAAACAGAAAGCAGGGGAAAAAAAAAAGGGGAGGTGAAAGAGAAGACAAAGAAATGGAAAGAAACAAGAGACTAAACAAACCAAACCAAACTAAAACAAACGAGATGCTGTGGACAAAAACAAACAAACAAACAAACAAACAAGAACATGAATGAAAAACCAAAGAGAGATGAAAGAAAAAAAGAAACAGACTTACAAAAAAACAAAACAAAACAAAACAAAACACTTCTATGGACGAAAAAAAAAAAAAGGAAGGAACACAGAATCAGGGACAACGGCCGAGGAAAGGACTCCACCAAAGTATCCTCAGAGTATCCTTAAAGTTTAACCTTCGTGGACAAATTTGCAGAGTGTGGAGTTACCTGCGAGCGTCTGTGTGTGGCTGTGGACTTCAAGGAGAGGCTGTTGTCCGAGTAAATAATGCCTGGGGGAGGGCTGCGTCTGTCCGTCTGCAGGAGGAGGAGGAGGAGGAGGAGGAGGAGGAGTTAAGGTTAGATTTGGTGTAGAAGAGGAGGTGGCCGGAAGCTGCTTTGTGTGAGTGCTATGAAGGTTGTTGGAGGAGGAGGAGGAGGAGGAGGAGGAGGAGGAGGAGGAGGAGGAGGAGGAGGAGGAGGAGGGTAGGTAACTCTTCCCTCCGGCATGCACCTGCTGCCTGTGTGATTGTCCTTCAGCTGCTCCTCCTCCTCCTCCTCCTCCTCCTCCTCCTCCTCCTCCTCCTCCTCCTCCTCCTCCTCCTCCTCCTCCACGTGGACAGAGGCAACGGATGTGAATTGTCGCCGAGATAACGAGAAGTAAAGTAGTCTTGTGTTTCATGCAAGAGAGAGAGAGAGAGAGAGAGAGAGAGAGAGAGAGAGAGAGAGAGAGAGAGAGAGAGAGAGAGAGAGAGAGAGAGAGAGAGAGGAAGCAGGCGTGTTTGAAAGTAGTGAGGTGAGGAAATGAGGAGTTATTTGTCATCTCAGCTGTTTACTCTTCACCATCTTCTTTCTCTCCTTCCTCCTCCCTCCTTCCCTTGTCTTTCATCCTTTATTCCCTCTCGCTTCTCCTCCTCCTCCTCCTCTTCCTCCTTTTCCTTTATCAGAACACGTTTGCAGGTAATGAGGACTGTAAAGAGGTTCTGATTTCTCTCTCTCTCTCTCTCTCTCTCTCTCTCTCTCTCTCTCTCTCTCTCTCTCTCTCTCTCTCTCTCTCTCTCTCTCTCTCTCTCTCTCTCTCTCTCTCTCTCTCTCTCTCTCTCATATCCTGCAACATATCCTCCTCCCATTTTCTTTCTCTTTGTTGCCGCATTTCACGCGCCTTATAATCTTCCTCTTCCCTCCATATCCATACCTCCCTCCTCTTCCTTGCTCTTCCTCTCCCACCTGCACCTGTTCCATCCCTACCTTTGTGTGCTCCCCACGTACACTCCCCACGTAACCTCCCCATACTGTCCATTAGACTCGTATTCTTAAACGCTTTGCTCTCTCACCACGATCGTTTTCTAAGGTCGTAGAGGTGATTAGCCGGGTTCTGAATAGTGTTTCTCCCGTTAATAATGTAGAAGTATTGTTAACCTGTCACTAGAACCATAAAAAACAACCTTAAAAATCCGTGTCACTTCAACTAGACTACTAGAGACTCTTGAAATTAGTCGAGGTACGGACAGGAGTGTTTCAGAATATGGTCCTTAATCTTTCATCACTGCATCTCCACGTCTACTTAATATTAGTATCTTGCAGACTTCTCTTAATTAATATATCTTGCATCTGTGTCACTGCATATAGAATGACCGAGGGAGTCTGAGTAATGAAGGAAAGGTACAGGTGATAATCTTTAGCCGTTCTACTTTCTCTCACCCCTATTCTCTCCTCGCTAATGCAAGAGTTAACTAGTATTCACAATCATTCATCTCTTTTTATGGTAAACTTTGGAGGTCCCTGTCTGGATTCCCTCCTTTCTGTGACTTAAAAGAAGGTTTCAAGACACTTATCCTCCAATTTCGGGTGATTCTTTTGACCTTTTGGATCAGGCTCCTCAGTGATCCTTTTTTTCAGTCTTCTTGTTGCCTCTGTCCAGTGCCCCTCTGACATGAAAAGAAATTAACACCACTGAGATGGACAGGTGATATTGTTAATTTGAAATGAACGAAAGAGGGTTAATGATGGAAGATAAAGGTTCTGGTACTGAATAAGGATGAGCTGGAGTTGGTAATGAAAGTTGGCTATGAAAGAAGGTAATGGTATTGATAATGAGTACAAGATAACGAAAGGAGAGTTGATAATGAACGAAGATAATGATACATAATAATGGTTAAGCATGAACAAAATGGGTTATTAATGAAAACTGGCGGTGAAGGGAGATAAATATACGGGTATTGAATAAGAATGAACAAAGGGAGAGTTGATAATGGAAGTTGGTAATGAAGGAAGATAAAGGTGCAGGTACTGAATATAAATGAATAAAGAGAGATTTAGTAGTGAACGAAGATCAAAAGGTATAGGTAGATAGAGGTAAGAAAGAGGAGATCCTGAGAGAGAGAGAGAGAGAGAGAGAGAGAGAGAGAGAGAGAGAGAGAGAGAGAGAGAGAGAGAGAGAGAGAGAGAGAGAGAGTTAATAAAGATAATGATGAGAAACATATAGATACAGTGCATGTAAATTAACTAGGGGAGGTAAGTGATAGGAAGGTAAGAGATGAACACCTGTGCACTCAAGACAGGTGAGACAGATAAAGGAAACACACATGCCCTTGAACACACACGCACACACACACACACACGGACACACACACATTGTATAACCCACAGATCACAAGCAAGTTAATGCACGCAGCTGGCTTGTATGCTTATAAAGAGGGACCTGTAAGTCTTGTAAGGGAGGGACTCAATGTAAACAGAAGTGCCGGTGACGTGACGCAAATCTGTGACTCTGCAGCTCAAGGACGGTCGTGTCTCCAGACTTCATAAGGGAGAGTTCTGTGTTGGTGTCAGTGTTGTGTTGCGTCCCGCTGTTGGTGTTTATGTTGATGAGTGTTTGTTTGGCTTGACTTATTTGGGGAGAGAATGTTAAGAGGGGAGTTTTTTTTTCCTTTTTTTTTTTTCTTTTTTTCTTGTGTGTGATCATGGAAATGTATTGAGATTATGATGGATTTGGGTATATCGTTTCTCTCTCTCTCTCTCTCTCTCTCTCTCTCTCTCTCTCTCTCTCTCTCTCTCTCTCTCTCTCTCTCTCTCTCTCTCTCTCTCTCTCTCTCTCTCTCTCAAATGAAGCAGATATTTTCAAGTTATGATAGAATATGACAGACACACACACACTCTCTCTCTCTCTCTCTCTCTCTCTCTCTCTCTCTCTCTCTCTCTCTCTCTCTCTCTCTCTCTCTCTCTCTCTCTCTCTCTCTCTCTCTCTCTCTCTCTCTCTCTCTCTCTCTCTCTCTCCCCAAAAAAACAAATCCTTTCTTGTCAATTGTCTCCGAATTTTCAGCTTCCTTTTCCTTCCTTCCTTCCTTCCTTCCTTCCTTCCTTCCTTCCTTCCTTCCTTCCTTCCTTCCTTCCTTCCTTCCTTCCTTCCTTCCTTCCTTCCTTCCTTCTTTCTTCCACCAAACTTGGCGAAAACTTGAACAAATTGGAGCCTGGGAACCTTAGTGTCAATTTTGGCGGATATTTGAGCGTCGGAGAATTTATAGCGAGGCGAGAGAGGTGCACGAATGCTGATGGCGGGGAAATCCAGCGATCTGCTCGTTAAAGGGACCGTTTGGGAATTTTGTCTTGCGCTTCTTATATTTTCATTAAAGCTCGCACCTGGGGAATTACCCTTACCTGTGTGTGTGTGTGTGTGTGTGTGTGTGTGTGTGTGTGTGTGTGTGTGTGTGTGTGTGTGCAACGACTCATTAAACACCTGAATAACCTTACACACTTGAGCGGGGAGTCACCTGTCCATCACATACACTCACCTGGCCAGTGCCTCTACAGGTGTGCTCTTACCAGGCAGACAGACACAGACAGACAGACAGACAGACAGACAGACAGAGAGACAGATACTGGTTTATGACTCACGTGATAATTATATATTTTTTACCTTGTTTTTCTCTCTCTTCTCTTCTCTCTCACCATCTCCCTCTCCCTCTCACCTTTATGAGTGGGCGGGGCTGATCCATGAAGGTGTAACCAGGAGTTGTTGAAAATGACGTTGTTTTCACCTGATTGTCGAAGCTTTTTCGTGTTCTTTCCCGCAGCAAATAATAGGTTGGTGTTGCGTCCTTCACTTTATGTCACAGGAGGATGGCAGGCAGGCACGATGCGGGGATTAAGCGACTTGAACATGTGAAGTGGTAATTGCAGCGTTATCGGTTACTGTGGTCGTATATTACATGATGCGTCAGTTTGTTTATTTATTTATTGATGTGTGTATGTGTGTTGTATGTTTATTTGATGTGTATGTCGTTCTGTATACGTATGATTTAAAGGATAATGGTGTTTGTATGATTCTGTATATTGCATTCTATATTTATTGTGTACGTATTTGTTTATCTGGCTATGCGTGATTTAAATTCAGGACACACAAGCTGAACTCGAGTTAGTATTATGTACACGTATTGAGGGTTTAATGTGTCATCCTGCATTTTCCTATTTATTCCTATGTTTATTTATTTTTTAATTTGTTTGTTTATTTGTATTTTTTATTACTTATTTATTTACCTGCATTTTTTTATATTTTTTTTAGTGTTTCATTACACATTCGTTAGTTACGTATTAATCAATCCATTTAAATTGTATAGTTATTTATTCATCTATTTATTCATCTCCAGTTTTCATTAGTTATTCATTCATCTAGGTATATACTAATGTAGAGTTTCCTTCCGTATTCATTCCCTTATGTATCTATAGTGGACCTATTTATTTATCTATACATCTACCTATAGTTACCTGTTCATCTACTCACCTACGTTAATTTTCTTTACTCAAGTATTCAGTAATTGCTTTTTCATCGCCATATTTAAATCATGCACCAATATATTGATCTGTATATTGATCTCTAGTTCTTATTATTTATTTATTCATCTATATTTTTTACTACTTTGTTTACGTATCTATAGTACACCTATTTATCTATCTATACGTACACCTGTCTTTAGTCTTCATTAGCTGCTCATCTCTGTCTCTGCTTTTCCACTGTCAATGCGGAAGTGAAGCAAGATGAACAATTATACATCCGCCTAGTGTTCAGTGATCTCACAGAATTGTTTCCTCTCCCACAGGTAAGCGTCCAGGTGTGCAGGTGGCGTCAGCAGGTGCACAGGT
>NC_087186.1:8154407-8171907 GCF_035594125.1 Scylla paramamosain | reverse complement strand
TCCTCCTCATCCTCTTCCTCCTCCTCCTCCTTTTCGTCCTCCTCCTCTAGCTCCCTTCCTTCCTTCCTTCCCTCCCTCCTTCCTTCCTTCCTTCCTTCCTTCCTTCCTTCCTTCCTTCCTTCCTTCCTTCATCAGATCACCTCCACCACAGTCACGCTTCTTGTGCCACTTAGCTGTGAGAGAGAGAGAGAGAGAGAGAGAGAGAGAGAGAGAGAGAGAGAGAGAGAGAGAGAGAGAGAGAGAGAGAGAGACTACGCCACAAAGAAGTGCAATCTGGATGTAGCTGAGAGAGAGAGAGAGAGAGAGAGAGAGAGAGAGAGAGAGAGAGAGAGAGAGAGAGAGAGAGAGAGAGAGAGAGAGAGAGAGAGAGAGTAACAGAAAGACTGAAAAAAGACTCACTGAAGATACCAGACCACAAAATGTACGAGAAAAGAATCATTCAAAATTATAAGGAAAAGTGTCTTGAAGCTCCCCTCCCCCTCCCCCCATCCTTTCCCCGTCTGGAGTGCAATATATGTATGTATGCAAATTGTGTGTTGCTTTGCTGGTGTGTGTTGCATTGGTGTGGGTTGTGTCACAGTGGAATGGATGCGGCAGTGTTCCGGTTGTCTTGCCTTGAGGGGTCACCAGGGCAAGTGATTCACGAGTACTGGGGAGGAGACAGGAAGGGGGCATGCTAGGGGAAGAGGGAGGGGAAAGGAGAATGCTGGAAGGGGATACTGTAAAAAAAAGCGGGAAAGGGGAGAACACGGGGAAAAAATACTGGTGGAAGAGAAAGAGAAATGGGAGAACAAGGTCGAAATTATTTTTATTTATTTATTTATTTTTTTTTAAGATGTGTATCAGCGGGGAACAGAAAGGAGAAAACTAAGGGGAGGTAGAAAAATACCTCCGCGATACCTGTTACATTAGAGAAAGCAAGACTATATGCCAAATAAAAAAAAAAAAACGTTTCATGAAGGTAAAAGCTGGGAAAGAAAAGTGATATCGTCATTGAAGAGAAAATGAAAATATAACCCTTTTTTTTACGTCAGTGAAGGGAAAATGAGAATATATACAAATCCCTTGCAGAAATAAGAAAGATTTACATACATTGCCTCTTCATCAAGGACGTGTCGGAAAGTGTAGAGTCCTAAATTGTAGGACTATGTAGGACCTCAGTTGTAGGAGCGTGTAAGACTTGTAGGAACGTGTGGGACTGCAGTAGGAACGTATAGGACTGTAGTAGCATGCTTGACTATAGGAGCCTGTGGGATTGTTGTAGGGGCGTGTAGGACTGTAGTAGGTGGGTGTAGGACTTGTTGGAGCGTGTAGGACTGTTGTAGGGGCGTGGGTGTTGTGGAAGGATGCGTAGGATTCGTAGCAGCGTTGCAGGATGCTCCCATGGTGTCTTGGTCGTGCCTGGCTGCGTCCGGTAAGTTGACATGCTCCGCTGCCTCTCTCTCTCTCTCTCTCTCTCTCTCTCTCTCTCTCTCTCTCTCTCTCTCTCTCTCTCTCTCTCTCTCTCTCTCTCTCCCAAGCCAGTCATCTACGTGTGGGTGATTACTTGTCCAGCTCCTTCCTCTTCCCAGTCCTCTCTCTCTCTCTCTCTCTCTCTCTCTCTCTCTCTCTCTCTCTCTCTCTCTCTCTCTCTCTCTCTCTCTCTCTCTCTCTCTCTCTCTCTCTCTCTCTCTCACGCTTTCCCATCATCAAGTTTCCAGCACTAACGCCACGCACGCTGATTTCAACACACACACACACACACACACACACACACACACACACACACACACACACACACACACACACACACACACACACACACACACACACACACACACACACACACACGATATACTTCACAGCGTCTTAGTTTCCATCCGAGTGAAGAGCAAGTGATCTTATGAGAGAGAGAGAGAGAGAGAGAGAGAGAGAGAGAGAGAGAGAGAGAGAGAGAGAGAGAGAGAGAGAGAGAGAGCGTATAAATGAGGGAAATGACGTGCCTTTTTATTGAGGAAGTGACAGACAGACGAGTGTTTTTTGTTCACTTTCTGTTACATGAGAGAGAGAGAGAGAGAGAGAGAGAGAGAGAGAGAGAGAGAGAGAGAGAGAGAGAGAGAGAGAGAGAGAGAGAGAGAGAGAGAGAGAGAGAGAGAGAGCATTAAACAAACGCTTTCCCATTAAGACAAACACGTAAAACTAAACTATCATATTCGGACTCATTTTTCCTTTCATTTATTTATTTATTCATTTATTTATTTACATGTATTCTTAGATTAGATTTTGCACTTCTGAGATGGAGCGGGGCGGGGCGGGGTGGGGCGGGGCGGGGTGGGGCGGGACAAGGTGGCAAGAACACCTGCTGGGCCACGTGTACTCGTGTTACAGCAATTAGCAGGTGAGGCTGTACAAGTGACGGGCCAGGTGTGACGTCCCTGTTGCCTGCTCCTCCTCCTCCCTATGTTGTTGTTGTTATTGTTGTTTTCATTTTCATTTTCATTTTCATTTTCCTCCTCCTCCTCCTCCTCCTCCTCCTCCTCCTCCTCCTCCTCCTCCTCCTCCTCCTCCTCCTGCTGCTGCTGCTGCTGCTGTCAGTCCCTTCCACCTCCATTTCCACTACTTGAAGATGGGGTGTTCTTATTACATTTGCACTCCTCCTCCTCCTCCTCCTCCTCCTCCTCCTCCTCCTCCTCCTCCTCCTCCTCCTCCTCCTCCTCCTCCTCCTCTTCCTCCTCCTCCTCCACCTCCAGCTGCTGCAATATGCTCTTTCCTGTTTGTCTTTTCCTGTTTTTTTTTATTATACTCTTTTGATCATTCCTTCCTTCTTTCCCTTCCTAGTTTCTCTCTTTTAATCTTTTCTTCTCTCTTCTTCTGCATTCTTTTGTGTTCCTCTTCCCTTTTCTTATTTATTTTTATCTACCTTTTCTCTGTCTCTTCCATCGTCGACTTTTTTTTGTGCTTAGGTGTCCTTTTCTTTTTTCTGTTATTTCTTTCCACGCTCCTTTCGTTTCCTTTTTCTTGTTTATCTTTTTCCTTCTTTACGTTTTTTCGTTTTATTTCCCTCCTTTCCTCCATCTCTTGTTTCTTACCTCCTCCTCTATCTCTTTTCTCACCACCCCCTCTTCCTCTCTTCCTTACTTCTCAGCATCTCTCTTTCTCTCATTTTGATGTAAACAAGTCACTTCCAAGAGAGAGAGAGAGAGAGAGAGAGAGAGAGAGAGAGAGAGAGAGAGAGAGAGAGAGAGAGAGAGAGAGAGAGAGAGAGAGAGATATCCTCCTTCACCACCTTCGTCAGTTTAAACCTTCTAATTTAGTCTTTATTTGTGATTCACCTGAAATTCTCTCTCTCTCTCTCTCTCTCTCTCTCTCTCTCTCTCTCTCTCTCTCTCTCTCTCTCTCTCTCTCTCTCTCTCTCTCTCTCTCTCTCTCGTAAACAACTCATTTCCCAGCAACCAGTGAAAGCACCTCCGTCTTGTTCTTGTTCTCGTTCTTGTTCTTCTTCCTCTTCCTCTTCTCCATTCCTTGTTCTTCTTGTTCTTGTTCTTGTTCTATTACTACTACTACTACTACTACTACTACTACTACTACTACTACTACTACTACTACTACTACTACTACTACTACTACTACTACTACATCCTCCTCCTCCTCCTCCTCCTCCTCCTCCTCCTCCTCCTCCTCCTCCTCCTCCTGCTCATTTCGTTACCTCTATTAGGTTCTCCCATTTACCTTACCTTACCTGCAGTTTCTCTAAAGGGGTGTGGGCGCAGTAACTTAGATTAACCCTTTTTTTCTTTCTTTTTAATTTTCCAGAACTGTATTTTTTTAAATTTCGTTTCTTTTTTTGTAATTTGTTTTTGTTTAGATTTGTTTTATTTTGAGTGGGCAGCGTGATTGGAAAGAGAGAGAGAGAGAGAGAGAGAGAGAGAGAGAGAGAGAGAGAGAGAGAGAGAGAGAGAGAGAGAGAGAGAGAGAGAATATTGGCAAGTTCTCTCTCCCTCTCCCTTCATCTCTTCCTTCTTTTCCTCCTTATCTTCTTCTCCTCTTATTCTCTCTTCCTACACTCCCTTTCCTTCTTCGTCTATTTCTCGTCTTCCTCCTTTATCTCACTTCGTATTTTCTCCTCCTCCTCCTCCTCCTCCTCCTCCTCCTCCTCCTCCTCCTCCTCCTCCTCCTCCTCATGCTTTTCTCTCATTAGTTTCTCTTCTTCCTTTTCATACACCACCTTTTCATCTCTCTCTCTCTCTCTCTGCTCTCTCTCTCTCTCTCTCTCTCTCTCTCTCTCTCTCTCTCTCTCTCTCTCTCTCTCTCTCTCTCTCCTCTCTCTCTCTCTCTCTCTCCCGTCCATCCGTAGCTGTCAGTATTTAATTACTTACAATTGTCTGTCAGTTTTCTCCCCACGCCAGTTAGATTGAGGAGAGAGAGAGAGAGAGAGAGAGAGAGAGAGAGAGAGAGAGAGAGAGAGAGAGAGAGAGAGAGAGGGAGAGGGAGAAGGGTCATTATCTCTCTCTCTCCCATCCTCTCCCTCCCTTTCCCATCTTCCTCTACCCTTCCCTCTTTCCTTCCATCATCTTTCCTGTCTATCTCCCCTTCCCTTCCTTCAATCACAAATCTTTTAGTTTTTCCCCATTTTTCCTTTTTTTCGTAAATGTAAAAGAATTGAGATATTTTTTCCTCTCTTATCTTCAGTCATGTATTGCTTTTCCTATATTTTGTTTATTTTCCTTTTTTTCCTTTTCCTTTCAGTTATACCTTTGTTTTTTTCTCTTTTCTGTGTCTTCTTTTCTTATTTTTCTTCACTGTTCGCTCTTGTCACTTTTTTTCCATTTCCTTTATTTTTGTTCTTACTTTCCTCCTCTTTCGTCTCCCTCTTCTTCCCTGTCTTTAATCACTGTTTCCCTTTCTGTTTCTCCTTTCTTTTGTTTATTTTCTTTCTTTCCTCTTTCGTCTTCCTTTCATTATACTTTCCTATTTTATCTTTCATTTCTGTTCCTATTTTTCTCTTTCGTCTCCTCCCTTGTTATTATTCAAGGTTTCCCTTTTCGTCTTTTCTTTCTTTTCTTTATTTTCTTTCTTAGTTTCTTATTCCCTCTTCCTTTCATCATATCTTCCTGTTCTGACTTGTATGTTTTCTTTATCTTCTTTTCTTCCTCTTCTCTCTTCCCCTTCCTTTAGTGAACGTCTTTCTCTTCTTATCGTTGTTTTTTGTTTTTACTCTTCTCTTCTTCCCTCTTTTATGTTTTCATCCTCTTCCCTTTCCTTTGATGTTTTTCTACACTTTTCCTCTTTCTATTAACTGTCACAGGAAACACGATTTTTTTTCTTTTCTTGCACTTATTCATCTTTCCTTTTTTTCCCTCTTGTCACGTTTTCTTTTTTTTCCTTTTCCTTCTTCTCCCCTTCCCTTTCTCTTCAGCTATCAGGAAAACAAGCAAATGTTTTTTTTCTTTTCCTATGAGTCTATTTTTTCCTCCTCCTCCTCCTCCTCCTCCAGTGTGACCTAAATAAACTACCAAGCTGGGCAGAAAAATGGCAGATGAGATTCAATATAGAAAAGTGTAAAATTCTTCATATCGGAAGCAACAATGTTCAGGCGAGATATGTAATGAATAACATGCCACTGTCATGCACCGATAAAGAAAAAGATCTTGGTGTCGTTGTGTCAAACGACCTAAAGCCGAGTCAACACTGCACAGAAACAGTAAAGACGGCAAATAAATTAGTAGGGTTCACTGGAAGAACCTTTGAATTTAAATCAGAAAAGGTTATACTTGCCTTATATAACTCACTGGTGCGCCCTCATCTAGAATACTGTGTACAGTTCTGGTCATCATATTACAAAAAAGACATTGAAAAACTAGAAAAGATACAGCGCAGAGACACAAAGATGATTCCAAGATTGCGCAACAAGCCGTATGAGGAACGACTGGAAGAACTAAACCTATTTAGTTTAACAAAGCGCAGGATAAGAGGAGACCTAATTGAAGTGTTCAGAATTTTCAAAGGATATAGTAACATTGATGCACATAAATATTTTACCATTGATCATTCTAACCTAACAAGAAATAATGGATTCAAGATTATACCCAAACGTTTTAAATCCCACAAGGCCAAACATTTTTTCTTTAATCGTATAGTAAATATATGGAATAAACTTCCTGCAGAAATTGTGAACACCAATACTATTGAATCATTAAAAAATAAAATAGACAAATATTTAAAAGCAAATCCCCAACAAGCTCTCTTCTTGTCCGAATAATTACTAAATTCACTAATAAACTCTTATTTTACAGACACCCGTTTTAATATAACTTGTATTAACTTTCAGGTAGGCGTATAGAGTTCACCGTAGGGTGAATAGTAGAACTTCCTTTCATCCTTTCCTATGAAAATTTCATGTCAGTTTTTCCATACTGCATGGTACTTTTCCCAACTATTTCCATGCCAGCGCAAGCTGGAGGGAGTGTTGGGTGGGGAGGAGCCTTCTGCTGTGCTGTCCTGTCTCTTTTCCTTGTAGCTAGTTAGAAGTAGTTAACAAACAGCCTTGCAAGGACCAAAAGGTCTGTTGCTGTTTGGCTTTCCTTTGTATTCCTTTGTATTCTTCTTCCTCCTCCTCCTCCTCCTCCTCCTCCTCCTCCTCCTCCTCCTCCTCAAGTCTCAGGCCACCCTTGGACAAGGTGTTAACCTGGTAAGTCCCCCGGGCCAGGGTTACGGTGAAGCCACTGGGCAGCAGCAGTGGTGGATTGGACTGCAGGCAGATGATCCCTTGACGGGACAATGGCTGGAGTTCCAAGGTCCTAGTTAGCTGGACCATGCCTTAGCTTTAGTTAGCTGGGGGCTGCGGTTTAGAGAAGTGTGGCGGTCTCTACACTAATTTAGCCTCCCTGGGAACCAGTTGTTGATGTGAGTCACCCGCCTCTCCCCTTGCTAATGGCGGTCCTTTCATCTCTATCCTTCATAATGACTGGTTCTCATTATTTTTCCATCCTTCTCTCATACTATACAAGGAATATTTCAGTTTCTTGGTCTCTCTGGAAGTGCGTCTGATAGTCTCTAGAGTCGGTGGAGAACACCTGGCGACAGGTGCCACCGGCCAGGCCTCGCAAGGGTCGCAGAGGTGTGTCAGACGTGGCTGAAGGTGGGGTTGGGTGCTGGTTCCGTTCCCCCATCTTGCCCACTTTGCCTAGAGTGACTACGCCGGCCCCACTCTATGGGACAGAACTGTGAGGACAATAGCTGCAAGCGCCGGGTTGTGAAAGTCTCACTCGTGTCCGAGACTCTAGGCAAGCGATTGGTCTTTATGGTTTTTTCAAGACCCTGTGGGAGCTAACTCCCCAGTGTTGGAGGCATCCAACACAGCAGTATCTGATTTCCATGCATAAACTTTTCATTTGCTCAATTTATGGTCACATCTTATCTGAAATTTCGAAAGTGCTCTGATTAATCAGTCATGCCTTCTCTTCTCAGACAATGCGAAGCCTGTCGTGGCAGGTTTGCCCCTCAGTATTTTAGAAATTCTTCTGCCTGCAGGTTGTGTCACCTCAATAGCAAGGTAGAGAGACTCAACGAGAAATACGAGGAGAAGTGCAAGCAGTATGAGGACGTCGTGCAACAGCTAGAAGCACTAAAAGAGTTCGTTGTCTCTAATACAGGTTGCACCTCCACAGATGTTGTTCCTGCCATCCCTGACAGACCTGCCTCCTCCACTCTAGGGGCTCCTGCCCGCCCACATGCTGAGCTTGCAGAGTCACCATTCATATTAGTCAAAAATCGTGCCACCACCACTAATGTTAAAAACTTTTTGCCCATCTCAACACACAACAGGTACCAGATCCTAGCTGAAGAGGAGGAAGATGCACAAGAGACGAGACTGGTCGGAGACTCAATAGTCAGAGGTCAGCTCTCTGAGTTCTGTGGCAGGGCTCGTAGGACACGTAAGCGTCTGTGCATGCCTGGTGGACGCTTAGACGACATCACGGCAGCATGTGACGAGGCAGCCTGCGGATCTAACAATAACACCCTCTTTATTATTCACGCAGGTACAAATGATGTTGAAAACACTAGGTCTGAAGAGCTCATGGAAAAGTTCAAGAAGATGATACAGCGCTTCAAAACTAAATCCAATAATATTATTGTTTCAGGTATCCTCCCCCGCATCAGGGCACCGGCTGTCTTCTACAACAGAGCCTTCAGCACTAACAGCCGTCTCCGTTCTCTTTGCACAGAGGAAGGTGTAGACTTTGTTAATCTATGGGACAACTTTTATAATAAACCTTCTCTATTTCAGCCGGATGGTTTACACCTAAATGGAATTGGAGCAGCACGACTTGGTAGACTCCTTAGTAATAAAGTTTCTATTTTCAGACCAAAAAACGACCAGCAAGATCGTGTAGCCCCAGGCTCTTAGTAGCCTCCTCGCGCAACCCAACCTCCATGTGCAACACTATAAAAGCTTGCCTAATCAACGCTCGCAGCCTTAGAAATAAATTTTCAGATTTAGAAACCCTGGCAGCTGTAGAAAACTACCACATTATTGGTATTACTGAATCTTGGCTGAACTCTGCAAACAGAGACTTTCTTGCGGAATACAACTTGCCAGGTTATGAAATGTTCAGCAGTGAAAGAAAAGACAGGATAGGTGGCGGTGTATTGCTGTATGTAAAAGCCAGTCTTCAGCCAACCATACTAAAAACCGAAAAGATTAACAATATAGATTCAGTCTTCTTGCATTTAAGAGTACGTTCTAAGAAAACTGCTATAGGTCTTATTTATAGGCCTCCGGTTCACAATGTTTCCTCCGATAAGAATTTACAAGATCAAATCACTGAAATAAGTAACACTTTTGATACAGTCATCTGTGGAGACTTCAATCTACCTGTTAACTCATGGGGAAATCCACTTAACTCTCACTCTGGTCACGACTTGTATAATAATTTATTAGAATGTTCCCTAAAGCAACACGTTCAAGGACCCACACGAGGTGACAACATATTAGATCTTGTTCTTTCAACAAACTATGACTTAATATCTAACGTTAATATTGGTCCTGAATTTAGTACAAGTGACCACAAGATTGTCTCCTTTAACATCAACCTTCAAGCATATAAGGACATTGTTAGCAACGAAAAAGTTTTCATATATAAAAAAGGAGACTACGACAGACTCAGGTCAATTCTTTCTGTCGCAGATTGGAACGCTGAACTTGGCGAAAGTAACATTGAGGAATCATGGGCGAAATTTAAGTACATTTTAGAAGATGCTGTGAAGACATGTATCCCTATGCGTAAAAGACGTCCATGCAAGAGAAATAAACCTAAATGGTGGACAAACAAGATTGAGTCACAACTACTGCAGAAAAATCATGCCTACCGTAAATATTTGTCCTCTCAGAATGAGGCTGATAAACTAGAATACGACAGACTCCGACGCGAATCAAAAAAGCTCATTAGACAGAGTAAGAAAAATCTAGAAATGTATATTGCAAGCATTGCTAAATCCAATCCCAAAGAATTTTACAGTTACGTTCGAAATAAAAAAGTCATTACATCTCACATTAATCACATTACACTAGATAACGGTAATTTTGTCACCGGAGAAACTCAGATCGCGGACACACTGAATGATTATTTTGCTTCAATTTTTACAGAGGAAAATACTCATACAATCCCCGAACCACTCCTTATGCTCCACAACATAACCCCCTTAAGTGTCTGCGTTTTTCATGAAAACGAGATAATCAAAGTAATTGATAAGATGAAAACTGACAAAGCCCCCGGCCCAGATGGTATTGCACCACGTGTCTTGAAAGAAACTAAATTCCAAATTTGTAAGCCCCTTTCGTTGCTTTTCACCAAATCATTTAACTGCGGTAAGGTTCCCGAGGATTGGAAGTTAGCTAACGTTACCCCTATAGAAAAGAAAGGCGATAATTCACTTCCAAGTAACTACAGACCTATCAGCCTTACATCTGTAGTATGTAAACTAATGGAAACAGTAATTCGCAATAATTTAGTGAACTTTCTAGAGGAAAATGATTTAATCAATGACTCGCAGCATGGCTTCCGAAACAGACGTTCTTGTCTAACTAATCTGCTTGATTTCTTTTATGATGTTTTCACCATGTACGACGAAACAAAGGCAGTAGATATAGTGTATCTAGATTTTCAAAAAGCTTTTGACAAAGTTCCCCATAAGCGGCTACTAGCTAAATTGAAGTCACATGGTATAAATGGAAAACTTCTCAATTGGCTTGAAGACTGGCTGTCTGAGAGAAAACAGCGCGTTGTTTTAAATGGTAAATTTTCAAACTGGCGAGAAGTTCTAAGTGGTGTACCACAGGGATCAGTGCTCGGCCCTGTTCTTTTCCTTATTTACGTTAATGATATCGATGAGGGTCTCACCTGCAAAGTATCTAAGTTCGCTGATGATACAAAAATAATGAATAAAGTAGTCACGTCTGAGGATAAAAGAAAATTACAATCTGATCTTGACCACTTAGCCACTTGGTCAGACAAGTGGCAGATGAGCTTCAATGTAGATAAATGTAAAGTGTTGCACATTGGTAATAACAACGATCACACTGATTACTTAATGAACGGTACCGAGCTTCTTAAGGTTAAGGAGGAAAAGGACTTGGGTGTTATAATTACCTCAGACCTCAAGTCAAGTAAACACTGCTCGGAAGTAGTTAAAACAGCAAATAAATTGGTTGGGTTTATTGGTAGGACTTTCGAATTCAAATCAGAAGGGGTAATTCTCACATTGTTTAATACACTTGTCCGACCTCTACTTGAGTATTGCGTCCAGTTCTGGTCACCCCCATTACAGGAAAGATATAGACAAGCTGGAGAGAGTCCAAAGAAGAGTTACCAAGTTGATCCCACGACTGCGGAACAAGCCTTATGAGGAGCGCTTGAGGGAACTCAACTTGTTCAGTTTAGAGAAACGGCGAATGCGAGGTGACTTAATTGAATTGTTTAAGATGTGTCGGGGCTTTGATAACGTAAATGTAAACAACTATCTCATCATTGACAGTTCCAACACCACTCGAAATAATGGCTACAAGATTATAGGTAAGCGTTTCAGATCAGACGAGGCTAAGTATTATTTCTTTAATAGAATTGTAAATGTCTGGAACTCTCTCCCAGCACATATTGTCGATAGTAACACAATAGAAACTTTTAAACAAAGGTTGGACAATCACCTCGCAGCAACCCCTCATATAACGTACTTTGCGCCTACATAAAATGTTTTTTTTAGTTAGTTAGTGTAGTGAATAGTATAATTTCTCTTTCATACCTTTCCTATCACATCTTAGCCTTTCCTCCTCCCTATACTCTCCTGTTTTTCCTTCCTTGATCTCTAGTGTCCTCCATCCTCTAACTCTTAGAATCTGTAGTGGTAGTGGTAGAATAGACACACAGACAGCCTCGTTAGGCCCAGTAGGGCTGTTGCTGTCTGTTCTTTCCTTTGTATTCCTTTGTATTCCTCCTCCTCCTCCTCCTCCTCCTCCTCCTCCTCCTCCTCCTCCTCCAGTTCCCTCTTCTTAACTAACTTGGAGGAAACGAGCTGTTTTTTCCTCTCCCTTCCTTTCACTTAGATCTCCTCCTCCTCCTCCTCCTCCTCCTCCTCCTCCTCCTCCTCCTCCTCCTCCTCCTCCTCCTCCTCCTCCTCCTCCTCCTCCTCCTCCTCCTCCTCCTTTTTCCCCTCCCTCTCCCAACACTTTCCTTCCCTACAGCTTTCCCCTCTCCTAACTGTCGCGGAGAGAACGAGACATTTCCTCCTTTTTTTCCCCTTTTCCTTTTTTCCCCTTCCGCGCATCTCTTTCCCTTTACCCTCCTGTATCTCTTCCTTACTTTTCTTTTTTTCCCCTTCGTAAAGTCTCTCCTTACTTAGTTTTTACACTTCTTTCTTTCTTGTATATCAGTTTTATTCTATTTTCCTCTTTTTCTTCTTTCGTTTCTCTATTTTTTCCCCTTTTCTTCCTCTCCTCCTCATTAGGTCTTCTTTCCTTTCCTCCCTGTCTCTGCATCATCTTCCCCTTATTCCTCCTTTTCTTCCTTTTCCACCTCCCTTTTTTCTTGTTTTCCTTAACTTTACATCTCTCCTTTCTCCAATTTCCCTTATTTTTCCTTCCTTTTCCTGTTTCCTTTCTCTCTTCCTCTCTTCACCTTGATGCTTCCCTTGTTTCCTCCCCTTTTCCCCTTTCACTTTGTCGAAGGGAATAGGTAAGGGGAAAAAACCCATCAAAGACACATTAGCTCCACTATCACCATAACCATCACCTTTCCCATCACTTTTAGACACCTATCACCGTCCCATCACCATTAAGACACCTACACCGCCCCCATTACTCTTTCAGACACCCATCACCTATCCATCACTCTCAGATACCATCCTCCCCATCACCCCTTCACATACCCATCACCTTCATACATCTACAGCCTCCCCATCACTCCTTTACACATTCATCACCGTTTTAGACACCCATCACCGCCTCATCATGTTCTCCGTCATTCTTTAAAACACCCATCACCCTCCCATCACCCACCCATCTCCTCCCATCACTTTTCATACATACACACATCCTTCCCATCACCACCCATCACCCTATTTTATCCCCCATCATATTGGCCAGCGGATTCCTTAGAGATCCCTGATAAATCCCCTTATTTTCATCCCTGATATCCTGCCACCTCTGCCCCACGCCCCTGGTGAAGCTCTAAGCCCTCGTCTCATCCTCGCTGCTCTGAGGGTCGTCTGCTGTTACCTTTTAATTGTTCAGGGTGATATTAAATGTTTTTATATTTTTTTTATTTGTTTATTTATTTTTATTTTTATTTTTGTTTTTAGGACTTTTTAACTTTGTCCCGTGTGTTCTTTCTGTTTCTCTGTCTTTCTGTCTCAGCGTCTCTCCTCCTCCTCCTCCTCCTCT
Organism: Scylla paramamosain; assembly: GCF_035594125.1. NCBI lineage: Eukaryota > Metazoa > Arthropoda > Malacostraca > Decapoda > Portunidae > Scylla > Scylla paramamosain. Next base: position 8,158,994 of record NC_087186.1, on the reverse strand, counting down.
CTTCTCTTCTCTTCTCTTCTCTTCTCTCCTCTCCTCTCCTCTCCTCTCCTCTCCTCTCCTCTCCTCTCCTCTCCTCTCCTCTCTTCTCTTCTCTTCTCTTCTCTTCTCTTCTCTTCTCTTCTCTTCTCTTCTCTCTTCTCTTCTTTTCTCTTCTCCTCTACTCTCCTCTTCTCTCCTCTCTCGCATAAAACTTAAATTTGATGGACACAACGTTGCTGTACAGGAACAATATAAGCATGAAAAAAAAAAAGTGTTAAGACTCTAATCACAGCGGATAAAGCAGAATATTATCATCAGCAGCTACAAGACACAAAAGGTATCACCTCTAAGACCTGCAAAATCATTAGAGATACTGCTCCTAATCGCTAACACAACTGCAATGGCTATAATTTGAAAGACACAGTTAATAAAGGCGATGAATTTTAGTTTAATTTTTGCAAATATCGGAAAAAATACATGAAAAAACTCAAGAATTTCTCCATGGAGAAAATGTGTAACATATAAGTAATTTTAATGTACTTTTTGGTGCCGGTAATTGTTTTAGCCCTCGTCCTGTAAATGTTGATACTGTTATCCTCACCATAAAAGAAAAGAAAAAATGTAAAAGAAACCAGTTGTGTAGGCACAGGTGACATATATATTTATTAAGGATGCACTCTGTGTTATAGCCTTTCATTTAACTTGCTTAGTTAATACAGGCACCTTTCCTACATCTTGCAAACATGCATTGTGGTTGCATCCATATTCAAAAGCGGTGATGTTCGACCAGTATCATTATTACATCCATTATGCCTAAAATATTATAAAAAAGTTGTCAGCTCATCCAGTTTTTGGAGTCTAGTAAACTACTATTAAACACACAGAATGGTTTGCACCCGAAACTGTCAACAGAGACAGCACTTACTGGTATTACAAACAAAATATTTAGTAATATGGACTCAAAAGAAAATTACAATGTTAATCTTGTGTGGCCTCTCAGAAGCTTTCGACAGTGTTACTTACGACATTCTTTGAAAGAAATGTACTACACTTACGACTGACTTATTCTGGTTTAAAAGTTACATTGAAAATAAAGCTCAATCTGTCCGTGTGAATCAGACAATAAGTTGAATATAGCTTACGGAGTGCCACAAGACTCAACTCTAGGAACAGTATTATTCTCTATCTATTATTCTCAATCTTTCTGAGACTATGAATGAATGTTCTCTAACACAATATGCTGATGACACTCAATATCTTCATGCTGACACTGTACATAATCTTGAGGTTCTCATTTCTAGGACTGTAGAAACGTTAACAAACGTAAAACAATATTTTCTTAGACATGGACTCATGTTAAACCCAAAGAAAGCACAGTGCATCTTCATAGGTAACGCACAACTTCCGTCACAAGTTCCTCTGAACATCATTATAAATTGTGATGGCGACACTATTCACTCTAGCACGCATGGAAAAAAAAATGTAGTGGTCTACATTGACAGATATATGCTCTTTGATGTAGATATCAATGAACTAACAAAGAAAATAATAGGTACATTAATGTTCATTGATAAGATAAGCAAAAATTTAGATAAATCTGCTCGAATAATTGTTGTACAATCTCTGGTTTTAAGTTTAATAGATTATTGTATTGTTATTTGGGGCTCAACTAATGAAACTTTGCTGCACAATGTCCAGAAACTACAAATTTTTGCAGTAAAAGTAGCTGCAGGGTGTGCTGTGGTGTATGGTCATGTAAACCCCATCACAAAAGAGATAAAGTGGCTGAAAATGAAAGAGAAGCACACCCTTGATAAATGTACAGTACCTCTGATTATAAGACTGTCACTGGTTTCTATCCAGATTGGTACCTCAAGTTCCCTACTGTCAGAGAAAACACCACAAGTAACACAAGACCAGTGATCTTGATGTGTCTAGAGAAAGAACAGATTAGTGCCATGGCTATCACGATACTTGGACCAGAATTATGGAACAGATTGCCTACTACTGTCATCAACTCTGAAAGCATGCACGTTTTTAAATCTAGATTTACTGAGTTGCTTTTAAGTGATTCTTTATCGATGCTATCATATGTTTTTAATTACTTTTATCTTTACTTATATTTTTTATATTTTTTAATCCCAGTAATTTCTTTCGAGAAGTTTTCATATTGTACTAGTTTTCTAAAAACCTTTACTTCATAATTTAGCGGCCAGTTTTATTTTATTCATGGGTATATGCGTGTACATACGAGTATCTATGTATATATATATGTGTGAATGTACGTGTGTGTGTGTGTGTGTGTGTGTGTGTGTGTGTGTGTGTATTTTAGTTGATATTTTTGTATTTTAATTATGACTACCTGTGTAAATCGATTTGTAAGAATAACCTGGTTTATTGGAATAAATCATCTGAGTTTCTCTCTCTCTCTCTCTCTCTCTCTCTCTCTCTCTCTCTCTCTCTCTCTCTCTCTCTCTCTCTCTCTCTCTCTCTCTCTCTCTCTCTCTCTCTCTCTCTCTCTCTCCCCACATTTAACACCCATACACTACTTACCTTACCCTGGCCCCTGATACGCTCTAGATGACTCTAATACACCCATACACCCATATTAACATCCCATACACCTCTACACACCCTCGCATCACCCTTATTTTTGACAGCCACCAAGCAACCGCCCTCCTTACACCTCTCGTTCACGCCTCCCGCACCGTGTTTTTCTCACCTTAACGCCTCGTATGCGCCCCGTGATGGGTTCATAACCTCCTCACACCCACCTCGATCCTCATGCTCAGTCTTTACTCACTTGTGGCTGGAAGTACGTAGTTGAGAAGTACAGGGGAGAGGGAAAGGAGAAAGGAGGTGTTTATGTGTGAAAAAACCTGGATTGGGGAGTTATTGGGAAGATAGATTGTGAGTAAGAGAGAGGAAGGATTGATGAGCAAGGGAGAAGGAGATATGAATAAAAAAGAGTTTATGAGTAATGGAAGATTCATTAATAAGAGATGAATTTATTAGTAAGAGAAGGATTCACGAGTAAGGAAAAAAGATAAAAGAATGATTTACGATATGTATGAGTAAGGGGGAGGATTTTACAAGCAGTTATGAGTGATGGCTTCCTTTATGAATGCGAAAAATACATTAGCAAGGAGAAGGAAATTAAAAAGCAAGGAAAAGGATTCATGAGTGTTAAGAGATACGCAGGATTACTCCATTGGAAGTGTTATATTTTGTCTCACTTTTCTTCCCTTTTCTCTCTCACACACGAGTAGTTACGTTGAGTGACCCAGATGGTGTGGGCAGATGCTGTGGTGTAAAGATGCAGGTAATGCGGTCAATTGGCCACTTGATTTTTATGTCCAGGTGTGTTTTCTTACCTGAGTGGCGGCGTGCTTCAGGTTCCCCTCCCATCACCTGTCCGCACACCTGTCTCGCGTTACCCTCACCTGTCAGCTGGAATATTCACGGGATTAATATTGAGGCGCCTTACACTGCCCTCTTTGCCTAGTTACTGTGCTCCTCTCCCTCACCTCTCCCTCTCACTAACTCTCTATCCCTTCCCCCTTACACTTCCTTTCAGCCTAACCTATCATATTTACATTTCTTGTCTCTTACTTCCTTTGCATAACCTCTAGTTCTTTGTTACTCCCTTACCTCTCCCTCCTCTCACTTTACTCTCTCTATTCCTCCCCCATACACTCCTTTTTCTTTTCTCACCATAATCTATCCATAGCTACATTCCTTATCCCTTCCTTGCTTTATTCTACTTTGATCTCTTTTCCTTAACACTTTCACTTCATCCTCTGTTTCTCCCCAATGGTCCTTTTTTCTCACCTCCTCCATTTCTTATCCTTTCCTTCACTTCCCGTCCCTTATCTTTAGTTTCATCGCTCGTCTTTATCCTTTATTTATTCTCTCTCTCTAACTTCTCTTTTTCACTCCATGTTTTGTGTTGTCTTTCTTTTTATCTCCTTGCCCTTATTTATTCTTACCTCCTATCCTCGCCTTCTTTACTTTAATTTAATCTGTGTTCCTTATCTTCTCTTTTATTTACCCTATTCTATTCTTATTCTAATCTTCCATTCCTTGTTATTTTTTTATCACAGCCCTCTTTCCCGATTTTCTTATTTATTCCATTTTTTTTATAGTTATTGCTTCTCTCCTTCCCCTTGTCTCTAATCCTCCCTCTCTCTATTCCACCTCCACACCTTCACATCCTTTCTGTTCCCCTGATTCTCCCTCCTTTCCTTCAGCATTCCCCTGTTTCTGCATCCTCTCCTGCCTCGCCCTTTTCCTTCTCTCACTTCAGCTCTTCCCCCTCTCCATTTTATCTTCCCCTTCCCTTCACACTCTCTTCTCTTCCACTTCTTTCCTTATCTCTCTCTTTTACTTGTCCTTCCCCTCTTCCTCTCCCTTTTCCATTTCTCTCCCCTCACTAACATTCTCTTCCTTTTTTCCTTTCCTGTCAAACTGCTCTTCCTATTTTATCTTCCCTTTCCCTTCCTCTTTTCCTCTCTGTTCCTCTTTTCCTCTCCCTTCCAAATGCCCTTTATTTATCTACGTCTTTTCTTTTTTTCTCTCTCTCAAAAAACTAGTCTTCCTATTTCATCT
>NC_087186.1:8146907-8149407 GCF_035594125.1 Scylla paramamosain | reverse complement strand
TGTTTCCTTCCTCTTTTCTTTTTTTCCTTTCTTTTATTCTTTCTTCTCTTTTTACACAGGCGGGTGTGATTCTGTTATTCTCTGATCGTTCTTTTTCTCTTTTTCTTTTTCTTTTTCTTTTCCTTTTTACTGCAGCCAACAGGTTTATTTTTGATCTGGAGATTTTCTTTCCCTTTCTTTTCTCTCGCTCTTATTTTTGTGGCGAGTCACTCATACTGATGTGGCTTGAGAGAAAAGGGAGGAGGAGGAGGAGGAGGAGGAGGAGGAGGAGGAGGAGGAGGAGGAGGAGGAGGAGGAGGAGGAGGAGGAGGAGGAGGAGGACGACGACGATGACGACAACGACGACGAGGATGAGAACGAAGAGGAGGAGGAGGAGGAGGAGGAGGAGGAGGAGGAAGAAGAAGAGGAAGAGAAAGAAGAAAGGAAAATTGGAGGCGGATGAGGAGAGAAAAAATAGGAAAGGGAGAAGTTATGAAGTTAAGGAAAGAGGACATACAAGAGAGAGAGAGAGAGAGAGAGAGAGAGAGAGAGAGAGAGAGAGAGAGAGAGAGAGAGAGAGAGAGAGTTGGGGTGTTCGTGCCCTATCACACTTGTTCCTCTCTCTCTCTCTTGTTTCTCTCCTTTTCCTCTTCTGTCCCCTCTCTTCTCTCCTCTCCTTCATTGCTCCCTTCGTCACTCTAACAAAACCAAGATTTCCTCTCTCTCTCTCTCTCTCTCTCTCTCTCTCTCTCTCTCTCTCTCTCTCTCTCTCTCTCTCTCTCTCTCTCTCTCTCTCTCTCTCTCTCTCTCTCTCTCTCTCTCTCTGATCCTCTTCCGTCTCTTTTTGCATTATTATTCTCAATTTTTCGTAAGTTATTCGCCTTTTTCTCCTTATTCGCTGTTTCTCAAAATTTTTATTGTGTTGGGTTATTCTTTATTATTGTCTCATTCTTCTCATTTATTTAATTTATCGTATTTTCACTTTTTGGATTAGTTTTTTCATTTTCCTCTTTAGTATTCCGTATTGTTTTATTATTACTATTACAATTATTCTCTTTTACTTTACATTGTTTTAATTTCTTGTCAGTGTGTTCCTTTTTTTTTTGTTCTTTTCCTTTATACAAATATTTGCATCTGTAATATTGATTATTTTCGTTTTCCTCTTTCGCATTCCGTATTATCGTAGTATTATCCTCACTATTCTGTATCATTTTACTATATTTTCATTTATTATCAATCTCTTCTTACCTTTTCACTTCCTTTCTACAAATGCATCTGTAATATCTTTCCCTTTCTTTCCTCAATCTACTCTACTGCGTCCTATTCACAATCTCCGGTCATAACCACGTACTCCATTGTTTGCAAGTTCTGGTAACAGCGATAAACATTACCAAGTTGACTGGGCGTAAGCTGCCTCCTCGTATACCAGCACCTTGGCTTCTTCTTTTTCTAGTTTAGCCATTAGAAGTTTGTTACATATCATTTTCCTTCCCTAATATCTTTGCTTTGTGGGTTGTTTGAAAGCTCCATACTTCATCTTTTTTAATTTTGTTTTGTGTAATTTTTTCTTTTTTAAATTTTGCTTTCAGTCACTCTCGCCTTCATTTTGTATTTGTTGAAAACCGTAATGTTAACTGGAGAAAAACGAAATACATGACCGAGGGGAAAAATGTGTTTCGAATCCTCATCTTGATCTTCCTTTTGCACTGAACTACGAGTACAAATAAAGAGAAAATGTAGAGTTTTGAGAGGATAAATTATTATATGCAAGTAGGACAAGAAGGAAAGAAATACGAAGATAGAATGAAACAGATGAAGGAGGACAAGATCGAAATGAGAGAGAGAGAGAGAGAGAGAGAGAGAGAGAGAGAGAGAGAGAGAGAGAGAGAGAGAGAGAGAGAGAGAGAGAGAGAGAGAACTTGAAATCAGAGAGAAGTTGGAAGATTGAAGGTCGTGATTAATTTGCATCCAGAGGTCACCAGATGTTCCTGAGAGAGAGAGAGAGAGAGAGAGAGAGAGAGAGAGAGAGAGAGAGAGAGAGAGAGAGAGAGAGAGAGAGAGAGAGGGCAGGTGATTATGAGATTGGCAGAGAACTTACAGGAGTTTAGCACTTGTTTATGGCGCGATAGGACGGGTTTAGGAGACTTGGGGGGAGGGGAGCGTTTAACGGGAAGGTGGTGTGTGTGTGTGTGTGTGTGTGCTGAATAGAAGGATAACGCAATCTGATAATTGGAAATATTATAACAACAACAGAAACAACAACAACAACAACAACAACAACAACAACAACAACAACAACAACAACAACAACAACAACAACAACAACTACTACTACTACTACTACTACTACTACTACTACTACTACTACTACTACTATTACTACTACTACTACTACTACTACTACTACTACTACTACTACTACAAAAACAACAACAATAACATCTACTATTAACCTAACCTAACCTAACCTAACTTAACTTAACCCTATTTAAACTTACCCTAATCTAACTAACTAAACTTT
>NC_087186.1:8131907-8136907 GCF_035594125.1 Scylla paramamosain | reverse complement strand
GGAATGGTGGTGATGGGAATAGGTGGTAATGTTATGGTAATGATGGTTTAATGCTTAATGGTTTGGAGAGATGTGTGATGGTGATGATGTAAGGAGTAATGGTGTAAGTGGGTGGTGATGGTGATGATGAAATGATCTGATAGGTAACGGTGTATTTTGATGGGTGAGTGAGTGATGATGGTGATGGTGTGAGGTGGTGAGGGAATGGTGTAAAGGATAACAGTGTAATGGACGTGATAATGGGTAATGGGGTAAAGAACAGTGACAAAGATAAGTAAGGGGTGATGGTGAAGATGACGATGATGGTGCAGTGATGGTAATAAACGTAATAACAAATAAGTTATAATGTAGTAGTAAATATACGGTAGAAATATAGATGAAATAAAGGGGGGATTTAAAAAAGTAATGGATGGTGAAGATGATAGTGAGTGGTAGGTGAGTGAGAGTAGTGAGAGTGAGCAGTTTAGGTGAGATGAAATGGCATGGACTGAAGTAATGGAGGAAGTGATGGTGAAGGAGATGGAGCGAAGGGATGAGAGTGAGTTGGTAGGTGAGTGAGAATAGTGAGTGATGCTGTCAGGTGAGGGGGTTTGGGAGCAATTGAGCTGAAATGGCGTGGACTGAAGTGGAATGAGTAAACGAGTAAGGTGGGGTGGAATGAGGCATGGCAGGTGTCGGGTGATACATGAGGCCATAGAGGGATTTAGGGGGCGAGGCGATAGGCGTGAAAAAAAGAGAGAGAAAAAGAAAAACAAAAACAAAATATACCATACCCATAAAGAAGATATATCCCTGGCGAGCCAAAACAAGATGATCAGTAATGGCGCCCTTGCTACGCCACCCCAACTTGCGTAAATATGTTTGTTGACCTCAGTGTGTACTCAATTTTACTACCTTTTTTTTTTACAGCTTTAATTTTCTTGAGTCAGTTTAGTGCGGCAGAGTATGTATTTCCTCTCTCTTTTCAGTTATTTTCTGGTATTGGTTTTCTTGGTAATGTTTTTTTTTCTTTTGTGTGTGTGTGTGTGTGTTTGCGTCGCAGTGGGTTACGTCACGCTCACTGCTTCATATACAGTTCGGTTTAGTATTGAAAACTCCGTATTTTTCCCTCTGGTGTTAGTGTCCGGTACCGCTTTCTTTGTGATACTGTTGCTGTTTTGTTTCGCGTCGCTGCTGTGTTTATCACGCTAGATAAATTATTTACTCACCATTTTTCATAGTGTACCATTTTTCATAGAGTTCCTTATTACTTGAAGTGGTTTGTAATGGAAACTTAATTTTTCCCTTTTGTTTGATTTCCCGGTACTCTTTTGTTTTGCAACGCAGCGAGTTACATAATTGTTGCTTGAATTTATTAAGTACCGCAAGCTCTGTATACAGCTTATTGTCGTTTCTAAAATCTATTTACATTTGTTTTGCAGTACGTTCTCACCCTTATTACCTTCACAATTAGGCTCACTTCCCCGGCAGTGAGAGTGCTTAGGGCTTTAGGGTGCTCTAATTACCTTATATTATCCTCTTGGTTTCCTTTACGGACGAGATGCTAGGTGGTTTTATGCTAATGACGTCTTTAACACCCCTTCCCTTACCGCCTGCTTTCCCTTGAGCCTCCTTATCTGTCCCTTAGAGGCGGCTGAGTTGGGTGGGAGATAACTGTTTTCTTGCCACGAGCTGTATGCGTCGTGGCTAGTTTACTCGTATTTTGACACCCGAGTGAGGCGAGATTGAGTGTAATGTGCTGGGAGGGGAGGGGAGGGATTAGGGAGAGAAGGGCAGGGAAGGTGAGGAAAGGAAAACGTGAAGGAAGAGAGAAAGAGAGGAGAAAGAGTGAATGAATGGATGGGAAGTGGAGGGAAGGGACTAAAGAGGGTAAGAAAAGTAAGGGAAAGAAAGGAAAGCATGAAAGAAAAATGATGGATGGGAAGGGAAAGAAAGGGAGGGAAAGGGAGGGAGAGGATGGATGGATGGATGAATGGAGGAAGGGAACAAGTGGAAGGAGGAGAAAACAAGGGCATGCGGGGAAGACAGTAAGAGAAGAGAAGGAGGTAGAGAAGTGACAGCAAGGGAGGAATGGAAGAGAAGAGGGAAGAAAGAAACACACACACACACACACACACACACACACACACACACACACACACACACACACACACACACACACACACACACACACACACACACACACAGACACCCACACCATCATCTAGATTTCACTACCATTCACATTACCATGGCATTATTACAGCTTTATTTTTATTTATTCTCTATTTATTTTCCCCCATTAATGACCCTCTGAGTATGACAAACTAAATCCCTAAGGAAAATCAGTAAATCCATACTCAACCTTTCTTCGGGAACTGTCACTGTTATGGTCTTGAGGTAACATTCAGACCAATACAGTATAATTTACACAGGTATATGGAAAATAGAAAGAATAAGAGGTTCAGTTTCCATTTTCTATGCTACAAAACTAATTAATATACTCTAGTACGAAAATATACGTCTGAAAAATGCTAAGGGACTTTGGGGGATAAAATGGCTAGCAATGAAAGGGTTAATTAGTGGCGGGTTAACGAGGGTGGCGGTGGTTCAGGGAAATTGTTAGGTGACAGTTGTTAGGGGCGGGGATTGACGGGGAGTGTGATTGGAAAAGTTAGGTTACTGAATCGTGTTTGTTGTGAAAGGAATACGTGAAGGGAATATAAGCGAGGCGGTGCTTGTGGGGAAAATTATATACCGGTGATACGTAGTGCAAGAAATAAATAGATGAATGAGAATAGGTTAGGATAGTTAAGGTAAATGGTTAGTAAATAGATGAATTGATAGATAAATAAAAAAATAATGAAAGAAACTTAAGCGAGGCGGTGCTTGTAGGAAACTTGTATTCCTGCGATACTTACTGTAAACAAATAAATAGATGAATAAAAATAGGTAAAGTGTGGTTGTTAGGTTAGATAAGCTAAATAACAAATAAATAAATAGATAAATAAACAGAATAATAAGTAAAATAAATGAAAAAAAACTCAATGTGTATGTAGCAGTAAACGTAACAGACGAGGAAAATACTGAGAGGAAGGGAAAATGAAACTCTGAGAAACAACGAAAGACAGGACAAAGAAAGAAAGAAAGAAAAGACTTGACTGAAGCTACGCATACTGAAACACACACACACACACACACACACACACACACACACACACACACACACACACACACACACACACACACACACACACACACACACACACACACACACACACACACACACACACTACTGCTGCTGCTGCTGCTGCTGCTGCTGCTGCTGCTGCTGCTGCTGCTGCTGCTGCTGCTACTACTACTACTACCACTACTACTACTACTACTACTACTACTACTACTACTACTACTACTACTACTACTACTACTACTACTACTACTACTATAACAACAAAAACGACAACAACAACAACAACAACAACAACAACAACAACAACAACAGCAGCAGCAGCAGCAGCAGCAGCAGCAGCAGCAGCAGCAGCAGCAGCACCAGCAGCCGCAGCAGCAGCAACAGCAACAACAACACCAACAACAATTTGCACCCGGAAACAGACAACTAACTCATCTGAAAAAAAAAAAAACACAAAAGGAAAAAAAAACATCGATCGACATATTAAGAAATCACAGATGAAACAAACAAACAAACAAACAAACAAACAAACAAAAAACAACAAGAAAAGACAAACTTCCCCCATTAAAAAAAAAAAATAAATAAATAAATAAGCAGGTGAGGACATCTAGCGGCGAGCAGGAGAGGCGTCGAGGGAGCAGAGTGCGATAGTAGTGGCCGTGTTTCAAGGGCGAGAGGGGAATATGGCTTGATAAGGCGATAACTGTGACACTGACTCTTCACAGGCGACCCACACACCGGGGAGGAACGGGGGGAGGGGGAGGAATAGGAGGGAAGAGGAGGGAAAGGCTAGAGGGGGAGGGGGGAGGAAAAAATGAGAGAGGTGTGTGGCTAGAAAATTGAGTGAGGGGGAGGAGGGAAAGGATGGGGAAGAAAAGTGAGGGTAGACAGGAGGAAAAAAGTGACAGTTTCTTAGAAGAGGAGGAGGAGGTGGAGGAGGGAAAGTGTAGGTGGAAATGCTAGAGGGGAAAGGGAGAGGAAAAAAGAGATGGAGGTGTGTGGGCAGAAAGTTGAGTGAGGGGAGAAATAGGAATTCGAGAAGGATGTGGAAGAAAAGTGAAGGGAGACAGGAAGAAGAAAGTGACGGCTTGTTAGTAAAGGAGGAGGAGGAGGAGGAGGGAAGGACGTGTGGAGAAAGAGTAGCAGTTGAAGGAGGAACTGGCGGAATAGAAGGAGGAGGAGGAGGAGGAGAAGAAGAAGAAGAAGAAGAAGAAGAAGAAGAAGAAGAAGAAGAAGAAGAAGAAGAAGAAGAAGAAGAGTAATCATGACAGACAGAAAAAAGACGAATAATTACACGATAAGGAAAAAAAAACTGAAAAGAGAAAGGAAGAAATAAAAAGAACAGGTAACCAAGGAAAAAACGAAAAAAAAAAGAAAGATAGGGATGACGGATAGAAAAACAAAGACGAAGAAAAAAAACGAGCGCAAAAAAAGGTAACAAGAAAAAAAAAACAGGAAAAAAAGGGAAAGATAAGATCGATCAACGTGGCATTAACTTTTTTGTTTCCCTCTTGACGATTGGCAACACAGAGAATAAAGGCGTCTGTATGCGGTGTTTGGGTGGGCTGTAGTGGGATCCTTGTGGCCTGAACGAGCTGGGGTCTCATGGAGGTGCTTCACGAGGCCAGATGACTGTGTTAGACCAGGATTTATTGGCTCTGGTGGTGGTGGTGGTGGTGGTGGTGGCGGCGGCGGCGAGGACAGACAGGAATGTTCTCTAGTCTTGTCTGGTTGTGAAGGATGGTTAATTCTCTCTCTCTCTCTCTCTCTCTCTCTCTCTCTCTCTCTCTCTCTCTCTCTCTCTCTCTCTCTCTCTCTCTCTCTCTCTCTC
>NC_087186.1:8121907-8129407 GCF_035594125.1 Scylla paramamosain | reverse complement strand
GAGGTGTAGAGTTAGGAGAGGAGAGTAAAGAAGAGAGAAAGGAGTAGGAGGAAGAAAAGAGGAAAGAGATGAAGATGGTAAAGCAAGTATAAGAGAGAAAGAGGAGGAAAAAAAAGAACAGGGAAAAATGAGGAAACAGGAAACGATTAAGAAAAGAAGAAGAGGAGGAGGAAGAGGTGGTGGAGAAGGAGGAGGAAGAGGAGGGGAAGAAGGCGGAAATAGAGGAATTTGAAAACGAACGTAAAGAAGAGGAAGAAGAAAAAAAGGAGGAGGAGGAGGAGGAGGAGGAAGAGGAGGAGATGCCTTTGACGTGAGGGAACTTCGGGCCATGAGATGTTGTTTGGCAAATATTTGATGCTTTGGGCCTCGCTTGAATGGTTTGGGTGAGGAGGAAGGGGAGGAGGAGGAGGAGGAGGAGCAGGAGCAGGAAGAGGAGGAAGAGGAGGCTGGGCTGCAGACGGTCTTCAGGGAGTGAGCGTGGCAGGTCAAACAGGAGGAGGAGGGGGCGATGACTCAAGAATGGGGGAAAGATGAGAGGAAGAAGGACAAGGGGGAGGACTTCTGGGAGATAGGAAAGAGATTTAGGAGGAGGAAGGAAGGAAGGAAGGAAATTGTAAAGGGCGAAGTGAGTGAATAAGAGAAGAAGGAAATATAAACAAAATAATATTGTAGTGTTTATTCGTTCATATATATTTTGTGTTGAGTGTTGTGGTTCAAGAAGAGAGAGAGAGAGAGAGAGAGAGAGAGAGAGAGAGAGAGAGAGAGAGAGAGAGAGAGAGAGAGAGAGAGAGAGAGAGAGAGAGAGAGAGGGTGGTGACAGGATGATGGACGCATTCAGTTAAAAAGTGAAGAAGCAGAGGAGGAGGAGGAGGAGGAGGAGGAGGAGGAGGAGGAGGAGGAGGAGGAGTAATAATAGTAGCAGTAGAAGTATTACGTTGATAAAAAGGAAGGAAAATAGAAGATAACTAAAGACAACAACGATTAGAATGAAGGAGAAGAAGGGAGGAGGGGAAATGAGGGGAAACAGGAAGAGAATGTGGGAGGGAAAAAAAGGGAGGAAATATGAAGGGGAGAAAAGGCAGGAGAGGAAAGAATGCCAGTGAGGGGAGGAGGAAATGGAGGGAGGGTAGGTAGAGGTAGATGAAGAGGAAGAGGAAGGAATGGCAGGAGAGAAGAGATACGGGAAGAAAGGAAGATAAATGAGGAATGATAGAGGGGAAAAAAGTGTCAGGGAGGGAAGAAAGAGGCAAAGGGAGAGGGGGAAGAAAGAAATAGTAAAAAGAAAGGAAAGAGGAAATACTCGTAGAAGAAGGAAAGTATAGTTGGGAAAACAAATAAAATAAGGAGGAGAGAAAGAAATAAGAGTGGAGAGTGGAAGGAAGAAAGGGAGAGGAGAGAAAAGGGAAAGAAAATAAAGAATAATGGAAGAAATAAGGGAGAGAAAGGATTGAAGAAAGGGAAAATAATAAGAAACAATAGCAAGTAGGGAAACAAAAAGAAATGGATGGGGAGAGGGAAATTAAATGGTAAAGAGACGGAAGGAAAAGAAAGAAAGGAAAGAAGAGACAAAAAAAAAAAAGAAGAGAAATAAATAAATAATGACAAGGAGCGAGAGGGAAGTAGTAAAGGAAGGGAGAGGAAAAAAGAAGAGGGAAATTAAAGAAAGGGAGAGTAGGAAAAGTAAGTAGAAATGGCAAGGAGAGGGAGGGAAAAAATAAAGTTAGGAATGAGGAATAAAGATAAAAAAAGATAAATGGGGATGGGAAGGGAAGGAAAGAGAAGAAAAAGAAGAGAAAAGGGAGAAGGGAAGGGGAAAAAAAGAGAAGAAAAGGTAGAAAGGAATAGAGAAGAAAAGAGAGAAAAGTGAGAAGGGGAAAGGGAAAAAAGAAGAAAAGAGAGAAAAGGGAGAAGGGGAAGGGATAGAAAGAGAAAAAGAAAACGAAGAAGAAAGAAAAAAAGAAAATGAAGAAGGAAAACAAAGAAGAAAATAGAGAAGAGTGAGAAGGGAAAGAAAGAAAAGTAGAAGGGAGAAGGAAAAATAAAATAAAAGAAATAAAAGGTAGAAAGGAAAGGGAAAGAAAGAGAGGAAAAAAAGGGAAGGAAAAGAAAATTAAAATAGAAAAAAAAGGTAGAAAGGAATGTTAAAGAAAGAGAAAAATAAGAGAGAAAATGGAGAAGGGGGGAAGGCAAGAAGTTCAAGATTCCCGCATGGCCTCTCCAAGATTTCGTTAAAAAGTTTAGGTTCAGCAAGGCTTCACACTGCCATGGGATCACCACCTCCTCGGTCACCATCACCTGTAGCGCCGTCACCATCATCACCACCATCATCACCATCATCACTATCGCCGTCATTGTCAGTGTTATAAGTATTGTCATTCCTTCACCTGCTGCACCCTCACTGTCATTATCACCATCATTATCACCATCAAAATCATCATCATAATTATTGTCACATCCATATTTCCATTATCATCACAATCTTTATCACCATCGTCTCACCATCATTATCGTCACTATCATCATCACCATATCACCATCATAAATTTTGTTCACGCTCTCATTATCACCATCATCTGTATCACAATCACTATTATCACCATCGCCGCCGTCATTATCCATATCACTATCATATGTATTTTTCTTATTATCTTAATTTTGTATCTTGATCACCATTAATATCACTATCATTTGTATTATCACCAAAGTTTTGTTCCCAGTAACCATCATCGCTTGTATCACCATTACCGTCACCATTTATATCACTGTTTAAAGTATTGTTGTCCTTCACCCTCACCATTACCTGTATCACCATCACCACGAGTACAACTATCGCCAGCAGTTCTGTCACCATCATGAACCATCACTCACTATCACCTAACCATCACATCATTATCACTTTTGTATCATAACCCTTATCAGTCTCTCTCTCTCTCTCTCTCTCTCTCTCTCTCTCTCTCTCTCTCTCTCTCTCTCTCTCTCTCTCTCTCTCTCTCTCTCTCTCTCTCTCTCTCTCTCTCCTCCTTCAGAAAACTGACTGCAACAAAATCCTTCCTTTTATACTACATCCAAATCTTCCCTTGCCCTCGGAAAATTCTGCCCCCCTTGAAATGTCTCAGTGTGGAGAGAGAGAGAGAGAGAGAGAGAGAGAGAGAGAGAGAGAGAGAGAGAGAGAGAGAGAGAGAGAGAGAGAGAGAGATTTTACGGTGTGTTTTGCAGGTTAGGTATGAAGAGAAGGGAGGTCGAGTACTCCTCCTCCTCCTCCTTCTCTCAACATTTCCCTAACCATGTAATATTTAACTGATTTCCGTATCGTGCCAATCACTCAGTAGACAGTAGTAGTAGTAGTAGTAGTAGTAGTAGTAATAGAAGAAGTAGCAATAGTAGTAGCAGCAGTACTAGTAGTAATAATAGTAGTAGCAGTGATAATGATGATGATAATAATGATACTACTACTACTACTACTACTACTACTACTACTACTACTACTACTACTACTACTACTACTACTACTACTACTACTACTAACAACAACAACAACAACAAAAACAACAACAACAACAACAAAAACAACAAAAACAACAACAACAACAACAACAATAATAATAACAATGGTAACAGTTTCCCTTTCCTGTGAGTGTTGAAGGAAGCACCTGAGTTTAATTAGGCGGCCGTCACCTGGGTAGTGCCAAAGGTGGACGCGAGGCTGGCGAGGCTGGCGGACGGCAAAGTAAATGGCAATGTGTGCTTTTAATTTATTTCCTGCATGTCATTACGGGATGGGTGCGTGTGGGTGCTAAGAGAAGGGTGAGGGAAGGGGGAGGGTAAGGGAGAGTGGGGAGTATGGGAGAGGAGAGAGATCAGAGAAAAGGTGTAGTAAATGTGATGTGTGTGTTTTTTTATATATGTGTAAAGGGGATCTGTTTGAAATTGTGGTTAGGTTTGTTGTTGTGGTGGTGGTGGTGGTGGTGGTGGTGGTGGTGGTACAAACGTTATTCATTTTGTTGTTTTCATATGTTTTTTTCTAAACTTTATCATATTTACTGTTTTAATTTGTGTATGATATATTTTCTTTCTCAAATACTGCATCGTTTACAGCTTTTCTTCAGTAACTCTCTCTCTCTCTCTCTCTCTCTCTCTCTCTCTCTCTCTCTCTCTCTCTCTCTCTCTCTCTCTCTCTCTCTCTCTCTCTCTCTCTCTCTCTCTCTCTCTCTCTCTCTCTCTCTCTCTCACTCAGCCTTATCTCCCTCTCCACCCAAGTATTTCCTCGTTTTTATTTCCTCCCTCCCTGACGGTCACTTCTCTCCCTCTTGTGGCTTTCTCTCTTTCTCTCATCTCCTCTCCCTCTTCCTTCCTTCGTCTTTTTTTCCCTCCCATCATCATTAACTGCTTTCCCTCCTCCAAGCTGTCACCGCTGGTACTTGTTTTTCTTTCCCCCTCATTTTTCTTCCCTTCTTTTCTTCCTTCGTTTACTCTTTATCCTTCTCCTTTTCCTTTTCCCTCGTCTTTTCTTTCTTTTCTTTCTGCTTTCTCTTCTCAGTTTTTTTTTTTTTTTGTGGGGGGGCGTTCTTATTTTGCTTATCTTATTATTTTATCTTTTGTTTATCTTATTTTGTCTTATCAGTTTGTTTCCTCTCCTCTTGGGATTCTTACCCTAATTTCCTCTCTCTCTCTCTCTCTCTCTCTCTCTCTCTCTCTCTCTCTCTCTCTCTCTCTCTCTCTCTCTCTCTCTCTCTCTCTCTCTCTCTCTCTCTCTATGCATAGGCGCCGTCGTTCTTTTCATCCCTGGCGTCTTTCAATGTGTGTGTGTGTGTGTGTGTGTGTGTGAGAGAGAGAGAGAGAGAGAGAGAGAGAGAGAGAGAGAGAGAGAGAGAGAGAGAGAGAGAGAGTAATATACTGGGAGAGGTGAGGACAGGAGAGGCATCAAAAAGAGAGGAGGAGGAGGAGGAGGAGGAGGAGGAGGAGGAGGAGGAGGAGGAGGAGGAGGAGGAGGAAAGGAAGAAGAAGAAGAAGAAGAAGAAGAAAAGTGTGGTAGACATGTATGGAGGAGGAGGAAGAGGATAATAATAATAATAATAATAATGATAATAATGATAATGATTATAATAATAATAATAATAATAATAATAATAATAATAATAATAATAATCATAATAATGGAACGTTATATTCATTCATTTTACCATCTTTTGTGTTATTCATTCATTCATTCACTCACTTATTTATTTACTTATCTATTTTATTATCTTTTATTATTTTTGTGGATTGCGTTGCGGCTTCGAACTTTGCGGAAGGTAATACTGGTTTGCGGTTCGTGGTTCCGGTTGTGAAGGTTCTGTTCGTGGTTCTATGGTATTGGTGAACCTCAATATTGGTGTCCTCGCTTCTCTGCTCTGTATGAAGTAACACTGATGCGGCGATATGAAAATGCTTCAGTACGGTTCATTTTGGTTCATTTTGGTTCACTTTGGTTTATTTCGGTTCATTTTGGTTCACTGGTTCACTTTGGTTCACTTTGATTTACTTCGGTTCATTTTGGTTCACTGGTTCACTTTGGTTTACTTCGGTTAGTTTGTTCACTTTGGTTCACTTTAGTTTACTTCGGTTCATTTTGGTTCATTGGTTCACTTTGGTTCACTTTGGTTTATTTCGGTTCATTTTGGTTCACTGGTTCACTTTGGTTCACTTTGGTTCACTTCGGTTCGTATTGGTTCACTTTGGTTCACTTTAGTTTACTTCGGTTCATTTTGGTTCACTGGTTCATTTTGGTTCACTTTGGTTTACTTCGGTTAGTTTGTTCACTTTGGTTCACTTTAGTTTACTTCGGTTCATTTTGGTTCACTGGTTCACTTTGGTTTACTTCGGTTCATTTTGGTTCACTGGTTCACTTTGGTTCACTGTGGTTTACTTCGGTTTACTTCGGTTCATTTTGGTTCACTGTTTCACTTTGGTTCACTGGTTCACTTTGGTTCACCTCGTTTAATTTTGGTTCACTTCGGTTCTCTCTGGTTCACTCTGGTTCACTCTTCCTTATTCGCCTGGCATACCTTTAATTAATCTCCCTCTTTCCTATTCCGTCATTCTATTCTTTCTATCTTAATTTGCCTTTCCTTTCTATCTCTTCCTATGTATATTTATCCTTTTTTGGCATTCTCTCTCTCTCTCTCTCTCTCTCTCTCTCTCTCTCTCTCTCTCTCTCTCTCTCTCTCTCTCTCTCTCTCTCTCTCTCTCTCCCCCTTCTTCCTCTTCCTCTATTTCTGTCACATACTTTCCTAGTTTATCCTTCTTTCTTATTTAATTTCCCTTCTTTCTGGTTATTTCTGTTTCTCATTCTTTCTTCCTCTTCATTTCATTCTATCATATATTTCTATTCATCCTTTTCTCTCTCTCTCTCTCTTCTTTCACTCTTCTTTATCCTCTCCCTCTTCTTTTGTCATGTTTCCCTCTCTTTCTCCTCTCCCCTTTATTATTAGTTTTCTCTCCCTCCTTGCTTTTCCTTCTGCTCTGTCAACCCTTTCCTCTTTTTCTCCCTCTGTTTCTTATTCCTTCGTGCCACTTCTTGTTCTTCTTTTTTGTTTTTCTTTCATCTCCCCTTCTCCCTCGCTCTTTTTATTCTTCCGGTAACCTTCGTCTCGTCCTTTTTCTTCTTTCTTCCTTTTCTTCTTTTCATTCCCCTCTTCGCTAAGCTTTTACTGTGACTTTTCCTTTTCTCGTTTTCATTTTCCATTTCCTCTTTTCCCTTTTCGTAATTCTCTAAGTAATTTTTCCGTTTTTTTTTCATGGTTTTGGCAATTTCTTCTTCTCCTTCATCTTCTTCTTCTTCTTCTTCTTCTTCTTCTTCTTCTTCTTCTTCTTCTTCTTCTTCTTCTTCTTCTTCCTTCCCTTATTTCTTTTTTTCCGTTATTTTCTTCCTCTATTCTTCTCTAAATATTTTCCTCGCATTCATTTCGTGTGTAGTTTCTTTCACCTCCCCCTCTCCACGTCTCTCTCTCTCTCTCTCTCTCTCTCTCTCTCTCTCTCTCTCTCTCTCTCTCTCTCTCTCTCTCTCTCTCTCTCTCTCTCTCTCTCTCTCTCTCTCTCTCTCTCTCTCTCTCTCTTTCTGAACTCCGTGTGTACCTGTGACTTCTTGTGTAAACTGTACGTGTTTGTATGTATATAATTACGTGCAGGTAAAGCAACTTCTGAGTGTGTTTACGCAAGCCATCCGCCACCTGTTGTCACCTAATTACTCCTGTGCGTTACCTGTCTAGGGGCGCGTGTGGCTTTCAAGGTTATTAAGGAGAAGGAAGAGGGAGGCAGGAAGGAAGGAAGGAAAGAAGAACAAAAGGGATAAGAACGAGATGATGAAGGAAGAGAGGAAGAGTAAAGTTAAGGTTGTTTGATGTAAAGAAGAAGAAGACGAAGAAGAAGAAAAAGAAGAAGAAGAAGAAGAAGAAGAAGAAGAAGAAGAAGAAGAAGAAGAAGAAGAAGAAGAAGAAGAAGAAGAAGGGATGGAAAGGAAGA
>NC_087186.1:8076907-8116907 GCF_035594125.1 Scylla paramamosain | reverse complement strand
CTGTATTAGGGTGGGAGAAGTGTGATTAGTAATGGCGCAGGGTGACGCAAGCTGTGACTAGTAGAGAATAGAGCTGTAGGGTGAGGGAAAGAGGAGTAGCGTAGTGTGACCAGTGTGAGAAGGGTACTGACATAGGGACAGGGTGACGAAAGAAAGGTGCAGGGAAGGCGTGAGTGTTAGAGAAAGGGTGTGTAACTACAGGGAAGATTTCTTGGGGGCATTTTAGGGTGTAGGCGGGGTGAGGTGTAGGGGAGAGTGTTCACATTTAGGCCTGTATTCTGAAACGCTTCACTGCCTCACCAACGCAATTTTCCAAGGTCACAGAGATGATTAGCTGGGTTTTCAAGACTGTTTCTCCTGGTAATAATGTAGAAATCTCGTTAATCTGTCGCTGAAACCGTAAAACACACACTTAAAACCCGTGTAGCTTAAACTAGAGCCTTTTGAAAGTAGTGGAGGTGCGGTCAGAAATGTTTCAGAATAAGATCCTTAAATGAGTTACTAGCAGAGAGAGAGAGAGAGAGAGAGAGAGAGAGAGAGAGAGAGAGAGAGAGAGAGAGACTCGTAATATCTGTCGTGGCCAAGCAACAGACGGGAGGTGGCAGAGTCCTTCCCTTGGGACGTGGCAACCCGAGAGAGAGAGAGAGAGAGAGAGAGAGAGAGAGAGAGAGAGAGAGAGAGAGAGAGAGAGAGAGAGAGAGAGAGAGAATGACGAGGCACCCAGCGTATTATCATTGTAGCCCAGAGCACGCCACACTATGAGGGAGAAGGTAGAAGGAGGGGGAGAGGGGAAGGAGTAAATAGAGAGGGAAAGAGAAACAGAGGGGAGATGGAGGGAGGGAGGGAGGGAGGAGAGGGCAATGTAACGCAGTTTGTCACGAGTTAAATGAGTTTGCACACAGCACCACAACACGACAGAACAATAAATAAATAAAATAACATTACCACCTAAACACTGGATGGGTCTGGGAGTGAAGTTTCATATTGTAATTGTCGCTTTTCCTGTTCCCTGGAAGGCGGGAATATAAACAGAATTTGACATGAAGTGGGTGGTTTTCTAACGTTACCTTTGCCTCTCTTTCCAGGTGAGTGTGAAGGTGACGGACAGGTGTGAAGGAGCCCAGGTGTGGTGAGTGTGAGGCTGTGTGAGGTGAGGTGACGGTGACGAGGAGGAGGAGGAGGAGGAGGAGGAGGAGGAGGAGGAGGAGGAGGAGGAGGAGGAGGAGGAGGAGGAGGAAGAATGTCTACGCAAATTCCACCCTTGTAGACTCCACCCAAAATGATTCTTCAATGAATTTCACCCCAAACACTTTACCCCATAATAAACTCCCGCAACCTAACCCAGCCCTACTCTTCCTTAGCCTTCCCTAACTTAACCTAACTTAACCTAACCTAACCTAACCTAACCCAACCTAACCCAGCCCTACACTTCCTTACCCTACCTTAACTTAAAAAGCTAACCTAACCTAACCCAGCCCTACCCTACCTTACCCTATCATCCTAATTTAAAAACCTAACCTAACGTAACCCAACCCAACCCAACCTTAAAGCTGACCGAAGCTTATATAATCTAATCTAACTAGACCTGACCTAATGTAACCTAACCTAACCTAACCTAACCTAACAACCTAACAACCTAACCTAACCTAACTAAACGTGACCTAATGTAACCTAACTTAACCTGACCTAACCTAACCTAAATTTATCTGTAGAGGAAATATTGCTGGGTGGAATGTTCGTGAGGGACACTTACCTTAAGGAGGAGGAAGAGGCGGGGGTCATTACAAGGAACAAGAGGAGGAAGAGGAGGCGATATAAAGCATTACAAGAAGGAAGGAGAGGACATTACAAGGAAGAGGAGGAGGAGGAGGAGGTTAGAGAATGGAGTGTTTGAGATGGATAATATACGATAGGGAAGAAAGAGAAGGAGGAGGAGAAAGAGGAGGAGGAGGAGGAAGAGGAGGAGGAAGATGATGAAAGATACAGTTTCAAGATGGAGGAAGGCAAAGATGACATAGAGTAGGATAAAAGGAATAAAAGATGAAGGAGGATGAAGGAGGAAGAGGAGATGAAGGAGGAAGAGGAGGAGGAGGAGGAATAAGAAGAGAAAATCATATAAAATCAAGAAGGACGAGGCGAGGGAAGGATAAGGAGAACGATAAAGGGAATCAGGGATGAAGGACGAGGACCAGAAGGAGGATTAGGAACAGGAGGAAGAAAGGAGGAGGAAGAGGAGGAAGAGGAGGACGAGGACAGTGTCTGAAGGTAGGATCAGACACATGGCGGGAATCATAAATCCTTCAGACACTCAGCCGGAGGACACTGACACAAGATGGATGACAGTGACGGTAACCTGTGGCGGGGACGGGGTATTTCAGTGCACTGCTAGGGACTCGTGAAGGGATAATCGCGTTGGTGTGGGTGCAGGTGGTTGTAGTGGAGTACGGTTGCCTTTGTGAGGGAGTGAAGAAGTGAGGGAAGGAGTGAGGGAGAAGTATGGGCCTGAGTGTATGGACGTGGATGGCTATGGTGTGTATATGGGATTAAAGGCTCCATACCATGTTCTGAAATACTTCACAGCATCTCCATTTCCTTCAGAAGCCTCTAATTGAAGGTACATGGCCTTTTAAGTGTGTTTTTTTACGGTTCTAGTGACAGATTAACAAGATTTATACATTATTAACTGGATAAATACTCTTGGGAACCCGACTAATCATCTGTGTGGCCTTGGAAAATAGTCGTGGGGAGAGTTAAGCGTTTCTGAATACGAGACTGTTGTGATGATTAGTATGGTGCGATAATAGTGGTAGTAATAATATTTAGTTATGTTCCTTTTTTTCCTCTTGCTGTACAGAGATTATAAATAGTATGAATAAATCCTTAATAGACCTACAAGTTAAAATATAGAGATAAATAAATGTACTAAAATTAATACGAACATTTACATGAATATACCAGAGAGCATAGACACTACCATGAATTGTGTATATGTACAGAATAGGGATTTGTTTATGTATGGTAACTAGGTATGTTTATGTATAGGATGAGTGCAGCGTGAGGCGTTCACTATCCTAATGAGAATGGTGAGTGCAGGCCAGCTTACAGTGGTGCAAGTGAAGGTGTAGGTGATCACTATCATAACCAGCATAGTGAGTATAGGCCAGGTTACTAAGCTGAAAGTGAAGTGTAGGTGTGAAGAGTAATGATGCACCGTAAGGTATACACCATCAAACTGAACAGAATAGTGAGTGTTTGGCAGGTTTCTATGGTAAAAGGAAGGCGGTGCAGGTGACGATGGTGACGCGGGAGGTGGGGAAGGGGAGGGGGGTGTGTAGAGTATAGTGCCCCGCCGCCGTCTCCGTAGCGTCACGTGGCTGTGTGTATTGATTTTAAAGATGCAGAGTCCTGGTGACACAGACCTGCTGGCTGGCGGAGGCTGTCACACGTGTTGCCTGGGTCTGTGCTGCGCTGTGACCTTGTGTGTGTGTGTGTGTGTGTGTGTGTGTGTGTGTGTGTGTGTGTGTGTGTGTCGTTTTTTATGTCATGTGTGGTTTGGTTATTTATTTATTTTTTGTTTGTTTCCGTGTTTTGTTTGATTTTTTTTCTGGTTGTGTGTGTGTGTGTGTGTGTGTGTGTGTGTGTGTGTGTGTGTGTGTGTGTGTGTGTGTGTGTGTGTGTGTGTGTGTGTTTCTTGTCGTTGTTGTTGTTGTTTTTATTATATTTATTATTATTATTATTATTATTATTAATATTATTATTATTATTATTATTATTATTATTGTTGTTGTTGTTCGTTTCCGTGTTTCTTGTTGATACGTTAGGCTTACTTTCCAACCCTATCCCTATCCTTCTCTCTCTCTCTCTCTCTCTCTCTCTCTCTCTCTCTCTCTCTCTCTCTCTCTCTCTCTCTCTCTCTCTCTCGCACCCATTCATAACGTGATAGCAATCTTATTCAATATTCCAAACGAAATAGAACGAAAAGTGAAAAAGAAATATCAACCTGCAATCAGATCAAAAGAAAAATATGAAATGAATGATGAATGAAGCTAAAAAAAAGAGATGGAGAGGTGACAGCGGTTTGTTTTTTTGTTTGTATTGTTCTTTTTTTTTCTTTTATTTTGGCTCCATTTCTCTTCCGCAGCCGGTGAAGTGTTGGAGGATGTGATATATTTAGTTTTCCTCGACTTTGAGAGAGAAAAATGGGCTGAAACTTTGACACACACACACACACACAGACAGACAGACAGACAGAGAGAGAGAGAGAGAGAGAGAGAGAGAGAGAGAGAGAGAGAGAGAGAGAGAGAGAGAGAGAGAGAGAGAGAGAGATATGAACTTAAATAACTACTACTACTACTACTACTACTACTACTACTACTACTACTACTACTACTACTACTACTACTACTACTACTACTACTGCAAAGTCAGCCGTATTCACTTTATGGTGTTGTTTTCCCTTACGTAGGCGAGATCAAAGTTATAAAGTGATGGAGGTGATAGTAGTAGTAGTAGTAGTAGTAGTAGTAGTAGTAGTAGTAGTAGTAGTAGTGCTGATGGTTGTGATGGTGGTGGTGCCAGATGACTTCTCCTCCTCCTCCTCCTCCTCCTCCCAGTTTTATCTCCTTCCCTCCATCTCTCTGTCCCTCATTTCTGCTTCCTCTTTCCTCTCCCTCCCTCCCTCTCTCTCCTTCAACACCTCATTTCTCCTCCCACCCTTATATCTTATCTCCCTCTTTCCTTCCTTTCCCCTCCCACCCTCATTTGTACTTCCTTCTTCCTCACATTTCTCCTACGTCCCTTCTTCCCCTTCTGTTTATCTCCTTTTCTTCTCCCACTTCCTCTTTGCATCTTCCTCTTCCTTATAGCATCCTTACCTCTATTTATGTGTTTTTTTTCTACTTTCCTTTGTTTCTTTCTTTCCTTCCCTCCTTCCTTCTTCTTCAACATTTTCTCCCTCTTCCTCCTTCATTCCTGTCTCCTCTCCCCTTTCCTCTTCATTCTCCATCCATACACTTTAGTATATTCCTTATACCCCCTTCACCCTCTCCTTTCTTATTCCCCTTCCTCCCCTCCCTTCATTTCCTTCTGTGCATCCTCTCCCTTCCTCCAGCATCCACACCAAGCCTCTTGAAGCTCCTCACACCTGCGGCTTTGAGTGGAGGAGGAGGAGGAGGAGGAGGATAGTGGTTCCTTCCGATAATTTAAACTTTTCAGTGATTCATCTCTCTCTCTCTCTCTCTCTCTCTCTCTCTCTCTCTCTCTCTCTCTCTCTCTCTCTCTCTCTCTCTCTCTCTCTCTCTCTCTCTCTCACAAGATGAAAGGTGTTTACTTGCAAGTCGTGTATTTTCCCAATCACTTCCGTGTCTCTCTGGCGCTGTTTGTTTGCTCCCCACCCACTGCTGCCCCCGCGCCGCCTCACGCTTAATAAAATGGCCTGGCTCGAGCTGTCAGTATAATTTGGAAGGGCAACAATGAGGCAACATTGACAGCTGAGGGAGTGATGCAGGTGTTTGAACCTAATAGCGTCTGTAGTTTTATCCTTGCTCAGACAAATTACCTTGGGCTATCAAAATGAGGTGGTGTCATGAGAGGAATGTAAGTAAATAAGAGAAGCGTGCAGGAAGCCATCACGTTCAGTACACACACGTGGGAGTCCCTGTGTAAGACCGCTCCCTGTTTCCACTTATCATCCCGATCCATTAATTTGTGTAATAAGTCATTGTGTTATTAATATTGGAGGGGTTAAGGGCAGGGCTGAGAGAGAGAGAGAGAGAGAGAGAGAGAGAGAGAGAGAGAGAGAGAGAGAGAGAGAGAGAGAGAGAGAGAGAGCAAACAAGATAGGCCGACGAATTGAAACTGCGCGTTGCCTGTTGGTATTACAGAAGGAATTGAACGTGATGCATGAGTGGGCCGTTAAGTGGCTAATGTTAACAAGTATAGCAGTCTCCATACAGGTAAGCACAACAGACACACGCCAAACGGGAAGGGAAAAGATACATCGAACTCTTAAAAAGACATGAGTGTTAGTGAGTCATGTGTGAAAGGCAGAGGCTGAGCTAACAGAGTATTGGATTGTCACTAATAGAGCAATAGCCGCCCTGCATTGCGACTTTTCCTCCCATTAGTCAGGCCACACTTGGCTTGTGCGGTGCAGTTCTGGCCTCCTTACTACAGAGATGTCAGTCAGCTGGCTCGGATCGATACAAAGAAGGATGACGGAAATGATACACGGGATGAGGAACTTCCCTTACGGAGGAGGATTAAGATGTCTTAATCTGCACTCTTCAGACAGACGAAGCATTAGGAGAGGTCTAATAGAAGTGTATAAATGGGTCAGAGGTTTCAACAAAGGGGATATTAATAAAGTTCTCGCTGCCAAGGAGCAGGTTAGAACACGTGCAGATGGTGACAAACTGGATCATTTCAGATAAGGAAGGGGGAAAAAAAATCACAGATACGATGGTGGGTGAGTGTAAACTCTGTGGTGAGTGCAGACAATAATTATTTAGCTTTGAGAGAGAAAGTTAGATAAATTCATGGACAGCGAGGACTGATGGTGAGTCATGGGTGATAAGGAACTGCCTCAAGTAATCCTTGCCGGCCTCCTTACTTGTCAAGCTGACGTGAAGAATAACACAGGTGAAGGTAAATAAATGAAGCGAGAGAGAGAGAGAGAGAGAGAGAGAGAGAGAGAGAGAGAGAGAGAGAGAGAGAGAGAGAGAGAGAGAGAGAGAAAGCACTTTCTCGTCTAAAAGAGTACACGTCTTCCTTGGACTTAAAGAAGTCATTACCAGAATGGAGGTCATCTGAGGTCACCTTTACAAACGAGTAATGTCGAGTAATTCACACGGGTTATTTAGAACACTTCATACGCAAGGATAGAAACACGGTCAGCTTTTACAAGAGTAGAAAGTAGAAGTAGGGATTGGGGATAACTTTCACAGGAGAGTAAAGAGTAGAAATATATTTAATTTTTACTTGTAGATTTATTTATTTATTTATTTTATTTATTTATTTATTTTTTTATTTAAGAGGGGCACTGGCCAAGGGCAACAGTAATGCGAAAAACAAAACCCGTAGAGAGTACCAGTCCCTAAAGCTCAAAAAATTATCACTAAAAAGTAGAGGAGGAGAAATAAAGAAGAGTAAAGGCTATTTGAGCTCAACTATGCAAACTGTCGTGCCAATTAAAGTGATTACGAGAGTGTAAATATCAACACTACAAAAAGGTCATTTCAGGTCGCTTTTGAGTACGTAATTTGAGTCTATTTCAGTACCCATTTCTTCACAGGTAATTTGGGGTCACTGGGGGGTCACCGTGATGAAGGTATAAACAGAGGTCTTAAAAGGGGAACATGTCAGGGTATTTTGTAAGGGAATGTGAGGGTAACACCTTAATCCTAGCTGATCTAAAGAGGTCATTTAAGGTGATTTAAGGTCATCGTAAAAGAGGTGGGAGGAAAGGTCACTGGCTGGAGAGGTCACTGGCTTGAGAGGCGTCAGTTCAGATAGAGAAGGGTAAAACATTAGGGAAGCGAGAAAAATGCAAGTTATAGAAAAGGAGACGTAGTATTTTGTAGGATGTGTTAGGGCAAACGAGAGAAAACGGTAAAAATAGGATATGAAGTGGGAAATAGGGAAAAGTAAGAAACGTAGAGAGCAAAAGAGAGAAAAATGGTAAAAAAAATGGAAATATGAAATGGGAGGCAGAAGAAAGGAAGAAATAATGAGAAAAATAGAGAAAATGTAAAAATAAAAGTGGGGATATTAAAGGAAAATAGAGAAAGGTAAGAAATATGGAGAGCAAAAGAGAAAGAAAAATTATGAAAAAAATATATAAAATGTAAAATGGAGAATGGAGAAAAATATGGACAGTAAAAGAAAAAAGAATATAGGGAACGGAAATATGGAAAATCTGTTGGAAAGGAAAGCAGACAAGATATACTACAAGGAGAGGAAAATGAAACTGAAAAATATAAAGAAAAAAAGAAAAACTGATGAAAATGTGAAGATTCGAAAGAGGTTCAGAAAAGGGGGAAAAAAAAGAGAAGAACTGCGAAGAAGAGAAGAATGAGAGAACTAAAGAAAACTAGAAATAAAGGTACGGATAAGAAAATTTGAGATAAAAACATAAGAAAACTATAAATAAAGCTACAAAGAAGAAAACGAGAGAACTAAAATATAAAAAGGAAACTAGTAGAAAAAAATGGAATTAATAGAAAACGAGGTGATGAAAGAATTAAAGAAAACGAAAACAGACAAGATCTATGGAAAATGGGACAAACACGGTCGCTGTTATCGCTGCAGGAAGGAGAAGAAGAAAGAAGGAAAAAAAGAAAAATGAAGAAAAGTCACAAAAATGAAGCGCGTATTTTGAATTTGTGAAGGGATCTGAATTTCCATCTTTGGCAGCCATCTTGCTCCTTGACCTGGTGAGTGAAGGGTGAATAGAAAGATTACAGGACGGGAAGGAAGGAAGAAATCAGTCAAAAATGGTGGGAAAGAGATACTTAATGGATCAAAATGTGTACAGCTGATGTAAAGGGACAGGTGGTGCTTAATTAGGCATGGGGAGGCAGGTAAAGAGGACAGGTGTAAGAGTACCATGGAGGAAGGAGACGTAATGCATTGTAAGGTAAGATCATGTTTAAAAATACGCGTGCAGGTGACTTGGAGGGCCAGGTGGTGTTTAATTAGGTATGGGAAGGCAGGTAATGAGAGCAGGTGTGAGAAAGTCATAGAGAAAGGAGAGATGTAATATATTGTAAGGGGAAAGGGTATAAAAAGTGTATGGAAGTGTTTTTAGAGGGACGGGTGGAAATGTGAGGCATGAGAAGGTAGGTAATGAGGGCAGTTGTGAGGGTGTCAGTGTAAGGGATAGGTAGGTGTAGTAATGTTAGGTGTAAAGATACCAGCAGGTGTATTAGAAAGGTACACGTTACATAGTAAGCAATGGCAAGCTAGGAAACGGAGCAGGAAAAGCAGAGCAGGTGTGATTTGTGGTAAATGTGCAGGTGTTTTGATAGCACAGGTAATTATACAACGATTATAGAGACAGGTGTTGCTTCACGAGGCTTCATCGAGCGGGAAGAAGAGGTGTGAGTGTGGTGTAGAGGAGAAGCAAGGTGTGTGTGATGGCCTGCCTTGGGCCTGGAGGTGGGATAGGCTGCCAGAAGCTTTCCCCTAGGATCGAACCCTTGTCAGGACACTCAGGGAAACGAGAGTCTGACACCTTACCGACCAGGCCAAGGTGATCACCAGAGCCCGGGGGATCTTGGTCGGCCCTGACTGTCCTGGCAAGGCTGGAGGGACTGGGTTTCAGTCAATACAAATGACTTAAGCATCTCTTCTATTTTAACTCCACACATACGTATTATCACTGGCTATATAATTTCAAGCAGAAAAACACAACTAGAGGAGAAGTATAAGCAGAGAACAAGCAGAGAATTACAGGCAGAGAAGTACAAAAATGATATGTGGAAATGGTAGGCATGTTACTTAGAGGGGCTGCCACGTGTAGGCCTGACGACTTCTCGCAGCTTCCCTTATTTTCTGATGTTATTATGTTCTTATTTACTTGCATGATATCAATAATTACTGCCGATTGTTCCTTGATAGAGGCGTGTGGAACGGTGACGCATTGATATTAGCTTGTGCATGGCTGGACGTCTCTCAAGGAGCAACAGAAATGGGCAGCGGCGGAGGGCAAGCAGTAAGAATGTGTCATTGTATACTCGTATGGGAGGAGCAAGTGTGGTATGCCGGTGAGCCAAACAGGTAGCAGGTGACAGGTGTGTGAAGTAACCTTGAGTAACCTTACGAACTGAGTTAAGTCCACCTCCATCTGGTTAAAAAAAAAAAAAAAATAAATAAATATAATAAATAAATAAAAAATAAAACAGAACAGCAATTAACGAACATTTTCCCTCGCTTCCTGTTCACCTTTTCATGTAATCTTGACTAAAAATAATCCTTATCTTTATTAGCACAGTAATTAATGAACATTTTCCCCACGTCGTTTCATTCTCACTTTTATTTATTTACTTTTTTATTTTACCTCTTTATAAACCAACAATTAACAAGCATTTTTATCGCTTTGAGTTCATGCTCCACGTATTCCTGCTTGTAATTTTCTGCTTCTATTGATTCTCTGCTTGTACTACTGCTGCTTTTGCCTCTAATTATTCCTTGCTTGTAATCTTTGTTTTTAATTCTCTTCTCTTCCTTGTTTGCACTTTTATTTTTTCTTTTCTGTAGGTTTCTGCTTATTCTCTGTTTGTTCTCTGCTTATACTTCTCTTCTCTCTTGTGATTTTCTGCTTGTAATTATTGTCTCTTTGTACTTCTCTGTTGATAATCATTACCTGCTTGTAGTTTCTCCTTGTAATTATGTTTTTTGTTCTGTGCTTGTAATTCTTTTCTTCTCGAGGTTTTCTGCTTGTATTTTTTTGTTTTGTTTCTCTGTGACACGAAAACAATTAGCAGCACTAGAAGCAAAGCCTGGACTCTATAAGCATCTACAAGAAAGTTAGCGATGAAGAAAAAATACATGTTGCAATTTCTTCGCTGTTCAAAGATTGGGCGTGGGTGTAGAACAAGTAAAGATGTCTCAGAGTGGTTGGTAAATTAGGAAAAGGTGTACCAAGTGGCAGTCAAAGGGTCGATACATACTTGAGATTTCCTGGTTTATTTTGTGCTTGTACATTTTTCCTGTTTACACTCGTACCTGCATCTCTCTTTATGTGATATGTGGCTTGCATGAAGTACTTCTACTCGTATTTCAGTGTTTGCAGACTAAATCTTGAATAAAATCCGTCACTCGTACCCTGTATGTAGATCAGTCTTTCAGTTTTTATACACTAATTCATCCACGTATTTTTTCGTTTCTCTTTTCACGCTAGAAACAGTGATTTATTATACACACTACTTCACTTCATTCTATATTACCCCTTCCGTATTCACCTCACCTCCTGCAGATTAAACCTTGAATTGAACCACTTGCTCCCTGTATGTACCTGCAACACAATCTCTTAATTCATATATTTCACCCTTCTGAACCCATCCTCCTCGTACCTCGGCCTCTGTAGATTAAACCTTGAATTAAACCATCACTCACGCCCTGTATAGTGAACGCTTCATACACCCATACAACGCCGAGGGGGAGACGAGAGAGGGAAAAAGGGAGAAGTGAGAGGAGAGAGAGGGAGGGGAGGGAGGGGGAAGTTGCTGCTGTCTCTTCCCCCCCCCCGGCTTCTAAAAAGTTGGTGTAGGTTCAGAGTAGCGAGTGGCGAGTAAAAGGTGGAGGGACTGGAATGTATACGTATGGCAGGCTGGAATGGGGCGTTCTGGGGTTGATTGTTGTGTGAATGGACGGGAATGGGCGGGAATGGACACCTGCACCGATGCTCCTTCCGATTTTTGCGACTTTTTTTTGTTTTGTTTTTGTTTTTAACTTTAACGCTCTCTCTCTCTCTCTCTCTCTCTCTCTCTCTCTCTCTCTCTCTCTCTCTCTCTCTCTCTCTCTCTCTCTCTCTCTCTCTCTCTCTCTCTCTCTCTCTCTCTCTCTCTCTCTCAGGGAAGTTATGGTATTAGTGCTGCATTGCCATTGGTGACTGTAGTGGTGTAGTAGTAGTAGTAGTAGTAGTAGTGGTAGTAGTAGTAGTAGTGGTAGTGGCAGTAGCAGCAGCAGGAGCAGCAACAACAACAACAGCAGTAGTAGTAGTAGTAGTAGTAGTAGTAGTAGTAGTAGTAGTAGTTGTAGTAGTAGTAGAGTAGTAGTAGTAGTAGTAGTAGTAGCAGCAGCAGCAGCAGCAGCAGAAGCAGTAGTAGTAGTAGTAGTAGTAGTGGTGGTGTAAATGTGAGATGTATAGATCACAAATACTCGTACTTCACTCTTTTATTTTATTTATACTGTAGCAAAAAGTTTCCT
The DNA here is from genome assembly GCF_035594125.1 of Scylla paramamosain. Taxonomy (NCBI): domain Eukaryota; kingdom Metazoa; phylum Arthropoda; class Malacostraca; order Decapoda; family Portunidae; genus Scylla; species Scylla paramamosain. The sequence goes on along the minus strand of NC_087186.1, from coordinate 8,104,979 downwards.
ACATGTAGTGACGGGTATTGGTGATGGTGGTGGTAATGATGGTGAGGATGAGGGAGAGGGAGAGGGAGAGGATAACACTACTTGTGATGCTTATAATGATGAGGACATCGGAATATTGGTAGACATTTCATTTTCCTTCATTCAAGTGCATATGTAAACAGAGTCAGGGGAAGGAGTGAGGCTTAGAGAGAGAGAGAGAGAGAGAGAGAGAGAGAGTGAGAGAGAGAGAGAGAAGAGAGAGAGGAGAGAGAGAGAGTGAGAGAGAGAGAGATAATGTATTGTAGTTCTAGCCCTCCTCCTCCTCCTCCTCCTCCTCCTCCTCCTCCTCCTCCTCCTCCTCCTCCTCCTCCTACATTTTTCACTGCATTAAATTACCACTCGAGACGTGAGCAGCCAACATATTAGATCATAGTCTTCTTATTGTGTTGTAGAAGTGTTGTAGTGTTGTGTTATCTTGCCTTTATTGCCTCTGGGATGTTGCTGCTGCATTCCACCACCACCACCACCACCACCAGGTTATATTCCCTCTATTCATTCCCTTCCCTTTGCATTACCTGGCGTGCTGGAGACAAGTAACCTCTAGAAAAGTTTAACAAGGCTCTCTCTCTCTCTCTCTCTCTCTCTCTCTCTCTCTCTCTCTCTCTCTCCTCTCTCTCTCTCTCTCTCTCTCTCTCTCTCTCTCTCTCCTCTCTCTCTCTCTCTCTCTCTCTCTCTCTCTCTCTCTCTCTCTCTCTCTCTCCTCTCTCATCTCTCTCTGCGTCATGTGTCCGTCACTGCTTAGACTAGAAGGCCGTGAGGCAAGCGAGGCAAGACGAGGCAAGACGAAGCAAGGAAGACGAGACGACACGACACGAGACGAGACGAGACGAGACGAGGCGGGGCTTAGTAGGGACGGCAGCAGTATCAGCACTAGTATCAGGGCTGGTATCTGCTTGCACGGATGCTTCGAGGCTCAAGGAGGGGGGGAGGGTAGGGGAGGTTTAGCTAGGGTGTCGTCAATCCCCGAACTCCTTGCCGCCTCATGCCTGCTGTGACGTAGAGGGACAGCTGATACGTGTGATCCGGGATTGGTCTGTGTATGTTGGGAGTGGTGGAGGGGGGGGCGTATTTTTGTGTGTGGGTGGATATATTTAGACCAGTGTAGTTTTTTTTTGTGTGGTGTGTTCTTGTTTTGTATTTTGTTGTTGTTGTTGTTGTTGTTGTTGTTGTTGTTGTTGTTGTTGTTGTTGTTGTTGTTGTTGTTGTTCTTGTTCTTGTTGTATATTTTTATATTTATTTTTCTTATACATTTATAGAACAAAATTAAGATACAATTTATGTGATTTTTTTTTTCTTTTTCTCTCTCGTCCATATTAAGACAGAGTCAGTGTTGCCGCTTATTAAGTATTAAGCGTTACTACCCAGCATGTTTAGCCACCTGAAGTGTTGCTTTTCTGTACGTACATTGTCTTTCTTCTTATGCATACATTTCTACACATTAAGTTTCCCGGTTCTACATGGTATCCGAACCAGTTTGACTTGGCAGAAACTAGTTATGCAATTGGCTGTCTTGCGTGTAACCAGTATGCAGGCAGAACTGGATTCGGGGAAGTTAGGAAAACATAGGAAATGCAGTGTGTGTGTGTTTGTGTGTGTGTGTGGGGGGCTTTCATTCTCTCTCAGGTACTTGGTGGCAGTACCTTATGTGGTGTTCATCATCATCATCATCATCATCATCATCATCATCATCATCATCATCATCATCATCATCATCATATTGTATAACCTCTTAGTTTCTCCTGACGACATTCTGTTCTGGAATGTACAAAAATAACAGCTCTCTTCATTCTCTTCTCGTGTTGGCAATGTCTGGGACGGACCGCTTTGTTGTTGTTGTGTTTTGTTGCTGTGGTGGTGATCTTGATGTTATAAGTGGGTTATGACACGTGTTGCAGTGGTGGGGAGGGGGTGAGGGCAGTGTAGTGATGGGTGTTGCAGGGAGGGGAGTAGTGCAATTCTGTTTACATCTGGTGTTCGTAAGCACTTGTTGCCTCACCAGGACTATTTTCAAAGGCCGCGCATAAATAGTCGTGTTCATGTGATAGTGTTTCCTTTTGATGATGCGGAAGCCTTGTTAAACATTTATCACGAAAACACCCTTGAACACCCAAATATTTGCTTCATTACAGCCTGTCGATGCAAAAGCCTTGTTAAATTTTTACGCCAATCATGAAAATAGCCTTGAAGATACAAAAAACTTCCACTGCTGCCTGTTAAATGTGAGAGTTAAGACGAAGAAATGTTAAGGAGTACGAGCCAACACCTGAAGATACACACACTGGTCTTGAGTTATGGTACGTGTTGGAGAGAAGAGGTGCAAGCAGTGTGGGCGGTAGCAATGCTGTTGTCTACTCTCAGAGGTACAGTTTGCGTCAAAAATGAGAAACGGTCTACATTTGCTTCCACTGTATCACGCATTTTTCTTTTTCCTCCTCGGTCTTGTATGTCCGTATGTCCGTATGTCCTTTGCTCTCTCACCACGACTATTTTCAAAGGCCACATTGATGATTAGCTGGGTTCTCAAGTGTTTCTTCAAATAATAATGTAGAAATCTCGTTAATCTGTCACTAGGAACTTAGAAACACCCTTTAAGACATGTATAACTTCAACTAGAGCCTTTTGAATGTGGTGGTGCGGCGCGGAAGTATTTCAGAATATGGTCCTTAACGTCCTTATCTGTTGACAGTCTCACGAATCCTGAGTCAGTATTTCGAAACGCTTTGTCCTCTCATAAGATTAATTTTCCTGTGCCACAGAGATGAGTCCTTACGAACGATTTTTCTCCATTGATGATGCATAATCTTTGTTAATCTAGCACTGGAATCGTGAAAATATCCTTGTGAATCCTGATGAATCCCAGTACAGCCTTTCATAACAAATTTAGATAAGACGCGGGAACACTTGAGAATATTGTTTCTTAATCTCTCACTGGAACCATGAAAGAAACTTTGAATCCTAATAAATCTCACTACAACCTTTCGTAATAAGTTCAGCTAAGACGCGGAAACACTTCAGAACATACCCTTTTTCATGTTAGAGGGTTACTGACCAAAAGCAGCAAAAAGAGTGAAAAAAGAAAGGCCTACCGAGAATGCCAGTTCCAAAAGAAGAGTGTTGGGTGTTCAGCAGATGGAGGGCTTTAGAGGGGGCGTTGAACAGTGGAAATGAGTGTTGTACATCACTCGATTCCTGACAGCGACTGTACACTCATCTCAAAATTAGACGCAAAAATCAGACACGCTCTCCGCCTCCCTCCGCTATTTTTCCCGCCCCCAGGACTGTTATAACGCTCTGGTTTTTTGCCGCCGTTTAATTAGTGTAATCTTTTGGCCTGTAATGAATGCCCCGCGGCCTGCACCACGCTACGCAACTCACTGCTCAACTTTTGTTCCTTTGTAGTTCCCATAGCTTGTAATTTGACGAGTTTTTATTACGTGTTGCATTTGTTTCATCTTGTCTTGTTTACGTAAGAGACTCGCAGTAAACGCCGATAATAATGTATATAATCCTTAGTATCAGTTTATGTTGTAATATATTATAAGTTTATTTTAATTTAATCTCAGATCAGTTAGAAATGCGTACTTTTTTACTACTACTACTACTACTACTACTACTACTACTACTACTACTACTACTACTACTACTACTACTACTACTACTACTACTACTACCATCCCTTCCACTACTACTTTCAATACATATACTTGTATTGTATTCGAAATTCATTTTAGAGTATAGTAACCAGTGCTCTTAATATGCGGTTACTGAAGCCTGTGGTGGGAGCGTTCTGCGTGCGGGTGTGTTTGGAAAAGCAAGGCACTGCAAACATGACGGAAGGGTTGGATATGGTAGTGTGGTGGTTTGGTGGCGGAGGCGGGGGGGAAACGGCTGCACTGGTTATTGCTTCAACTGTATTCGGTATCTAGTTCCTCTCCGCCAATTTCTAGCTTCCTATCCATGCCTCTTCCTGCGTCTCTGGCCAGTATTCAGAAACGCTTTGCTCTCTTACATTGACTTTTTTGCAAGGCCACAGAGGTGATTAGCCAGATTCTCAAGAGTGTTTGTTTGATAATATAGAAGTGTCACTAGAACCGTCAAGTCACCCTTAAAATCCCGTTTCAATTCATGTAGGGCCTTGGAAAAGTAATGGAGGTGCGGCGCAGAAGTGTGTCAGATTATGATCCTGTTTGTCTCTCTTGTCATGGCTGCTCTGTGTTTAGGTCTTGTAGTATTCGGGATATGGTTCCTTACTGCTTCAGATGCATTGGCTGATACACATTCTTCATTATAAATTTTAGGATAGAAAATTAATAGATAGATAAATAGATAGGTAATTTATTGAACGAATTTTAAATACTGAGTGCATTATGTAAGCTTACATCTAATGGTTATGTGAGAGTAATGAAAAAAAATTGTGACTTCATAATGGTGTGTATGTATGTGGGTACAGCTTTGAAGATTTGAGGGAAAAATAAAGAAAATGAAAATGTAGGGATGACTGAAATAATACCTAAGTGTTACAGTGTTGGCCGTATTGGTTTGGTAAAACACTTGAGTGATTTGATGCTGGTGTTGATTGATAATAATGGCAGACTATGATGAGACACTTTATTTGAGTTTTTTCTCTTCCAAGGAATTAACCTGCTAGTCAAGGAGGGCACCATTTATGTAATTTTTTTTTGTATTGGTGGTGGTGGTGTTTGTGGAAGTGGTGGTGCTTTCATGGCTCGTTGCTCCCTCACATTTTAATCCTGGTGGGGATTGTGTTTTGTTGCACATACCACACAGCTTTGTTATGGATACTCTGGTAGTAGTTTTACATCAAGACTTGGAGCTTAACTACTCTTAGCATGGTCTTCACAAAACTCTAAGCCTTGATTTCACTTATTCTGAAATGGTATAACCTTGCTGTGTCACATTATGAGAAATCACACCATTGATTTTGAAAGAAGACCATTAGGATTTGATGTTTTTAGGCAGTATTTTCTTTTATTTGTTTCCATGAAGTTATATTAGATTGGGTTTGGGTAGCTAGTGGTTTGTTAGAATGTGTAAATGGAGTAACTCTGAATTATTACCCTGCACATGAACCTGAGGACCCAGAGGACTGACACAATGCCTCTCCTTGCAGTTCCGAAGCGGATTGATGGGCTGAGGGCCAAGGAAGTTATGAGCATTCTGCACGAGAAGGTTGCGTTTCTGTCTGGAGGACGTGACCAGCGGCCCGGCCCCATCCTCACCTTCCCAGCCAGCACACGGCGGGAGCGTCTCAAGCACGATGATTACCGTCCCCTCCTGCAGTACCTCATGCAGATCCCCAGGTGAGTGCTGCTGTCTTGGTAGTGGGTAGGCCTTGGGGTCTTGAGGTTTTGGTGTCTTGGGGTCTTGAGGTCTTGGTGTCTTAGGGTCTTGGTGTCTTGGTGTCTTGGGGTCTTGAGGTCTTGGTGTCTTAGGGTCTTGGTGTCTTGGTGTCTTGGGGTCTTGAGGTCTTGAGGTCTTGGTGTCTTAGGGTCTTGGTGTCTTGGTGTCTTGGGGTCTTGAGGTCTTGAGGTCTTGGTGTCTTAGGGTCTTGGTGTCTTGGTGTCTTGGGGTCTTGAGGTCTTGGGGTTTTGAGGTCTTAGTGTCTTGGGGCCTTAGGGTCTGGGGTCTTGGTGTCTTGGGGTCTTAGTGTTGGCCTCACAGCAACAGCAGTAGTGTTGTGTGTGTATGTGTGGGAGAGTACATAGTTAATGCCAGTGGATTCATGGAAGATTTGATTCAGCTTGTCACTTTATTGTCATTTGTTTACATTGAGGGATTTGTCATGGAGATACTCAAGGCCATTTTGTACTTTGTTAGTGAATAAACAAGCCCATCATTTACAATAGGGAGAAAAAAAAGATAAAACATAGACTTTCCATATTTACTGCTTCTTGTATTTTGAAAAATACTTTTGTGTCCGGAAGTTTGTTTGCTCACAACATTAATTCATTGTATCTCTATTAGTACTGTTGAAGTTTCCTATTATTTATATATGAATTTTTATATTCTACCTCCTCCCACAGCGATGAAGTTCGGGAAGCAGGTTTTACAGTCATCATAGACATGAGAGGGTCAACATGGAACACTGTGAAGCCCATCTTGAAAGAGTTAGCCGAGAGCTTTACCCCTCACATTTATGCAGTGTACATAGTTAAACCCGACAACTTCTGGCAGAAGCAGCGAACTAGTATAGGCAGCCACAAGTACAAGTTTGAGGTGAGCTCTTGAAAAATTTGTGTTTACTTGCATAGTTTTGCTTCTGTTAACTATACTATTACTGCAAGTGTTATAAAATTGACACAAGCTTGCTGACCTCATGTGGTATTTTCAGACAAGGACTGTTGCAAAAGTGTCACAAATTTACTAACCATGTGATATTTTCAGACAAATTTGATAAGTGTAGAGACCCTAGCCAAGACCATAGACCCCAGCCAGCTCACAAGTGACTTTGACGGGACTCTCGCCTATGATCACAACACCTGGATTGAGCTTCGGCTGGCAGTGGAAGAATTCACCTGGGATGCCAACGAGCTGCTGGACCAGCTGGAGGATGTCCGGGACGAGCTGCAGCAGAGTGACTTTGCTGATGATGTGAACGGTGCCAAGCGGGCCATCGAGAGGCATAAAGAGATGCACCAGAAGGTCCCTGGCAATGAGGTTCACAAGCTTGACCTGACAGGCCAAATGTTACTGCAGAGGTCAGTGTGAAAAGTTGTAGTGAGAATGAAAAGTGTGTGTTATAGTGCTATCCTCTTAAGTAACATGTATAGCAGATATGTTTGGAAAAGAGCATTCATATAAAGAAAATATCTGAAGTAGTGTTTGTGGCTGTATGAATAAAATTAGAGCAGTATTGAAATGAAAGCTTCTGTCTTGGCATAATATGTGAGTTTGCTGAGGTGCTTCCCTTTGCAGGTTAAACTGTGATGAGGGGAGCAGTGGCTATGACTCCGGCTACTCAGGGCGGGACAGTGCATCCAGTCTCATCCTCAACAACCCAGACTTACAGAACAGTATTCCCCAGGTAACTATGTACTATTCATCAGGAAGAAAGAGCTTATAGTGTACCTGAGCCGTCAATATAATGAACAAAATCAACTAAGTTTAAAATCCTTGATGTTTTCTTCTCGATGTGCTGCTTAGTTTCTAGAGGAGATAGTACGTTTTAATGCATGCGGTTACATTTCCACTCCCACAGATCCTCAGTTTGATGGAGTCACTCCACCAGGCACAGCAGCATGTCCAGCAGCTGTGGCAGCATAAAAAGATGAGGCTTGACCAGTGCTTCCAGCTTAGACTCTTTGAGCAAGATGCAGAAAAGGTAAAGCAGCGATGTGGTGCTATGCTACCTTCTGATAGGCTTACTGTGTGTTGTCTGGAGGTCAGTTTTTATGAGGGGGATAAGATTTGTTTATCTTCATTATACTTATGACATACTTTCTCAATAGATTTTGTATGGCACTTTACCATTAAAATCCGAATATTTTTTTTTACTTAGAAGTTATGTACGATATTACCGTGCACCACATTCTGAACTAGATTTCACTTACTTGTCTAAATTAAATGTGAAATTATTGCTTTCCTTGCAATGGAATGAAGAAGGAATAAGTACTTCAGTGTGATTTTAAATATAATTAAATGTGATTCTTATTTGTTTCAGATGTTTGATTGGGTGTATCATAATCGTGAAGAGTTCCTAGTCAATTATGTAGAAATAGGTCATTCATATCAAGTATCCAAAAGTCTTCAGGAAGCCCACTCCCAGTTCACAGTGGCTTGTCAGGTAAGGGAAGCCTGTCCCCCTCACTCTTCCCTTCATCCTTTTATCTGCTTAAGTACATTCCATTCACCATTACTTGTTAGCATCCCAAAGGTAAACAATGTTAAGCATTATTTGATTTTTTTAAATATTTTTTACATTTTATGTAGGTTAGTCTCATGGGGAACGATGGCAAGGATATTTTTATCAAACAAAAGCTTCTTCTTAATGCTTGTACTGTATTATTTTTCAGGCACATGCACATTATTTTGAACTGAGTTTTTTATGAGTATGTCAGATGCTCTTTGCAAAGTGGTGTGACTCATGGTTGGTTGAGATATATCTGTATGTAGATATTTTGCTATTTATTGATGAAGCAGCAGCAGTGATGCTGCTTATTTTTTTGTTCTATTTACATCATGTCCTTGTAGGATAGATTTGTAATTATTATTTCTGAGTACTGATAGACTCACTTGCCACAGATGTTTGAACCTGCAGACAGTGGCCACCAAAGCTAACAACTGATGTCAGGTAGATCTGAAGCTTTGAGTGTGTATACATGATTCTGTAGATGAGGTTCACCTGGATGTGTATACCTGATGTACAGAGAGATAAACCAATGTGGATACAGTCTCTTATCTGCACCATTCCATCTGCCTGACACAACCCGGGCAGTCCTGTGGTGTAGTGTGCCGAGGTGCCAAGAAGACCTGACTGCAATAGTTGACTGTTGTTTTTGTTAATAATCCTTGATGGAAAACCAGGGCTGTTCCCATTAATATTGATTTATTGACGATGTAATGTATCATTACTTCTGTTATAGTAATAGACATTTCTTGTTGTCAGTAGGGATGTGAAGTTGTGTGGATGATGACCAGTGCTTGCATATACATGGATTTCATTTTCATTTTGGTCATATATATCAGCAAATATTCTGAGGTAACTAAAGGAAATGTTCCCAAAGTTCATATGTTTTTGTGTTAGACCTACTGACTGACTTATTTTCAATTATGTTTCTCTTCCCCTCTCTTGCATGTTCTAATCTAGGACTGAATTGCTTTTCCAGATCTTCTTCCTGGCCCATAGACCATTTAAGTCCTGTAGGAACCAGTTTTTCACTTTTTATCTTATAATTTCACTGGAGAAAACAGTTTATTGTAATGTTACCCCTGTATATATATTGAAGCAAGGTTTTCCAGGGTGCCTAGGAAGTTGTTGATGTTGCGTTAAGACTCACTTTCTATATTCTTTCATTAGATTTAAATATATAATATACCTTCTATATTGGTGTTATAGGTTATAACATTTGAAACACACTTATGACTTGAAGAAGAATATAATATTTTTACAGATGTTTGCTTTCAATGTAGTCCATCTGTGCATATATATATATATATATATATATATATATATATATATATATATATATATATATATATATATATATATATATATATATATATATATATATATATATATTAATAATGGTAAGATGTGAAGCTAAAGTAAAATAAATGTATACACATAACTTATTTTCTTGAAGGTGTAGTTTATGAACCATTACTAAAGTGAATCTCCAGTTTACACAGATGTTGTTCAGGCAGAAGTAAATCTCATAATAGAACACTGCAGCCATGTGTCTGTCTTCTAATGGATGTGTTGCTTTTATTCATGACAGAAGGTGTACATGAACATCAACAGAATACTGAGCGTCGCCTCAAGACTCATGGAGACAGGTCACTATGCGGCTCAACACATAGGTAACGTGGCTGCCAAACTGGACCAGGTGAGTGGAACAGCTGCAGCATATATATGAGGCAACCCAGAATAGTCTAGCCTGTCCAGTCCTTCCTTGGCAACTTAGATGAGTGCTCCCTCTAAAGTGAGGTGCACTATAAGCTATTGATAATTGCAATTTGATTATACCATGATGAACTGAAGAAAATAGGTAGGACTGTCATAATATTCATTTGAATGTTCTCTCAAGTAGAATGTAATAGCACTGTGTTGTTTGATTGAATTACTGTGTGAAGGATGTGATTATAATAATGGTACTGTCATTCATATGATTATTTAGGTTCTGGGTGGTGTATTTGCATTGAAAGTTATTATAGGGATTAGCATTGAAAATTATTTCATAGATAAGCTGTTAGGATAGGCTGTGCTATATTTAGCTCCATGATAATTATGCTATTTCATTCTAAGATTCTAGTTGATGTTTTGTTTTATGTCATCAGTACCTGTCCAGTAGGTGTGAATTGTTGTCAGCCAGTTTTTTGTTTTGTTCTGGCAGGTGTGGAAGGAGTTTGCAGCAGGTCTAGATGAGCGATCCTCAGTGTTAGCTCTGTCTGTCATGTTCCACCAGAAAGCTGAACAGGTGAGGATGTCTCTAACCTCATTAGTGTTATGAAAATTATAGTCTTCATTTGAAATTATTATGACACAGAACTAGTAGTATGTTAATATGCCACTATTTCCTAACAGGCTGGCTGGAAGGGCCTTATTTTGTTCTTCATGTGTTGTTTTTCTCTCACACAGTCAAATATTTTGCCTTTGTGTACATTGCAGTATATTGAGAGTGTACCAACATGGGTGGAGAACTGTAAGCTTGCCAGTTTACCATCAGACATCATGACTCTGGAGGGAACCATCCACCACCACCAGTCCCTCTATGAGACCATGTGCCAGGCATACACTGAGGTGAGGCTGTGCAGGGCAGAGGGTCACCTGTAGTGCCTATGTTGTCACTATGTATTATTAAGATGATATGATTTGTTGACTATAACATAATGGAAAATATTACAGGCAGTAATACTATCAACTAAAACTGCTACTTAGTTTCTAGCTGTCTTGAGATGGATGTGTTCATGTTCAGATCAGACTATTAGAATTATTGGAAAAAAATAACATAATTATTTGAAAAAAAATAGATTATTTGGATAAGGAAAATGCAGAAAATATATTTCAATTTAAGAACTGCAATTCAGGAGGATGTGATACAAAATGCATTAAGAGAAGACATCAATGAGAAGCATTTGTTTTGAGTGTAGAGCTTGGATAGAATATATCAAGTCCTTTCCTCCATAGTTTGTCATTTGGAGTGACTCTGTGAGGGAAGTGGTTCTCGAAGAGTAGGTGACATAGATTAGTTGTGCAGTATTTTTTAATACTTGCCCAGTAAATTTGTGTTAGATTGAAATTATCTTGTGTATATTTATTTGTGATTCATGACATTTGCTCTTTGATGATGTGACTTTGATTCCTTGCAGAGCATCTCACCTTTGTTTTCACTTTCAGCTTCACAACTCGTACCAGGCATTACTAAAAGGTCTCGACTCACTAGTCAGAAATGTCCATGCGTCCGCCGAGTGTTTTCCAGTAGGGACCCCCGGGTTTGGTGCATACTGAGCATGAGGACTGGGGATGTCATGGGGAAACATTTGATTACCACATTCAAGAAAAAAAAAGCAGCAAACATTTAATTTCCAGAGTTTAGTCTTCAAAACTTGAAAAGCTTCACTATAATATTTTTTTACCATGTTACTCTCCTCATACTTTGAAAGTGCCTTGCGTGAACTTGTTTGCTGATTTTATACACCACCATTGTAGGGTCAGTAAGGGCCATCATAGTGGTGGCTGTGGATGACTGCAGAATGGGGCTGGGGGATGAGAATGTCCTGATCTGTAGGAGATGACCATTTTGAGAACATCATGTATGGGCTCTGCAGGGCTCCCCTTATGACAGCATGATACCTTCCCATTCTTGTACTCAAGGTGGTGGTGAATATTGCTACTTATTTAGTGTCAGCATCAAAAGAAGGACTCAACATTGTAAGTGTTTATACTTAAGGTTGATTAGCTCATTTGAACACACCTAATGTGCTCTCTCTCTCTCTCTCTCTCTCTCTCTCTCTCTCTCTCTCTCTCTCTCTCTCTCTCTCTCTCTCTCTCTCTCTCTCTCTCTCTCTCTCTCTCTCTCTCTCTCTCTCTCTCTCTCTCTCTCTCTCTCTCTCTCTCTCTCTCTCTCTCTCTCTCTCTCTGATGCCTTGCTCCTTGGGGGCTTGCCCACAGCAGAAGAGCCTCCACCTCTCTTATCCCAACACTGCATCCAAACACCCACACCTCACACAATACATTATTGCACACTGAACAACATCTGTAGTTAGGCCTTTCATGCATCGTTTTTATTTACATACGTGGCATTCATTGTGCAACAAACATTTCCCTTTTTTACCTGTACACTGTTTCAGGGAACATGTACTTTGATTTAGTCATGTTCCTTGAATATGTGCATGAATCTACATTGTTCCCATGACAGCTACTCTGTGGGTGAGGTGTGACTGGGAGTGATAATGGTGGCTCTGTACTTTGAACCTTGTTAATGGTGGTGGTTGGTGATGGTTACAGGTGCACAGTACCAGCAAGAAGCTTCTCTACCAACTGGACCACTTGGTACAAATCTGTAGCCAGCTGCGACGCGATGGCCAGATGCGAAGCAAGCACGTAAGCAGATAGCCATCGCCTTGCATGGGGTGGAGCATGGTGACTGTGGAGTGGTGTGGAGGGAGCTGGCTGGGTTCAGGAGGCGGTAAAGGTGTATTGCATTGTGTACAAGAGGATCTCACTTACTGTTCAGTCACATAAAACTTCAAGGGCAAAATATGTAAATGGAAGAAAACTCAGAATGGTCTTACAGATTCTTCAAGCTGTGATATTTGATGACTTTAAAGTCATTAAATATTGGCTCTTTACCATATGTCATGGAAATATTTTGACAACTCAGCTCAGCAAGGAACATTTATGAGGAGGATGGAAGACAGAACTGAGTATTTAGTGAATTATATATATATATATATATATATATATATATATATATATATATATATATATATATATATATATATATATATATATATATATATATATATATATATATATATATATATATATATATAAAAGTGATGACAGAAACTTACTTGGAAATTAATGGTCCTCTTCATCACAGTCAGTGTGCTGCAAGTGTGTTTGTGTTCTGCAAATATACTGTTGACCTTGAAATGATAATGTATTTATAATGTAACAATAATTCTTCATTCCATTTTTCTAGTGAAGTGAAGGGATGCCAGAACTAGGTACATTAAATAATTTCAGCATTGCTAGTGTGGACCGTTACTCAATATTGTAGCATATTTTACAAGGCTAAAATTTTTTTATGGCCTAGTCCTAGCAGTGTAGGTCTGCATGTGGATCTGGATAACTTTTTACATCCTAGAGACAATTGGCTGTCATGTGAAGGAGGCTTGCCTTTGCTTAAGTAAATTATGTAATTATTTTTTAATAGCTGTAAAATTTCATGTTTTATTCAGTTACTTTTTTTTAATTGTTAATTTTCTGAAGAGAAAAAAATGTGTTTGATTTTCCAAGATAGTGGTTTTGCTGATGCTTTTCTTATCTTTTCTTTCATAATGAAGAAGAAGCCACGTGGAAAGCCATCTGCGTATTCTGTAAGTTTATTATTATTTTGCTTTGTTGTTCCCTTGACTCCTGCTGTGTTTTCCTGCACCTTGAAGTAGTGGGCTGTGTTGAGACACTTCAGGTCATGCAGGCAGCTTTTCTTGCTGTGCTTTGTTATCTTTTTCAGATGCTGAATCTTAGACCACAAAGGATGCTTTAATTTTTTTCCTAGATAGTATTATATCCTCCTGTGTGGGGATGTTAGCTAGATATATAGATAGATAGCATTAGCAATATGTGTGATGCAAAATTTTGTCACAGAAGCATCTTACTGTAGGTGTATATGCACAGTTACATAGATTGGGTCATCTGGTCCACCACTCCATGCACCAGCGCTTTAGGTCACTACAGATACTTCTCTCTTTTCATGACATGTACATCTGTAAGATTTAGTCTGTGCAGAGAACATGTATTACTTCTGAAACACGTATATTCTAGGAGGTAGATTGCTTTTAGTGTTGCGTGTTGCATTTTCTCCCATAATATTTCACCATCTTCAATTTTATATTGTAAAGCAGGTGAGCATTTGAGTAGATCACCATGTATGCATTTTTGTGCCTCACTTTCTTTGGGGACTGTTTTTATTAGGTCTGCAAAACTTGAATTTCTGTTCAGATTTTTTGCGGCCATAAGTAGACACCTCATGATTGTGCAAAGAGGACAAGCTTGTGTTTGGTGAAAGTATTTGCAATTTCCAGGATTAATCTCATGATGAAATTTTGGTTTTGGTACATTATTGTATATCCTATTTTAAAATGAAGAGATTGATTTTGAATTAATTTTGAGATTGATTATACATATTTGGAGTCCAGGCTGCTGTTGGTGAGCCTGGTGGGTGGCTCAAGGTCTCACTGCAGCACACTGTTTATTCTCAAAGTGAGCCTCCCACTCAGAATGGCTGTATTTCATGTGGTTGTTTCCTGGTGTGGTATGATTTTCCCTCCCTTTTATGAAACCATGTACTCTCATTTATTTTGTTCTTGTTTACCTAGTAAATCTGCCAATCTGGTTGTACAGTGAGCAGTGCAAGTAGTGATAGTGTTTGAAGTCAAAGTAGGCCTGTTGAAGATTTTATGATCAATTTGACTCACTAAGCTGACTGTTATATTATTTTGGGAGTGGAATATTTGTCATAGTTGGTCTCATTAGCTTTATTTAAGAATGAATTATGAAAACATTACAATTTATAAGTATGATTCTATGCTTTACAGATTTGGAAGGTTTCAGGAATTTAACTTATTTACTTATTTTGAGATAATTTCAGTTCTTAACCTGTACCATCCCAGAAGCTCAATTTTATGTTGAGAGTTTGCCTGTTTGTGTGGCCAGGTGAGTCCTGATGGGAAGGTGGTGTACCGGGGAGGGCCGCACCAGCAGCAGCGAGGGTCAGGGAACAGTGGCAACCCCGCAGCAGACTACTCGGAGGGGGCGAGTCACGTCCTGGCGGTCATTCATGAAATCCTGGGTCACCACCGAGCAGTGGAGCAGCGGTGGTCAGACAAGAAAGTAAAGCTACACCAAAGATTGGCATTACGACTCTTTCAGGAGGATGTGAAGCAGGTGTGTGTTGATACAAGTCCTATTTTATAAAAAAAAAAAAAAAAATGTGTTTGCAATGGAGCTGTTAATTAAAAAGTTCTAACCAGTCTTCCTTTACTGAAGTAGTACTTGTATTGACATGGTGAAATTTCCTGGCAAAGGTTCTGGACTGGCTGCAGACGCACGGAGAGGTTTTCCTCCAGAAGAATCCAGGAATTGGCCGCAACCTTGCCAAGGCACGAATGTATCAGAAAAGTCATGAACACTTTGAAAATGTTGCTCAGGTAAGCCACTATTTGCACATGTGCTGTGTGTTATTAATGAGTAAATGTGATGATGATTGTGTATGGAGAGAATAAATTGGGTGAATGGTCACTGGCACAACACATGTATGTCCTAATGATATTCCCTTTTCCTCACTTAATCAGAACACCTACACCAATGCGGAGAAGCTGCTGCAGGCGGCAGAGGAGTTGGCACACACTGGGGAATGCAATCCAGAAGAGATCTATAACGTGGCACAGACCCTGGACACTCACATTGCCAGGTTTGCTACTCGGGTGCAGAAACGGCACAGACTGCTCAACATGGCAATCTTGTTCTACACACATGAGAAGGAGGTGAGACCTAAATAATTTGTATCTTCCTTTCTCAGTAATTTTTCTTCTATCTCTCCTTTCTCCTCTTCCCTTTTTAATATTTCCCCTTCCTCTCTTCACTTCCCTTCCCTCTAATTTCCCTTCTTCTCTACTCTCTTTTTTCACTTCCATTTACCTTAATCCTGCTACTCTCCCTCTCCTTTTCCCACTCCTCTCTTCTCTCCCTTCCTTCACTACTAAGACAGTCACATTAACAGTGTTTATTTTCCACAGCTGAGAGAGAGAGAGAGAGAGAGAGAGAGAGAGAGAGAGAGAGAGAGAGAGAGAGAGAGAGAGAGAGAGAGAGAGAGAGAGAGAGAGAGAGAGAGAGAGAGAGAGAGAGAGAGAGAATATTTAACGCATGGTAACTTAAATGTATGAAGAAATTTGTTGGTTGCCTCTGGGTTCCTATAATTTTACCTCAATAAGTGGGAGGTAATAGAATTATTTTCATACTTTATGGCTTGAAGTTGTTGGCCTTGATATAGACTGTAATGAGAAGACAGATGTTTTTAAACTCATGTTCAGGGTTTTTAGTGTCCATTAGAAAAGAAAAAAAATTGTTTTATAGAATATGTTTGATAATCTTCATTAGCAATGTGAAGTAAGTCATTGTGTTATTCCCTTAGCTGTTGTCTTGGCTGGAAGAATTGATCTCAGAATTGGAGAGTGATGAAAGGATAGATGAAAACTGTGATTCTGTTGAGGCAGCAGAGAGACTCCTTGCTCAGATGACTTCTCAGAGGGACTCCACACTGGATGCCTGTGTGTCCACCACTCACGAGGGGGAGGGTCTTCTCAATGAGCTGAGGTAATCATTGTTTGACAGTATTAACTGTGTAGTGTGGTATGGTGTCCTATAATGCCTCTGTCATCCTTGACAGTCTAGTGCCAAACAAGTTGTCTTCAGTCAGCCGTGTCCTTTAATGTATGTCACTGGACTGGCACTATTCACTAGCCATGTGGTATTCTCTAAGTAACTGAGTAGTGGTTGTGTTTGTCAAGTTCATGAAATTGTAGACTGCAGACATTAATGTGTGTGTTGTGTGCAGGTCAGTCAATGTGACATCAGATGCTGGCTGCAGCTCCATAGAGGGTGTGGAGGAGGCCCTGGAAAGGTTGGTCAAGAAACGAGATGAATTGGAGAATCTTTGGGCCACTAGAAAGCTGCGTCTTGATCTCCTCCTGCGACTGAGACTGTTTCAGAGAGACTCAGTTGAAGTAAGGCTTACGAGTCTTTGTTTGTTGTGTTTGCTAATTATTGAATGTGTCTAGTGTCAAATTGTATATTTTTGTTTGTAAATGATATTATGTCATAAATGCTAATTTGTAACGAGGATTTATTTAGCATAGTCTAAACCACAATTTTACATTGCCTCAGATCTGACCTACATGTAGTGTGCAGAGAGCAGGACTCATTGCTGTTGAATAATGGTCAAGAAAAAAAATAGGATTTAATAGCTAATAAGATTTCTTCACTATCTTACTGATACTCTTGTAATTTGCTCCCTAACAGAAGTTGACTCAGCTTGACATGTGGGCCGAGGAACTTCAGAACACGGACTTTGCGCGGGACATTGCAGATGCTGAGAGAATGCTGGTGCTTCACAACGACTCTGCCTCACACATGCAGAACACCACGTACCAGGTGCTGCAGAATGGGCAGGAACTCCTCCAGGTGAGCACACAGGAACAGTGTTAGGATAAAATCTGTTTGATTTTCTCTGTGACCGCTAAATTACTGTGAATAAAATTTTTTATTTTAATTCCTCAGAAAACATTAATGAAAAATCCTGAAATTAGATTATTGAAATTAGAAATTTGAGTTTTCTTGTATATTTATTTATTTATTTTCAAGTAAAGGAAATGGTGTATGATTTAAGCAAATTTTCTCCAATATACAATATTTGCAGCTGCTGGAGACCTCAGGGATCCAGATCCGTGCTGATGAGGAGTCGGACTCCGTGAGTAAGGTGTCCATGATCCTTGAGTGCATTCATGAGCGTCTGATGGACATCGAAGTTCTTGTGGACATGAAGAGAGTCAAGCTAGAGCAGTGTGTTCATCTTCTACAGTTTGAAAGTGAAGCCAACCAGGTGTGTCTTTGCTGTAGTCTTGTTTCTGTATTGTATTGCAGAAGCATTTTGATATAAATTCATGAAGATCTTGTATCTGATAACCTGGAGTTATATTATGGATTTCAAAATGTTTTCAGTATTTTTGGCCTGGAATTAAAAGCAAAGTATAATAAAAGAAAAATAAGTTAAGAGCAAGACACTTGTGATGAAAGTTATGTCCCTTTTGCAGGTGATAAGTTGGATACGTAATGGTGAGCAAGTGCTGGCTGGGAGCTTTACTATCCCAAGCTCTCGGGCTGATTCAAACGCTCTGTCACACGAACATGAGCAGTTCCAGGTTAGTCTCTTGTAGATGTTCATGTGTGAGCTTCCTTCAGCAATGAAGAGCTAAAGGTAATAAGTGATTTTAATGTGTAAATTTATGTGTCAAGTGTTTGTCAGGAAATATTCCTGTTTTGCAAGAGTAATTTGCTGTAGATTTCATATTCAAAACAGCTTTTTAAGAAAAAGCAAATGCTTTAAAAAAATGTCTGATAATTCTAAATTTCACAATATATATGTTTGATAAAAGAATAGTCTGTGTTGGAAGGCACTTTATACTTTTTGTTATTCTAGGTTGCCATAGAAAAAACTCAAGCAGCTGTGGTTCAAATACGTGATAGATCCTCTGCCTTGCTGATGGCCAAGCACTACAGCCCAGAGCAGGTGATGGAGATAGAGTCCAATGTCACCAAGAAGTGGGAGAAGCTGGTCACTTGTGCAGAGGACAGGTAAAGCTGTGCATGTGTATTTCATTATTTGTGATTTTAGGAAGAAATGGATTTAAGGAGGGGTGTGCCCATTATTAGTGAAATGTGAATTGACAAGTTGATCAATTATTTGGCTAGAAAGATGCATAAACAGACATAGGATTGCTGTGGAAAGAAAAGATACAGATGCTGCATGATATGTTCAACATGTAATTTGAGCAGTAGTTGAGTGCCTAGTAAGTACTGAGTAATGCCATCTTAGTGGAAGGTAATGAGTGATTTGTGTTGTGCAGGTACAAGCTGGTCCAGGCGTCTATCACCTTCTACAAGACGGTAGACCAGGTGTGCTCCGTGCTGGAGAGTCTAGAGCGTGAGTACCAGTGGGATGAGGACTGGTGCCAGAAGGAGGCTGCATCTAGTCAGGGAGATCAACAGCAGTCTCAGCAGCAGAATAAGGCTGACCAGCAACAGAAATCAGACCAACAACAGCAACAGCAACAGCAGCAACAGTCTTCAGGCCAAGGCAGCCAGGCTGGGCCAGACAAAGCAGCTTCCATCTCCTTCCTGATCAATAGGCACCAGGAGCAGAAGGAAGCCTTCTTAAAGGCGTGCACGCTGGCCAGACGCACGGCTGAGACTTTCCTTAAATATTCCAATCGATCTCAGAACTATTACAGCATGAAAGCTGACCATGGTTCCCGGGGACCCGAAGCCAAGGTGAGGAGCATTTTAGACAATCTTATGGCCCAGGAGAACAAAGTCTTGGACTACTGGACTCGGAAGAAGAACAAACTGGACCAGTGTCAACAGTATATTCTGTTTGAGGCGTCAGCCAAGCAAGCTCTGGACTGGATAAAGGAGACAGGTGAACTGTACCTGTCCACACACACCAACTTGGGTGACACCCGGGAGGAGACTGAGCGGCTCTTGAGGGAGCACAACGAGTTTAAGGGAACAGCCAAGGACACACGGGACAGGGTGAAGATGCTGCTCCTGATGGCAGACTCATTGGTGGAGAAGGGCCAGGCCCATGCCTCTGCCATCAAGGACTGGGTGGCCAGGGTGGACAAAACCTACAAGAACTTCTCTGGCCAAATGGACCACTACCGCATGCAGCTTGAGAGTCGACTGGGTATCCAGAGTGAGGACAGCAAGGTCTTCCTTTCTCTGGACCGCCACAGTGATCCTTCACTGGAGAACAAGGTGGGGGCCGTGGTCACCGTTGCTCAGGTGGCCAACAAGGAAGTGAGTGAAGAGCGGCGCAAGTCTGCACGTAAGAAGGAGCTGATCATGAGGGAGCTGCTGAACACAGAGCGTGTGTATGTCAAGGACTT
This sequence comes from Scylla paramamosain, assembly GCF_035594125.1. NCBI lineage: Eukaryota > Metazoa > Arthropoda > Malacostraca > Decapoda > Portunidae > Scylla > Scylla paramamosain. The sequence continues at coordinate 8,085,308 of NC_087186.1, read as the reverse complement.
GGAGGTGTGCATCAAGACCTACTTGCACGAGACCCGCCTGCCCACTGCCCCTCCTGCCCTGCAGGGCAAGGATGGGATCATCTTCTGCAACATGGAAGAGATCTTGCAGTTTCACAAGAACACTTTCTTACAAGAGATAGAAAAGTACCAGTGCATGCCTGAGGATGTGGGTCACTGCTTTGTTACCTGGGCTGCCAAGTTTGATGTGTATGTCAAGTACTGTAAGGCTCAGCCAGAGTCTAATCGCCTATTGGTGAGCCAAGCCGGAGCCTTCTATGAGGAGGTGCAGCGTAAGCATGGCGTGGAGCACCCCATCCCTGCCTACCTCATTAAGCCTGTGCAGAGGATCACAAAGTACCAGCTGCTGCTCAAGGAGCTGCTGTCCTGCTGTGAGGATGAGAACCAAGGTGAAATCAAGGATGGCCTTGAGGTGATGCAGAATGTCCCCAAGAAGGCCAATGATGCCCTCCACCTCTCCATGCTGGATGGCTGTGATGTGCCTCCTGACTCTCTGGGGGAGGTCATCTTGCAGGACAGCTTTCAGGTATGTGATTTTCTTCACCACACAGAAAGAGCTTGGAGCTTCTTCAGACTGACCTGTTTGTAAGTTGCTCATATATTGCATGTTGTTATGACTTGACCTCTGATGTTCAAATGAATAAAATTGCCGTGTGTTCTTTCAGGTTTGGGATCAGCGGCAGTTGATCAGAAAAGTGCGTGATCGCCACATTTTTCTGTTTGATTTGTACCTTGTGTTCTGCAAGGAGGTGCGTGATCCCAGTGGAAACAAAACCAAATATGCCTACAAGCACCGCCTTGTCACCTCAGAGCTTTCTGTCACAGAACACACTGAAGGAGATGAGTGTAAATTTGCTGTCGGGACTGCAAGAACTGGAGTTAGTGATGGCAAGGTGAGTGATGGGTTGTCCTTGAGGCAGATGAAATAAAAGTTGCTTAACACTTGGTCAGAAAGGGTTGACTCAATGCTTTGTATGTGAGAAACAAGTTACTTTTATGATGAAATGGGTTATTTAAGATGACATCAGGAGGTTAGAGCTTGTTGAAAAGAGGTTGGTGAAGTGAGTGTAGTCCAGTGGTGATGTAAGAGAGAGCCAGCTGGCAAGGTGACAACACACAGTTTTGAGATTGAATGAATTAGGAAGGAGATGAGGATAGGCAGATTCATACAGTTCTTCCTTATTGTATCCCATATTCCTGAGTTTATTCTTTTTTTGTCCTGATTATCCTACTGACTGTCTGTTTCTAGTTTCTTAGAAATAAGCTTGAAACAGCATCACCTTGTTTGAATAAATTATGCTGCTTCATTCTTATCTCTTATCATACTCTACCTTGGACAATTCTGGGCTTGTTCCTCCCTCTCCTCCACCCTCTGACTACTTCATACCACGTATTAAAATTCTTCGCAATGATGTTTTCCATGCCCTCGCTGGCCTAAGCCCTCGGAAGACTTATGGACCTGATGGTGTCCCTCCTATTGTTCTCTGAAACTGTGCCTCCGTGCTTGCACCTTGTCTAGTCAAACTCTTTCAGCTCTGTCTGTCAACATCTACCTTTCCTTCTTGCTGGAAGTTTGCCTACATTCAACCTGTTCCTAAAAAGGGTGACTGTTCCAATCCCTCAAACTACCGTCCTATTGCTTTAATTTCCTGCCTATCTGAAGTTTTTGAATCTATCCTCAACAGGAAGATTCTTAAACATCTATCACTTCACAACCTTCTATCTGATCGCCAGTATGGGTTCCATCAAGGCCGCTCTACTGGTGATCTGGCTTTCCTTACTGAGTCTTGGTCATCCTCTTTTAGAGATTTTGGTGAAACTTTTTGCTGTTGCCTTGGACATAACAAAAGCTTTTGATAGAGTCTGGCACAAAGCTTTGATTTCCAAACTACCCTCCTACGGTTTCTATCCTTCTCTCTGTAACTTCATCTCAAGTTTCCTTTCTGACCGTTCTATTGCTGCTGTGGTAGACGGTCACTGTTCTTCTCCTAAATCTATTAACAGTGGTGTTCCTCAGGGATCTGTCCTGTCACCCACTCTCTTCTTATTATTCATTAATGATCTTCTAAACCAAACTTTTTGTCCTATCCACTCCTATGCTGATGATACCACCCTGCACTTTTCCACGTCTTTTCATAGATGTCCAACCCTTCAGGAGGTAAACATATCACGCAGGGAAGCCACAGAACGCTTGACTTTTGGTCTTTCTAAAATTTCTGATTGGGGCAGAGCAAACTTGGTATTGTTCAATGCCTCAAAAACTCAATTCCTCCATCTATCAACTCGACACAACCTTCCAGACAACTATCCCCTCTTCTTCAATGACACTCAACTGTCCCCCTCTTCTACACTGAACATCCTTGGTCTGTCCTTTACTTATAATCTGAACTGGAAACTTCACATCTCATCTCTAGCTAAAACAGCTTCTATGAAGTTAGGTGCTCTGAGATGTCTCCGCCAGTTTTTCTCACCCCCCAGCTGCTAACTCTGTACAAGGGCCTTATCCGTCCGTGTATGGAGTATGCTTCACATGTCTGGGGGGGTTCCACTCATACTGCTCTTCTAGACAGGGTGGAATCAAAAGCTTTTCATCTCATCAACTCTTCTCCTCTAACTGACTGTCTTCAGCCTCTCTCTCACCACCGCAATGTTGCATATCTAGCTGTCTTCTACCGCTATTTTCATGCTAACTGCTCTTCTGATCTTGCTAACTGCATGCCTCCCCTCCTTCCGCGGCCTCGCTGCACAAGACTTTCTTCTTTCTCTCACCCCTATTCTGTCCACCTCTCTAATGCAAGAGTTAACCAGTATTCTCAATCATTCATCCCATTCTCTGGTAAACTCTGGAACTCCCTGCCTGCATCTGTATTTCCACCTTCCTATGACTTGAATTCCTTCAAGAGGGAGGTTTCAAGACACTTATTCATCAATTTTTGACCACTGCTTTGACCCTTTTATGGGACTGGCATTTCAGTGGGCATTTTTTTTATTAGATTTTTGTTGCCCTTGGCCAGTGTCCTTCCTACATAAAAAAAAAAAATACTGTATAATGCAACTAAATATGTACTAGGGATGTCTTACAAGTAAGACACACATTACCCCTCTGCACAGATGATCCTTCGGGCTAACACCTTGGAGAGCAAGCAAATGTGGGTGAGGAAGCTCAGGGAGGTAATCCAGGAGACATACTTCAGCTCTGCACTCCCTCTCACCATGGTGAAGTCTCCTGCCAAGACACCCAAGCAGAACCGTGCCAGTCGGTGAGTGTCTGATGCCTCACCCTTGCTCTCTCCTGTCAGTGATGTACATTCTTGAGGAAGGCAGCCAGTTGAACTGGTGACCTCATGTTCAAAGTGTTGTGGTGTAGAAAGTATCTAACTTAGACATTAAGATGTGAGATGCTTTTGGTTGAGTGTGTGTGTGTGTGTGTGTGTGTGTGGTCATATTTTCACATTTATATGTAGCTTCTGTTGGTGCTATTGGCATTTCTCTCATTCCCTTACTGTATCTGCCTCCTTTCTTTCCTTTATTCTTGCACTCCCACAATGTTTTGCTTTCTTTATCAAATCTCTCTACATATTTCCTGTGGTAACTAGCTCATTAAATTAGTTATTTTCTGATATTTGTCTTGTATTATGTTTTTAAAATTTATTGCATGCATTTATCCCTTATTTGTTAAAAACAATGCAGTTATCACATCCTTTCAGTGTATCTGATTATTAATTTAGAGCCCAGTACTTTCCTCTTTAGTATGCTCACTGTAGAGTCCTCTCTCCTGAGAATATGCACAGGTGTAGGTGTTAGGCAGCACAGCATAAATCAGCGGGATACTTTCCTCTTGCAGGTAGTGGTCACCATTATGGTGAGTGTTTATAGTGGGGTCAAGATACAGGTCAACCATAACTAATCCAGCATCATTGGGACCTGTAGTGTGCCAAATTAGTGATTTTGCTGAATTACAGAGAGGTTAGGTTAGAATTCACTTAATCCAACAGTGAAACACCTCATTCTACCTTTAGAATACTCCTTAAATCAATACAGGTTGATCAATAAGTGGTGCTGTACTGAAACCACTTGTTCCTTTGATACCCGTATTGACACTTCATGTCTGGCTGATGCCGATAGTATTGTACTGCTCATTTAATAAGGAAAAAGAAACATACAATGAAAATCAAGTGAAATTTTAATGGAGTACTTGCAAAAAAATTGGTACAGGTAATTATTCTGTTGACTTACACAAGAAAGTTAGTCTGCTAGCTGAAGTTAGTGCTGGATTTGTGGTGGGACTGGATTGATGATTGCCGGATGGTTGACCTGTACTTCTGTTTCAGGTCTGGATATGAACTGAGAGAGTATATCAGATTGCTTTCTATGAGACATGAAAAAGAGAGAGAGAGAGAGAGAGAGAGAGAGAGAGAGAGAGAGAGAGAGAGAGAGAGAGAGAGAGAGAGAGAGAATAATAATTTACAAACTTGCCCCATAATTTAAAGTCCCCCCTCTTCATCTTCTCACAGAGACTTGGAGGAATCTATAGATGAGAATGCTGAGAATACAGACCGCAACTCCCTGGCCTCCTACTCCTCCTCTAACACAGACTCCGACAAGGTAAGTACCAGCAGCAGTACCAGTAGCCCAGTATATGCCCCTGTTTGCCTTTCTATTGTGTACCTGGGCTCAGCGTTTACCTTGAACCTGTGTAGTTGAGTCTGTTGTTCTCATGATTTCTGGAAACAATGATTCTGGATGTGTATTGTGTGTTGTATCCCAAGGTAGTGTACCTCAGTGGTGCACAAGTGAGGGAAGTGTATAGGTTATTACAGGTAAATGTGTTGCAGATGTCATGTTTAGTAAGTAGCTGAGTGACTCTTACTGTTATTACTGTTACTGGTGCTTTAAACAGCCCATTCCTATAAGAAGCTTGTTGTGTAGACAACGGCACCATACTCTTCCAAACATGTGGTGGTGGTTGTTCCTTGCAGGTTGAATGAGAAATTTACTTGACTCTAATCCTAAGGTGACGGCTGCATTTGCTCTGCTTTTAGTATATTCTGTTCTGTTTTATGTGGTTGATGAAGCCCGCCTTGATGAAGTGAAGGGGTTTGAATTACCTTCATTGGAGTTGTAGCTGGCGGCAGTCAATCAATCAAGATCTAAGCTACAAAGGCACCCACTTTGCTAAACTTTTCACTTAATGTCACGGCCAGTCAGTGCCAGTGGAAGGAAGGCTCATCATGTCATTGTTGATGGACGCATACTTGAACAAGAATTGCCCTCCATGAGCGTGGTGCTCGCTGTGTGGCCTGTGCTGCCACCAGGCCTGGCCTCTCCCGTGTGTAGCTGTGTGTGGCTGTCACCCAGCGCACCTGCTGCACGCCGCTTTGCTGCGCCGAGAAACGCGTCATTTGCGCGTTGAATCTGCTGGTCCGACGTGCGGTTCTTGACTGGACCTTGGCAGAGGGAGAAAATGTCGCCAAGTTTCATGGACGTGGAAGTTCACGGGAAGGTTGAGGTTGAGGACAGACAGTTAAGGAAACCTTGCCCTCTCCACTCACAGTCTGCAATGAACAATCATCCCTGTGAGTTTCTGAGTAAGTTTCGCGACAAGGGAATGGATTGTTAATGACAGGGGTGTGGGACAGCAGTATTTTGGTGCGGGCACACGGATCAGAGAGAGACACGCCAGGCTTGGCTTGGCAGGTCGTCTGCTGGGCGGGTGGGCGGCAGAGCAGCGGCAGTATTGGCAGGATGCTGAGGGGGAGGGAGGGCGATTGAGGGCGTGAGGCTTGTGGTGGGGAACTGAGCAAGTGGTGGTATGATGAGGGGAAAGTGGTTCCTGAGGGAGATGCTGAATTGAGGGGACAGAGCTGCCTGTGAGGCGAGGCTGGAGAGCGGCGGGCATAGAGAAGAAACTGAGAAAGGTGGAGGGGGGTCGGAGAGAAGGGGGTGGAGGAAGGTGGAGGGGTTGGAGGAAGGTCGAGGGGCGGACGCGAGAGGTGTGGGTCGCCCCGGCAGCGGCAAAGGATGGCCCCTCGCTCAGTGTCGGGAGCGCCGCCCCACCGCTCGCTCCCAGACCCCAGGTGCCGTCCGGCGTTGAGTGGCGCGGCCAGTCGACGAGCGCGTTGTATGACACTCGCTTGGTGTCTGTCAGCGCTCCGTTCACGGCTCGCGGACCGGTAGTGAGTGGCTTTTCTGGCGTGTCGCGGAGTACTTGGTGTGTCTTGTGGTGTCGTGGAGTTAAGGAAAGCGCAAGGCTGAAGTCGCTCGTATTTCACGATGAGCCGGTGCGGGGAAGAAGAGCTGTCACTGAGCCTCAAGTACTGGAAGTCTGGGTCTGTGGGTCTGTGGGTCAGTAGTAACAGGGAACCCCGCAGCGACCCTCCAACGGGCACCCGGCGGTTGTGGGACCGACGGGAGGCTGCTCGACGCTGTTTACGCGACGAGGCGAGAGGAGGAGGAGGAGGAGGAGGAGGAGGAGGAGGAAGGAGGAGGAGGAGGAGGAGATGAAGAAGGTGATTTGGGTCACGGTCGTTGGCGGGTTGGTGGTTAACGCGTCTCCGGAGTATCATTTTCCTCAGAACGTGAAACGTGTGCTGCGGTGGGCCGAGTGTCTGCCAGTGTGGTGGTGGTGGTCAGTGCGCCCTTGTCTGGTGTCTACGGTGTTTGCCTGATGTGCGACAATGTTGAGGAGGGGAGGTGGGGGTGTATCTTGCATGTGTGTGGGTTGTGGTGATGTTGCGTGATGTGTTGTGGCTTGATAGGTTGTATTGTAAGTGGTACTGCGTGGCAGTGCGGGGTGTGGGTGTGGGCGTGTGGTGCGGGGGTGTGGGTGGCGTGGGTATGTGTGGCGTGGGACGTGATGTCAGTATTATAAGAAGCTCTTTGCTCTTCTTTACTCTTCTTTATTTTTCTGGCTTCAGGGAAAGACATCAAAGTAATGGATTTTGGATCGAAATAAGAACAAATAATGGCAGTCCTTACACTACTACTACTACTACTACTACTACTACTACTACTACTACTACTACTACTACTACTACAAACAATAATGATAATAATAATGATAACGATAGTAGGGGAAAAAAGTGAGGAAAATCATGACAAAATAGCGTGGAGGTAAATGCTTAAATGTCACACACGGGGTCACTATAAAATGCTGGGAATTAGTTACAAACACACACAAAGACACAGTGAGTGACGCACACTGTGTGTCCTGTGCTGAGCCTTGTGCGGGAGGAGGAGGAGGAGGAGGAGGAGGAGAGTAGAGTAGGGTAGGATAGGGGAGGAATGGGGAATGGGAAGTGAAGAACGAGAAAGGAGGTGGTGGTGGTTGTGGTGGTGGTGGAAGCAGAGGGAGAGGAAAAGGAGTTTGGGTTAGGAGGAGAACTAGTAGATAAGTTAATATCGAAGGAAGAGGAAGACGCGGTAAGATAATGTGATGAAATGTGTGTAGTAACTACTACTACTACTACTACTACTGCTGCTTCTGCTGCTTCTGCTGCTGCTTCTGCTGCTGCTGCTACTGTTGCTGCTACTACTACTGCTACTACTACTACTACTACTACTACTACTACTACTACTACTACTACTACTACTATTGCTGCTGCTATTACTACTATTGCTGCTGCTACTACTACTACTACTACTACTACTACTACTACTACTACTACTACTACTACTACTACTACTACTACTACTACTACTACTACTTACCCTCTCCTCACAGTAACGAATAAAAAAGACGCGTATCTACTACTACTACTACTACTACTACTACTACTACTACTACTACTACTACTACTACTACTACTACTACTACTACTACTTACCCTCTCCTCACAGTAACGAATAAAAAAGACGCGTATCAATATTTTTATGCCGAAAATTAACGTAAAGTGGAGCAGAATTAGGAAATTGATAAAGGGAGAAAAATAGCGTGTTTTCCCAGGGTTTTTAGAATTAGAGATTGATTAGTGATGATGGCGGTGGCGGTGGTGGTGATGGTGGTGGTGACACAGTTTTGGTACAATATGACAATAATGGTGATGATGATGGTTGGAGTGGTTGTAGTAGTAGTAGTAGTTGTTGTTGTTTTTGTGTTTGTGGCCAGAATGGTGGTGATTAAAAAGAGCAGTAGGAGTAGTAGTTGTTGTTGTGATGGTGTTGAAATGGTGGTTGTAAGGATTTTAGTGGTGGTGGTGGTGGTAGCAAGGGTCACAATGGAAGGCAGTAGTGGTGGTGGTGGCGGCGAATGATGAACGAGCGGTAGTGGTGGTGGTGGTGGTGGTGCGGCCGGTGTAGTGGAAGAAGGATAAGACGTAATATTAGTAATGGTGATGGTGGACGAGAGATGCCCCCCTCTCTCTCTCTCTCTCTCTCTCTCTCT
>NC_087186.1:8046907-8064407 GCF_035594125.1 Scylla paramamosain | reverse complement strand
TGTGTGTGTGTGTGTGTGTGTGTGTGTGTGTGTGTGTGTCGTTTTGTTTTGTTTTGTGCGTCTATTTGTAGCGTTGTGTTAATAGCTGCTGTGCGGGGGTAACTCATCAATAGGTGGCTTTTGTTTGGACACTGCAAGGCTACCCAGGAGTTGTGGTGCTTTTGTCATGCTAATTAACCCTCCCCCCTTCCCCCCTCCCTCTCCTCCTCCTCCTCCTCCTCCTCCTCCTCCTCCTCCTCCTCCTCCTCCTGTTGTTGTTGTTGTTTTTGTTTGTTTATTTTTTTGCTCTTGTTTTTCCTCTTCTTCATTTTGTTGTTATTGTTTTTTGTTCTTGTTTCTGTTCTTGTTTTTTTTTGCTCTTGTTCTTAGTCTTTGTTCTTCTTGTTCTTTTTTTCTTGTTCTGCTTGTTCTCTTCTTGTCCTTGTTCTTGTTCTTGCTGTTCTTGTTTTTGTTCTTTTGTTTCCTCCTCCTCTTTCTCCTTCTCCTTCTCCTTCTCCTCCTTCTTCTCCTCCTCCTCCTCCTCCTCCTCCTCCTCCTCCTCCTCCTCCTCCTCCTCCTCCTCCTCCTCCTCCTCCTCCTCCTCCTCCTCCCCCCGCCGGAATGAGGGCGACAAGCGGGTGCCTGTGCTGTGTAATGGAGACGCGAGGATCACCTGCGAGACTCGTGGTTGTGGTGTAACTTTCGCTTCTTATTCTGTCATTCTGTCATTCTATTTATCCTTTGTGGCTTTTTTTTTCTCGTAGTTTTGTTTACGATTACTTTTTCATGTCAGTATGTTCTTTTTTTTTATGTTTTATTTTTACCTTCATTCATTTTTTTCCACGTTTTACTACCTTCACTATTTTTTGCCGTCACGAATATTTTTATCTCGATTCATCGTCTAATATTGGTATCATCGCAATAGCCTTTACACGTTTCAGTATCCTTATTTCTTATGTTTCATCATATTCTGTATATTTAATTTTCTTATGCATATCATTATTTTGTCGTGTAATCCTTTCATTGCAAAACAATTTTCCCCTCAATTACGTTCAAAATTTTGGTCTCTATTCATTACACTACGATCCCTTTAAATAAGTGGGTAACTTAAAAAGACAATATCAACTTCCTATTTTTATTTTGTTTTCCAGCCACGGAACTATTTTTTTTACAGCGCAGAATGTTAATAAAGGATGACTATATTAATAAAAGGATTAAGCTGTACAGTATTTCTCTAATATTATCACTTGTCAGGGATCAGAAAGGAAGCAACACTGTCACCGTGTACTATTTAATTGTTACAAGTATAAAATTAGATCCCATTGTTATTTACGATAGAAATTTTAATGTTTTAAGTTCCTTCCTCCTCCTCATGGCGGTAACCAATCACAGGCGTCGAGGGAAATCACGCCAGCCAATCAGAGTGTATTGTTTACCTTTCTTACCTGGAGGGGCGGGGCTTAGTGATCAGGTTAATTAAATTTGACTACCTGAGTGTCGAGTGTGCGAGTCTTCAGTGACCAACGTAGATTTAGAACCAACACACACACACACACACACACACACACACACACACACACACACACACACACACACACACACACACACACACACACACACACACACACACACACACACACACACACACACACTAATGGAAGTCTAAGGCAGGAATATGCGAGTTTGTTGAGTATCATTTGAATTTCACTACAACTTTACTTTATTCCTCGTGTCATGAAGCGTGTTTTGTTTGAAGCCAGTCTTGCGTTATGTTGTGTTCGGTGACTGAGAGTTGTTCAAGATTCAATTTTACTTTTTCTAACCTTTGTCTGATTATATATATATATATATATATATATATATATATATATATATATATATATATATATATATATATATATATATATATATATATATATATATATATAAAATGTGGCTTTTATTTATTTATTGTATTTATTTTTTTTGTAGTTTGTGGTAATGTAGACTAATTTCTTTTTTTCTCTTTCTCTTTGAAAGTTATCGTTTTTTTTTCGTTTGTTTGTGGTTTCGTAAGTTTTTAAATTTTATTTTATTTGATTTATTTTGTGTATTTCGTTTGTTTATTTGTTTGCATTTATGTGTTTATTAATTTTTAGTGTTGGTATGAACTAGCGTGAAGTGAGCTCTGTGTTTCCTTTCTTTCTCTGTGTCTTTTGTTTTGTATCAAGTGTGAGATTCCTCCTCCTCCTCCTCCTCCTCCTCCTCCTCCTCCTCCTCCTCCTCCTCCTCCTCCTCCTCCTGCAACCCTTTTTTCTTTCTTATACTTTTTTACATTTTTGAGTAGAGTCGTATTTTTCAAAGAGACTTTTTCAGAGTTGCATTCGCGGCTGTGTAATTTCTGAGAAGCGTCTTGAAACAAAAAGGCGCAGCGATCTCTCTCTCTCTCTCTCTCTCTCTCTCTCTCTCTCTCTCTCTCTCTCTCTCTCTCTCTCTCTCTCTCTCTCTCTCTCTCTCTCTCTCTCTCTCTCTCTCTCTCTCTCTCTCTCTCCATTCATTTTTCTTCTCTCCAGGCGGGTTAGGAATGACGAGAGTTGTGGTTCTTACATATATATATTTTTTCTCTCTCAAGGTAGAATGGCACTTAATTTTTTTTATATACGTTAAATAGAAAGTACTGTATTTTTCTGGACTTTTATTTTTGTGTCGGTTTAGAGTCGGAAATCATGAAAAGAATCGTGGCTTTTACTCTTACCTCTGTTGGCGTAACACAGTGTTGAGTTATATATATATATATATATATATATATATATATATATATATATATATATATATATATATATATATATATATATATCTTTCCCCTGTATCCCCCCTTTCCTTCTCGGTAAAGGGTTAGGAATTATAAGACGAGTCGTAGTTTTACCTTTTTTTTTTTTTTTTTCTTTTTTGTCCCTTCCATTTTTTGTCTTTCTCGAGGATGTGTAGTTGGTGAAAAACGTAAAAATGCCAAAATATGCTTTCTATTTCGTACTTTCTTTATCACATGTTGCGTCAAGGAATTAGTAGAGACGTGGTTTATATAATTCCTCCCCTCTCGAAGTAGGACGGGAGTTATTCTTCCTTTCCTTCTCTAACTCCTTAAAAAAAAAAAAAAACCTTCTTTGTTCACCTTTCTTTCCCTTTTTGTCATAAGGAATACGGGAGGAGGAGAAAAAAAAAAGATCACTCTGAGGCAGAATTGCAGTAAATGTTGTAGTCTGCTTCCTACTCTTGTTATCACTCCTCGTACCACTTTTCCCTTGAGGTTGAATGACAGGTGGTTTTAATGCTCTTAAGCCACGAGAACAGTGGTGTTGTGGGGAGAGAGAGAGAGAGAGAGAGAGAGAGAGAGAGAGAGAGAGAGAGAGAGAGAGAGAGAGAGAGAGAGAGAGAGAGAGAGAGAGACGTGAGGTATGGAAATGGAAGTTTCAGAGACGAGGAAAGAAGTAAATGAGGAAATGAATATGGAGTAAGACCGCAGGGAAGAGGAGGATGCGTAAGAGGAGGAGGAGGAGGAGAGAATGATGATTTGAATATTATTAGGCAAACGAGTAAAGTTTAGCAGGAATTATGAGGAGTAATGGTGAGTATAAGAACGTGTTATGAGGCGCGTCACTATGAGGGAGGAGGAGGAGGAGGAGGAGGAGGAGGAGGAGGAGGAGGAGGAGGAGGAGGAGGAGGAGGAGGAGGAGGAGGAGGAGGAGGAATGCAATGTTGTTTCCGTATTGTTAAAATGTTTTATTTCATATGTGTCCAGCTTGGAGAGAGAGAGAGAGAGAGAGAGAGAGAGAGAGAGAGAGAGAGAGAGAGAGAGAGAGAGAGAGAGAGAGAGAGAGAGAGAGAGAGAGAGAGAGAGAGAGAGAGAGAGAGAGCATCAGGATTTAGTTGAAGCGTTTGTTTGTTTGCTTTGGAAATGTCAGATGTATAAAAAAAGTTATATGTTACACTGGGACCGGATGTGTGTGTGTGTGTGTGTGTGTGTGCGTGCGTGCGTGCGTGCGTGCGTGCGTGCGTGCGTGCGTGCGTGCGTGCGTGCGTGCGTGCGTGCGTGCGTGCGTGCGTGCGTGCGTGTGTGTGTGTGTGTGTGTGTGTGTGTGTGTGTGTGTGTGTGTGTGTGTGTGTGTGTGTGTGTGTGTTTATGGAACTTATATATTGATATGTTACGTAATTAATTTTCTCGGGCGTCACTCTCTCCTCCTCCTCCTCCTCCTCCTCCTCCTCCTCCTCCTCCTCCTCCTCCTCCTCCTCCTCCTCCTCTTCATATTTTACTTCAGTTTACTATCGATTGCTCGCCAAGATGATAGAAACTGATATTGCTGTCGAAACTGACGATACACACACATATACACACACACACACACACACACACACACACACACACACACACACACACACACACACACACACACACACACACAGAGTCAAGTGAGCATTGTCCTCTCTCCCCGCTTGTTTTCCGTTTCCTATTCCTCTTCCTCTTTCTTTTCCTCTTCTTCCTCTTCTCTCTGTTCCTCTTCAGTCCCGGTTTCCTTACTACTCTTTTATTCTCTTCCTCTTCCCTTTCCACTTGTTTTCCTTCATTCTCTTTGTCTGCGCAGAGAGAGAGAGAGAGAGAGAGAGAGAGAGAGAGAGAGAGAGAGAGAGAGAGAGAGAGAGAGAGAGAGAGAGAGAGAGAGAGAGAGAGAGAGAGAGAGAGAGAGAGAGAGAGGTTCGCTTTGCTTCACTTCCTGGGAACAGCGGATAGTTTGTGAGATGCTGCGTGAGTCTTCAAAACATTGGACTCTAATTGGTCTGTGAATAGAAGTTTTCGTAATGTTTTTCTTGCTTTGAAGGACGATCGAGTTACTTATAGCGACGGAGTTGTGGTGCTTGCGAGGCTGTCTGAAGTGCCTTATGTGTGTGTGTGTGTGTGTGTGTGTGTGTGTGTGTGTGTGTGTGTGTGTGTGTGTGTGTGTGTTGGCACCTACCTTGCCTATTCCGGTGTTAAGTGAGTGGGTATTGATACAGTTAACGCCTTGACAGTGTGGTTAGATTAGGTTAGGTTAGATCAGCGGCTAGGGGAGTGCTGGATGTAATGGGAGGGAGGTGGCTGTCGGACAGGAGGAGGAGGAGGAGGAGGAGGAGGAGGAGGAGGAGGAGGAGGAGGAGGAGGAGGAGGAGGAGGAGGAGGAGGAGGAGGAGGAGGCGGCGGCGGCGGCGGCGGCGGGCATCAGGTCACAGATGACAGGTCGGCGGCCTCAGCAAGTTTCGGGTCGTGCCTTATTGCCCTCCTCGCTCCGTGTCAGCGCTTTCAGAACTCAATTTCATCATTATCCCGATCTATCTGGTGTGTGAGTGTGGCGTGCTAGTGCCGGGGGCTTGCAGGTAGCTGGTCTTGCTTGCAGCAACGGCGTGGTGTTGCGTGGATGTCTCAAGAGTGATGTGTTTCGTTCATGGTGCTTTTGGTGGCGTTGATGTGGGGAAGCGTTGAAGGAGAGTGCATCGCGAGGTGGTATCTTTGCGGGGTGTGTGGCAATGTCTTTAGTGTAGGGAAGCTTTGAAGAGGGCTTGTATTGCATAAGCGTTTACCTGTGGGCGTGAGTAAGGTGCAGTGTTGTAGGGAAGCGCTGAATGGGGGATGTGTCACGCGGGGGGTGCCCTTGGAGGGTTGTGGTGGCCGTGTTTTGTGGGGGAGTGCGGGTGTCGTTGGTGGTGCCCTTGGAGGCGGGGCGTGGCTGGCGTGTCTCGAGGCAGTCTTGACGTGCTTAGTATCGGGAAGGTGTACATCGATTGAGGTGTTTGTGTTTTGTGTAGCGCCACGAGCCAATGGTGAGCGAGGCGTGAGCGTGCCCCAGACTCAGGCCCTTGCACGGAGCACCACGCCCCCGAAGCCGCACTGCCCTTTATGTCATCTGGCGGTGGGCGTCCGGCACTGTCATCACCGCCACCGCCACCCGCACCACCGCCACCATCACCAGCACCACCCAGCAGATGCCATGTGGCGGCGACCCTAAGCCACGCCCGCTGTCCTTCACGCCCACAACCCCAGCGCCGCCCATGTCCAAGAAGAGTATCGGCGATGGGGCGGGCGGGGTAGGCGGCACGGGTTGGAAGGGGCGCCGCAAGATCTCCCTGCCGTGGTTCCGCCAGGGGTCTTTCTGCAAGGAGGAAGGGCCTGTGGTGAGCCCCTCCTCCCGCCTCCCGCCACTCCTGCGCCAGCGAACCATCGACTCAACCCGCGGCCTCCAGGACAGCATCCGCCCGGCCTACGACCCCCGCCTGGCCACGTCCCCTTCGGTATGTCCCCCTTGAAGGCCGCGGCGGTGCAGACACTTCCTGGGGGCCGCTCTCGCCTCCCAGTAACTCTCGGTGGTGTCATTCACTCCAATTACTGTCCTCTCTTTCCTTCTGTCCCACATCTTTCCACAATGATTCTCCTTTTGTGCATGTTTCTTTCTCCACTTATAGGCCTTTGTGGTTGGGCTAAATAAAGCAAAAAGTCCAACGGAAAGGGAAAAACAGATACCATCAATTTTTTTTTCCGGGCTGTTGATGGAAATGAACGTGTGACCTTTGTTACTTTTTTTTTCATCAAGATAAATTCCGAAGTTCATGGTTATTTCCGATTTGTTTTTAAGAGAGAGAGAGAGAGAGAGAGAGAGAGAGAGAGAGAGAGAGAGAGAGAGAGAGAGAGAGAGAGAGAGAGAGAGAGAAAGAGAGAGAGAGAGAGAGAGCATAAAACAATAACTTTGATTCAGAAAGCAGTACGAGTTGATACTTGAGTTGAAGAGGGACGTGTTTTTGTGTCACGCTAAATTAAAGTGTTGTGTGTTTTCCTCTTCTTCATCTCTCTCTCTCTCTCTCTCTCTCTCTCTCTCTCTCTCTCTCTCTCTCTCTCTCTCTCTCTCTCTCTCTCTCTCTCTCTCTCTCTCTCTCTCTCTCTCTCTCTCTCTCTCTCTCTCTCGTTCTCACGTTATCTGATAATCAATTTCATCTCGTGGGATAGATAGGGACTGTTGATCTTCCGTTAAGTGGAAGAGTGGCATTTACCTGTCTGATCTCAGCCCTATGACTCACCTGGGCCCCTTCACCCTAGCCCCCTGCCCCCCTTTGCCTCCCCAGTCTCTCCCCTGCTGCCGTGCTTCTCTCCCCTCGCCACCACGCCTCCCTGCTGAATTCTTCCTCTCCTCTTCCTTTTTCTTACCTTCCTTTCCTGCTCCCTGTTTTTTCTTATATTTTCCGTCGTTTTCTTTTATTCCTTTCCTGCTCCTTGTGTTTTCTCTTATTTTTCCTTTTCCCCTTTTCTTCCTTTCCTGCTTCCTGTTTTTCTTATATTTTTCCTTCTTTTCTTCTTTCCTGCTGTTTGTGTTTTTTTATTTCCTCTTCTCTTCTCTTCCTTTCCTGTCCCCAGCTTTTCTTTCTATTTCCCCTTCCTTTTCTTCCTTTCTTGCTCCATTTTTCTTCTGTTTTCCCCTATTTCCCCATTTTCTTTTTCTTGTTTTTTTCTGCTATTTATCCTTCCATTTTTATTTTCTTTTTTCGCTTTTTTTTCTCTTTCCTTCTATTGCTGTTCCCTGTTCTATTTTTTTCACTTCTCTTTTCCTCCTCTTCTTTTACTGCTCCATGCATTTTTTCTGTTCTTTATTCTCTTCTTTCTCTACTGCTTCCTCCTTTTTATCGTTCTATTTTCTTTCCTCTTTTCTTCCTTTACGGCTCCCTGCAGTTTTTCCTTCCATTCTTCATCTTTTTTTTTCCTCCTGCTTCTACATTTTCTTTTCCTTCTCTCCTCCTCGCCACCTTGCCTCGATATGCCCTCCTCTCCACTATGTCCTCACCCGATCTTACCTTACCTAACATTTACCTCACCTTACCTAACACTCCCCGCCCTGCAACACCATCTGAAAGTATCCCAGCTTCTCCCCTTCCTCCTCTGCCACGCTCCATGTCACTCCCGGCTCCCTGTCACGCTCCACGCTCCACCCTCACCCTGTTATGTCATGTGTCACCTTTTTATTCTTGTCTCCTCGGCTCGGCTTCCCTTACTCACCAAGATTCATTTTTTTTTCTCCCAGCTTCCTTCAGTTCTTAGTTTGCTCTTAACTTTTTTACCAAACCTTGTATTTTCTCTTGTCCCTTGCCTTACCTAACCTTACCCTACCTTATTTTACTTTATTTAATCTTATATTGTCTAATCCAAATCGTTCTTTATCTAACCTAACCTTATTTTTCCTTGCCTAATCAAATTTTACCTTATCTTACTTTAACCTTACTTAATCCAGATTTTACCGTGCCTTTATTTATTTAATCTTACCTTACCTTACCTTACCTTACTTGCTTTTCTTTACATCCAAATCCTCGGCAGCTGTTTACTTCTTTCTCTAAATCTTCAAGTCCCTTACTTTCTTTCCTTCTCGTTTCTTAGTTTGCCCTCCACCTCACCCTCGTACATTTTCTATTCTCCAGAGTGGGAGGGGGATGGAGAGAGAGAGTGGGTGGAGCATGGTAGAGAGAAAAGGGTGCAGGTGGAGGGTGCAGGGTGGAGGGAAGGTGAGTGGAGGTCTCTCTCTCTCCTGCAATTGGGTTTCTCTGGTCGTGTATTGGGTCAGTCCACCGCCTTTATTTTCTGAGCACCTGCCTCCTCCTCCTCTTCCTTGTCCACACGTCCTCCTCCTTGTCCACACCTCTTCCTCCTCCTCCTCCTCCTCCTCTTCCTCTTCCTCTTCCTCCTCCTAACAATCTCCTGAACCTCTGAGCTACATGGACTTAATTACTAATCTTGGCAGACATCTTCGGAAGCGTTAGCCATATCTCGGGTGGACAGGACAGAGGTAGTGAGATGAAACCCAGTACACACGCCCCCCTCGTACTCTCCCCCACCCCCTGTGTTATGCCGCTGCAGAGCCCGGTACTCTCCCCACTCTCTGTGTTGTGTCGCTGCCCAGTCTTCTCGTATTCTGCTCCTCTCCCTTCCTGTTTTCCTTATTGTCAAATACTGTATATCGTAACTTTTCCTTTCCTTTCCTTTCCTTTTCTTACATAACCTTTACCTTGCCTTACCTTGCCTTACTTAACAAACTACCCTAATCTGCCCTAATATAACTTCATATGTTGTTTGTGATTTCTTGTTTATTCCTCTTCTTTTCTTGTTTTCTTTTCCACCTTGTTTTGTTTCTAATCCTAGATGGACACGTTTCCTTTCTCTTCTTTTCGTTTTTTTCTTAATTGTTTATATTTTTCTTTAACTTTCGTAATTTTTCTTCCTGAAGTTTATGTGACAGTGTTCGCTCGCTCCTTCCTTTTGCCTTTTATGCTAATTTGCTTCTCATGTTCCTTGCATTTCTCTCTCTCTCTCTCTCTCTCTCTCTCTCTCTCTCTCTCTCTCTCTCTCTCTCTCTCTCTCTCTCTCTCTCTCTCTCTCTCTCTCTCTCTCTCTCTCTCTCTCTCTCTCTCCCCTTATCACGTGACTGGCGCCCTTTACACAATTAGCCAAGGCAGAGATAAGGTGTCACTGATATTCCCAGGGGGACGAGGGGGCGAGAGGGCGAGGCGGCGGGTTCTCCTCCCCCACATGCAGGAGACGCGAAGGAGGCGCAGGTGCTTCGTTAGTTTCCGCGTCATTGCTCCGTCGATATCACCGGAAGGGCGCCTGCTGAGCACCTGCTGAGCGCCTCTCGTTATTGCCTGCTCCACTTCCGCTTTTGTCGACTGGTGTTCCTTCAGATTTATTTTGTTTTTTATTGTATTTTTATTTTATTTATTTATTTTTTTATTGGCAGTGATAGTTTCTTTTTATTTCATCTAATATTTTTTACTATATTTTTTATGGCTTTTTTTTCCATATTTTCGCTTTTTTCTTGCATTTATTTGGTCTCAGGGTAGTGCTGGTTTTACGCCCTTTATATACGAAGGTAAAGAAAATTGGGATAAAAGAAAGATCGTTTAGGTTTCGGTTAAAACAACAGGGAAAAAAATATATATATAAAAAAAAAGCGAGAGTGTGAGAGTTACTGTGAGCTTTGCCGTATCACTTTTCACGCACCAGGAATAGTTTTTGGTGCATCTTTTGTATTTGTTGTCAGGTAGAGTGATGGATGACTGCAATGGACTCGGTAATCAGGCTGTTAACGCAGAGTCACAAGGGAGCTTTAGAAGATTAGACAGGTTAATAGACACACGGATAATAGGTAAATGTTTATGGATTCCTACGT
This sequence comes from Scylla paramamosain, assembly GCF_035594125.1. Classification (NCBI taxonomy): domain Eukaryota; kingdom Metazoa; phylum Arthropoda; class Malacostraca; order Decapoda; family Portunidae; genus Scylla; species Scylla paramamosain. The sequence continues at coordinate 8,054,220 of NC_087186.1, read as the reverse complement.
GTAAGCTTACTGACTTCTTGTGGCTCCCCTAGTGTTTTTATGCAGAGGTGTTACTGTTCTTGTGAGTGTATCTCCGAGTGGTGGTGGTGGTGGTGGTGGTGTTATCAGCAGTGATGTTTCTGATAGGATGAGGGAGGAAGGCACTGGGGAAGAACAAGGTATCAGGCACGTCACTCATATCTCCTGCTCTCCCTCTTCCTCATTTAATGCCCCTGTGTGTGTGTGTGTGTGTGTGTGTGTGTGTGTGTGTGTGTGTGTGTGTGTGTGTGTGTGTGTGTGTGTGTGTGTGTGTGTGTGTGTGTGTGTGTGTGCGCGCTTCAGAAAGGCACTTCGGAGCGTCTTCTTCAGTTTCTATTCTTCGCGGCACGTCTTCAGGAGCATCTTTCAGCCCACATGTGCATGGCCATTTTTAGCATCACGTTACTCTTATTTCGTCTTGTAATCTTCATATATTTTTCTCTCAGCATTTTGTAGGTTATAGTATTTTTCTGTTCCTCTTTCGGCATCATATGATCCATTTATTACTGCACCTTAACGCCACTCACTCACTCACTCAATCAATCACTCAATCAATCACATCCGTTCTTTCACACCTGCCTACCCACTCTACATAAGCCTTTCACACCTGCTCACTCCCACACTCACCTGCTGCACACCTGCCTATGTACACTTCCTTAACACATCCTTCACACCCTTTGCCTTCACCCATTACACACACACACACACACACACACACACACACACACACACACACACACACACACACACACACACACACACACACACACACACACACACACACAGTACAGTTCAGTTACCAACCACATTTAATTCCGGATCATTTAATGTACCGGAAGAGCGCGATACTTCGATTACCTGTGTGTGTGTGTGTGTGTGTGTGTGTGTGTGTGTGTGTGTGTGTGTGTGTTTGTGTGTGTTTGTGTGTGTGTGACGTCATGATGTATCGACTGGAGCGTTAAAGAGGCGACGGAACGGTAAAGCTGATAACTTATTACTTGGTCTGCTCTCTCTCTCTCTCTCTCTCTCTCTCTCTCTCTCTCTCTCTCTCTCTCTCTCTCTCTCTCTCTCTCTCTCTCTCTCTCTCTCTCTCTCTCTCTCTCTCGGTAAACTAAACCGTGTATTTACGCCACAAATTAAAATGGCTTCATTCCTTTTAAATGTAAAATGGAAGAGATACTGTGTTACTCTATGAATAATTAACCTGAGGAGGAGGAGGAGGAGGAGGAGGAGGAGGAGGAGGAGGAGGAGGAGGAGGAGGAGGAGGAGGAGGAGTGATGCGTCAAGAAAGATTGCAGAAAGACAGAGGAAAGAATAAAGAATTAAATGGAATAAGAATAAAGAGGTCAGAAAGAGAAGGGGAAGAAGGTCAGGGAGAAATGAGAGGAGGAGGATAATGAAACGAGGGAAGTAGGTGGAGAAGAGTAAGATAAGAAGTGGAGGAAGTGGAGTAAAATGACTAGGAAAGGAGGAAGTCATGTCTAGAAGAAGAAGAAGCAGAAACGAAGTAGGATAAATAAGTGGAAAAAAAGGGAGATGTAGAAGAGGAAAAGAGGAGGATGAAGAAAAAGAGGAATGAAGAAAAAAACAGGAGGAAGAATGAGGGATGAAGTAGAAGTGGTAATAATAGAAGAAGAATAGAAATGAGAGTAGTAGTGGTAGTAGTAGTAGTAGTAGTAGTAGTAGTAATAGTAGTAGTAGTAACAGAAGAAGAGGTAGTAGTAGTAGTAGTAGTAGTAGTAGTAGTAGTAGTAGTAGTAGTAGTAGTAGTAGTAGTAATAGCAGTAGAGGAAGAAGATTAGTAAATGAAAGAACCAAAAGGAGACAAAGAAGCAAAAAAAAGAATAAGAAAAACAAGAACAACAACAACAACAACAACAGAAGAATCACCAAAAGGAGGATGAGGAGGAGAAGGAGGAGGAGGAGGAGGAAGAAGATGAAGAAGAAGAAGAAGAAGAGTGGAGGCAACACTTACTTTACATGAGTCGGGAGATGCGGTGTAATTAATCGACAGAGGGAGACGTCGGCCTGTCGCTTTCCTCAGGTAGTGGTGGTGGTGGTGGTGGTGGTGGTGGTGGTGGTCGTGTCGTGTTGCGGGAAGTGAGGGGGCGGCCCGTTCCTCTTGTTGCTGCCCCACTACCTGTCTGTCTGTCTGTCTGTCTGTCTGTCCTGGCGTCTTTATAGAGGCCCCTCGTTCACACACACACCTACACACACACTCTCTCTCTCTCTCTCTCTCTCTCTCTCTCTCTCTCTCTCTCTCTCTCTCTCTCTCTCTCTCTCTCTCTCTCTCTGATGCAGTATATATCTTCTTTCATTCCTCCTCTTTGCCTCTCTTTCCTTTCCTTTCCTTTCCTTCTCTTTCTCTTTCTCTTTCTCTTTCTCTTTCTTCTTTACCTTTCCGCACTTCTGCTACTCTTAATGCTTTTGCTTCGCTTTTCGCTTGCTTCCTTTCTTTCGTTTTCTTTCTCTTATTTTGTTTTCTTTTTTCTTTTGTTTTTCCTCCTCCTCCCCCTCCTCTTCCTCTTGTTGTTATTGTTGTTGTTGTTGTTGTTTTCCTCCTCCTCCTCCTCCTCCTCCTCCTCCTCCTCCTCCTCCTCCTCCTCCTCCTCCTCCTCCTCGGCAGCCATGCGTCCGTGGTTCTCTGTTTGCTGCCGCGTCTCAAGTTAAATTTTTAATGATGATGCTTTTCTTCGTTAATGTGCGCGCTGGCTCTTGCTCACACACACACACACACACACACACACACACACACACACACACACACACACACACACACACACACACACACACACACACACACACACACACACACACACACACACACACACACACACGTACACGTCCAGTATGTATGTATGTGCGTATGTATGTATGCATGTAGAATGTCCTTTCCTCTTCCATATTTTGCATTTTTAAGTAGCTTGGCTTCTATTTTTCGTCCCTCCTCCTCCTCCTCCTCCTCCTCCTCCTCCTCCTCCTCCTCCTCCTCCTCCTCTTCCTCCTCCTCCTCCTCCTCCTCATTTTTCATACCTTGGCTTCAGAAAACACTCATGTCCGGTATGGAAAGACCCAGAAGAGCTTAAATCCCTTTATCTATCCCTACCATTTTTACCTTTATCTCCGAGAACGCAAATGAACTCAAAGGAAGAACAAACGATACACCTCAGAACTATAGGAGGATGATAAGCTGCACTATATAATCTAAACGAATGTAGGATATTAAAGATAAGGATTCAGGATACTTGGTGGCTCTCTGGTTCACCTTTTACCTCATTCCCCCGTGCCAGGGTTCGCATCCCGGCTGGAGTATTGAGTCGTGGTTCTGTTCAGTGATGGCGTGTGTAGGTGTAGCATGGTTGCCTAAGAAATAAGGGAGAGAGGATTACTGTTGGTTGTAGTTACAGGGACCTGCTGCGTGTGTGTGGACAGAGGAGGGGCGGGAGAGGGGGAGGGGGTGTGGACGGGAGGTAGGATGCTGCAGATCGACGTGGGCGGTGGGCGGGGTGAGCGAGAGGGCGTGCGTGGGAGGGAGAGTAAGTGTAGGAGGGAGGGACGCTCTTGCTCTCTTGCAGTACGTAGACGTGTGGGCGGCTCGTGTGGTGTGGGTGAAATGTTTGTGGGTGTATAGGTGAGGGTGTACAAGGGTGACGATGAGTGGGGATGTGTAAGCTCACGGGTATTAGGGTGAAAAGGTGTGTGTGTGTGTGTGTGTGTGTGTGTGTGTGTGTGTGTGTGTGTGTGTGTGTGTGTGTGTGTGTGTGAGCAGAGATCTTGTGAGTGAGTATACGAGTGTAGCAGGTAAGGGGTGTGTGGTTCGGTGTAGGGTGAGTGTGTCGGTGTAAATAGGAAGTGAGGATGTAAATTGTGGGGTGAGTGTGTATTGTGTGGATGAGGTTGTGTGGATGAGGTGAGCTGTGTGGATGAAGGTGTGTGGATTAGGCGAGTTGTGTGGATGGGAGGATGTATTAGATTGGAGTGGATATTCTGCGAAGCCCCTGAATCCACCTTTGTGTCTTGGTACAGCAACTCAAAAGAGGGAAGTGGATAAGTGTTACAGAGAGAGAGAGAGAGAGAGAGAGAGAGAGAGAGAGAGAGAGAGAGAGAGAGAGAGAGAGAGAGAGAGAGAGAGAGAGAGAGAAAGCAGGCCGTGGAAGAGGAAGAGGAGTGGGGTGAGTGGGAGTAACCTCTGACCTTTGACAGAGAGAGAGAGAGAGAGAGAGAGAGAGAGAGAGAGAGAGAGAGAGAGAGAGAGAGAGAGAGAGAGAGAGAGAGAGAGAGAGAGAGAGAGAGAGAGGCGTGTCCCCCAGTCCTTCATCTCCCTCATCTCCCTCATCTTCCCCTGCTGTGCCTTCCCTTCTTCCTTGCCCTAACATGAGCCGCTTCTGGGAACCTCCTTGAAGGGTGAACCGTGAGATACTGCTCTCTCTTACCCACTCACCCACACTTCAGATGCCTAACACCCGCGCGCATGGAGGAGCACGGGAGGCTGTGTAGGCGGGAGGAGGAGGAGGAGGAGGAGGAGGAGGAGGAGGAGGAGGAGGAGGAGGCGGGTGCTTTAGTCCCCCGCAAGGCTCAGGGGTATTTAACACTCCCCTTTTGTACCAGGTTCAGTGGTCCAGTGTTCCAGTGAGGCTCCAGCCATTTCCCAGCCTCGCGCAGTAAAAGTGTAGCCATAGGGAGCCTTAGCCAGCCAACCAACCCTCGCCTCTTGCTGCTAAATGTTTTGTTCCTTCATCGCGACTATTTCCAAAGGCCACAGGGATTAGCTTGTTCCTCGTACTGTTTTCCTAATTTTTCTGAATTGTTATTAAAGTCGCTGAAAACGTGAATGCAACTTTAAACATCCTTTAAATTCTGATAACTGTCACTATAACCAAGAAAATAGCCTTGAAAGCCATGCACAGTAATTCCACTAGATCATGTTCAACTATCACAAAAAAAATGAAAATACCATTGAAAACCATATTAACTTAGACTACATCCTGTTCAGCTATCACTAGAACAATGAAAACACCCTTGAAAACCACATTAATTTAGACTGGGTCCTGTTAAACTATCACTGAAACCATGAAAGCACCCTTGAGAACCACATCAACTCACACTAGGTCCTGTCAAACTATCACTGAAACCATGAAAACCACCATTGAAAACCCCAGTAACTTCCACGACAGCCTCATAGAATTAGTCAAGATGAGCCACAGAAACACTACAGAATACGGACCTTCGCCATTCACTCAGCCAATTACTGCCCTCACTCTACCCACATCACCTTAATTACACCACACCTTTAGGACCAGCTGGGAAGTGTACAGGTGTGCCGCATACTTATAAATACTCGTAACGCATGAAATCTGAGTTTTTTTTTTTGTGGGAATTCAGGTTTTTTATGTACTTTTTTATTTTTTTATTTTTATTAACCGAGTGGATTTGCTGCAGGTGTGATCAGATGTTTTTTTGTGATTTATTTTATTTATTTGTTTATTTATTTATTTATTTATTTTTTGTGTATGTGTGAGTTCAGGTGTTGGTATTAAACGCGTGTGGTGAAAGATGAAAGGGAATATTTATGATAGTAATGACGATTAACTATTACTGCCACTATCATTGCTATCACCACCACCACCACCACCACCACCACCACCACCACCACCACCACCACTACTACTACTACTACTACTACTACTACTACTACTACTACTACTACTACTACTACTACTACTACTACAATAACAACAACAACAACAACAACAACAACCACCACCACCACCACCACCACCACCACCACCACCACCACCACCACCACCACCACCACCACCACCACCACCACCACCGACAGAACGTTAAGAGCTATCACCTTTGAGTCACTAGGAGTGTTGTGCAAGGCAGGTGTGGCGTCAGTGCCTGCAGTGCTTAAGGGGAAATGAGCAGAGAACTGAGGGGTGGGAGGGGCACTGGGGAGCGAGGAAGGGGAGGGGGAGGTAGGGGAGGGTGTCAGGGGTTAGGCAATAGACAAAGGGTATTAGGGGGTTAGGGTTTTGGAGGCGCGAGTGATGTGGGTATGTTATGAGGTGCGTGAGGGGAAGTGAGGGTAAAAGGTGTTGAGGGGACAGGTGACAGTGTGGGTTTGGGTGAGGGGAAAGAGAGTGAGGGAAATAGAAGAGTGAGAGAAGATTTTGTGAGGGGAAAAGTAGAGTGAGGGAGGGAACAGTGAAGGAAACAGAATGAGAGAGGAACTAGAACGGGAGAAAATAGTGTGAGGGGAAAATTGAGTGAGGAAAGAAGAAAAAAAAGAGCGTGGAAGGACAACAGGTGAGGGAAGGAAACTAGTGTGAAAGGTGGAGGGGAGAATTAATAAAGGAGGGGAAGTAGGCGTAGAAAAGTAAGGGAAAAGAGAGAGAGAGAGAGAGAGAGAGAGAGAGAGAGAGAGAGAGAGAGAGAGAGAGAGAGAGAGAGAGAGAGAGAGAGAGAGGTAAAGAGACAATGAGGAAGTGATATTTGGAAGAGAAACAGAGCAATAGGACAGGATAGGGCGGCACGTGATGGGGGGCGATGGAGGGGACGTGATGAGGGGGAAGGGGGAATCATATAAATGTTTTTCCTTTCACACTGACCTGTTCCTGACCTTCATCCTTTAGTGGCATAGAATTATCTCTCTCTTTCTCTCTCTCTCTCTCTCTCTCTCTCTCTCTCTCTCTCTCTCTCTCTCTCTCTCTCTCTCTCTCTCTCGTGACCGGCGGCCGTTTGTTTGCGTTTTGTGTATTTTTCATCTGGTCTGGAAATCGTTAAGGTGCTCCGGTCCTCCTCCTCCTCCTCCTCCTCCTCTGCCACGGCGCAACCACTTCCTTCCTCTGCCGCGTCCTTCTCATCATCTTCACCCTCACAGCCGCTGCTCCTGCGCCTCCTTTCATCCTCGCTTCTTTCGTCTCTCCCTCTCTCTCTTACTCTCTTTCTTTCGATATTTGCTCCTTTTCTTTTGCTCTCTTCCTTTTTCTTTCTTTCTTCCCAACCACTCATTTTCTCTTTTCGTATTTTTTCATTGTAGTTGTTCTCTCTCTCTCTCTCTCTCTCTCTCTCTCTCTCTCTCTCTCTCTCTCTCTCTCTCTCTCTCTCTCTCTCTCTCTCTCTCTCTCTCTCTCTCTCTCTCTCTCTCTCTCTCTCCATCCATCCATCCATCCATCCATCCATCCATCCATCCATTCTTCCTTCCTTCCTTCCTTCCTTCCTTCCTTCCTTCCTTCCTTCGTTCCTTCCTTCCTTCCGTTGTTTCCTTTGTTTCGTCGTTATTTGCTCTC
>NC_087186.1:8021907-8041907 GCF_035594125.1 Scylla paramamosain | reverse complement strand
ATTTCATCTCGTTATCACAGTTTTTTTTTTGGGGGGGGATGTTAAGCGTAAAAGGAAGTGTTTTTTTTTCTGTAGTTGTGTCACGTTTGCAGGGTAAACAGGATCATCACTTCCATCACCCTGGCACATTTGTAGGTGCTTTTATTACTTCTTTTCATATCGTTTTTATTATTTTTTCTGTGATATTAAGAGGAAGAGGGAGTTTTTTTGCTATATTTACTATTATCATTATTACACTTATACTTCTTCTTCTTCTTCTTCTTCTTCTTCTTATTATTATTATTATTAGTTATTTTTTCTGTGATATTAATTAAGAGTAAAAAGTTTTTATTTGAGTCACGTTGGCGGGGTAAGCAAGCCGTCAGTGCCGTACCCTCCCACAGCACGAGGCGCTTCACTGTCACGTTTATAAATTTCGTTCTTCTACTCCTTTTTCTTGTATCATTATTATATTTTGTTCTGTGATTTTAATGAGGAGGAATGGTTGTTGTTTATGTAAGAGTGGCACCGGCCAAAGGCAACAAAAAGAGCAAAAAACAAAAAGGACCACGGAGGTGTCGGTCCTAAGAGAGATGTGGGAAGGATCATCCAGCGTCAGAGGATAAGTGTCTTCAAACCTCCCTCTTGAGTGGAGGAAGCATTGTATTTTTGTTATATTAATTTTCTTGTGTGTGTGTGTGTGTGTGTGTGTGTGTGTGTGTGTGTGTGTGTGTGTGTGTGTGTGTGTGTGTGTGTGTGTTTCGTGTGGTATTTTTTCTTTGTAATTTTTCTTTGTTATTTATGTTCTTGTTATAAGTGACTTTGCGTGTAGGAGTTTTTTGTGATTTTTAATTAATATTTCTGCCAATTATTATTATTATTTTTTTTTTCTGCCCAACAGTTACAAGTGAACGAAAAACTAGGTGTACTTTCCTTTAATTTCGCCTCACTTTTCGTGTGTGCGGTGCGAGTTTACAGAGACGCTTGAAAGAAAAGTAATGAAAGTGCTAAAAGAAGGAGATTTTACATTGTTCCCTCTTTATACAGTACAACATTTTATATTTTCCCCGCTTTTCCATTTAACGTTTCCAAGTGATTTCCCTCTCAGGCGGGATTTAACAGGGATATTCAAGGAAAGCGTATTGATCGAATGAAGAATTAGATTAACTTTTTTTTCTTTCTTTTTTTTTTTTTTTTTTTTTTTTCGAAGGGAAGGAGAATTGCGTCTTCATCTAAGTGAACCATCATGTGATTTTACTTTCTTTACGATTTCACAGCGGCGTTCGAAAGAGTATTGAATGAGAGAAGAGTCAGATTAAGTTCCTTGCTATATACCTGTTTTCATGTAGCAGTTAATTATGTGTATCTATTCTTCTTCGCCGTGTACAGTTAGCTGAGCAGTGGTTATAATGTACAGTTTGTGAGAGTACGGAGGGAAAAGTGAACGGTATCTCTGTGCTCGTGTGTGTCGTCAGAGCAGAGGACTTGAGGCTGAGAGAAAAGGTCAAACAGAAAGACACTGATACTCGTAGTTAATCTCCTCTCTCTCTCTCTCTCTCTCTCTCTCTCTCTCTCTCTCTCTCTCTCTCTCTCTCTCTCTCTCTCTCTCTCTCTCTCTCTCTCTCTCTCTCTCTCTCTCTCTCTCTCTCTCTCTCTCTCTCTCTCTCTCTCTCTCTCTCTCGCTCTCCGTGTCATAGCGCAAGGGAGGCAGACAAAGGGTAAAACAAAGAAATAGTAAAGCCCGTTAATTGTCTCTCTCCCTTGTCCACCCACAAAAATAAATAGAAAAAACTTGCTTTTCTACGTATGTATCATTATTATTATTGTTATTACTATTATTCTTATCGTCATCATAATTATTTAATCTTGGGTCAGGTTTCTGGTGGAGAGAGAGAGAGAGAGAGAGAGAGAGAGAGAGAGAGAGAGAGAGAGAGAGAGAGAGAGAGAGAGAGAACGAAGAGCACACCATTATTTTATTTTTCCCTGGTGGAGGGATTATCGTGGACTTAGTGTTGGCGCCGCGCGGAGGTGCCTTGTTGCCTCCATTTGTGTGATGAATATTAATACAGACACATTAGAGCCACGCGTAATGTAGTATTGTAGTGCCTGTACGTAATTACTGTATCCTGTATCATATAACAAGACATGGAAGCCTCGCGTTCACCTTGACTTGGCGGAGGAGGAGGTGAAGGAGGTGAAATGAGGAGATGCATTGTAGTTAGTGAGAGGAGTACATAGAAGGAGGTGAAGGAAAGGAAGAAGAGAGAGTCATCACTAGTAGAGTGGTTAGAAGAATGAGGAGGAAGAAGAAGAAGAAGAAGAAAAAAAGAAGAGGAGGAGGAGGAGAAGGATGAGATGTAGGAGGTGTAATGTATTGTATATAGTGTGAAGGAAGAAGGTGAAGGATAAAGAGGAGGAAAGGAAGAAGAGAGAATCAACATTAGTAAAGAGTATTTAGGAAAAGAAGGAGGAAGAGGAGGAGGTGAAGAAGGAAGAGGAAGACAAGAGACAGCAAGCACTAGTACGGTAGTTAGAAAGAGCAGGAGGAGATGGAGGAGCAATACAAATATACAAAGGAATACAAAGGAAGCCCAAACAGCAACAGACCTTGAGATCCTTACAAGGCTGTATTAGTGGGAGAGACAGGATAATACAGAAGGAAGAGGAGGAGATGATGTTGGTGCTGATGGTGATGGTGGTGGTGGTAAAGGAAGAGGAAGAAGAGGAAGTACAATTCCCGCCTTTAGAGACAGTGATTGTATTTGTACTTTCTGAAGGTCAAAGGATACTGGGATAACTCCTACACTCCACCACCACCACCACCACCACCACCACCGGGACGCCACAAAGAGTGCTATCCGCCACTGTACCGAGGGACGTGTGTGATGCCCGGCAGTTCTCTCTACATTTCAGACGCAGGATCCTTAAGCGCTAGACTCATAAGGACTAATTTTCAGAAGTCGCAGAGATGATTAGTCAGTTTATCACGGGGGCTTTTATTCCCTATTGACGCAAAAGATCCTTAAAATATCAGACACTTCTTAACTCATTTTCCATTGCATCTTGTTATAAGTAGACGAGGTAAGGACTTTTCAGAGACCGCGGAGATAATGCCAGTTTCTCGCGGGTGCTTTTGTCCCTGTTGATGCAAAAAAATCCGTAAAATATCACTACAGTCATGAAAACACTTACAAATCCGCCTCCCATTACAGTAACCTTGTAGAGGCGGTAAGACGATGAAGTGTTTAAAAACGCAGAAACAGGAAGTTAATGGAAGCAGCCTCCCTCAGTGGCCTGCCCATCAGTGAATGTCGTAATCAAATTTTCAAGGGAGTTCGTGGACTAGGCTTCGGTGGTGTGTGGTGGTGTGTGGTGTGGCGGCGTGCCCTTGGGAGCCAGGCTGGGGCGGGAAGTGAGGCCGCTCCAGGGAAATTAGGTGGGAGGAATGGGAAATGAAGTGTTGGACGAGAATACGAGACTTTCCGGAGTTGTGTAGACGGAGAAGGTCAGGTGTGTGTAGAGCGCGAGGTGTAGAGGGGAGGGGACCTGTGTGTAGGGCGTGGAGGGGTATATGGGAGGTCAGGCAGGTAGATGTATACAGCTTGGTGTAGAATGGAGGTGAGGTAGAGGAGGTGTAGTAGTAGTAGTAGTAGTAGTAGTAGTAGTAGTAGTAGTAGTAGTAATTAGTAGTAGTAATCATTATTATTATTAGTAGTAGAAATATATCTTACAGGTGTATACATAGTCTCTCTCTCTCTCTCTCTCTCTCTCTCTCTCTCTCTCTCTCTCTCTCTCTCTCTCTCTCTCTCTCTCTCTCTCTCTCTCTCTCTCTCTCTCTCTCTCCATGAATACACGAACAATCAGGCGGCGCTGGTGTTTACTTGTGCTTGGCGTCAGATCGGGTTTGCGGTGCGGGAATATTTAATGGTGAAGGAATGGATCAAAAGAACGAGCACCCCTGGAATCCTGGAACAATGAACCTTGGGGCTGTGTAGGGGGTGCTGTGGTTGTTTGTAAGAGAGAGAGAGAGAGAGAGAGAGAGAGAGAGAGAGAGAGAGAGAGAGAGAGAGAGAGAGAGAGAGAGAGAGAGAGAGAGAGAGAGAGAGAGAGTTAAGGGTGGTGTCATGAAGTGAGTGGGGATAATGAGAGGGAAGGAAGTTTGAAGGGCGTCGGCTGTCCTGCCCCAAGAAACACTTTGGTGCCCCCCGGAAGAAGGAGGAGAAATAGGAGGAGTAGGAGGAGTAGGAGGAGGAAAGCGACACTTGACCGTCTTGTTAAAACTTTTCCCTTGTGAACTCAAACTGTTTTTTCTTTTTCTTTTTGTGTATCTTTGCTTGAATAGATCTTTCTCTCTCTCTCTCTCTCTCTCTCTCTCTCTCTCTCTCTCTCTCTCTCTCTCTCTCTCTCTCTCTCTCTCTCTCTCTCTCTCTCTCTCTCTCTCTCGCTGACTTACCCAAGCTTCGGGGGGATCTGTGACTCGGTTCAAAGTCTTGGGCCGCCGCGTCGCTGGCCGGGGCTCGAGGGCAGCAAATAAAGGCCGTCAGAGGTGGCTAACACTCGGCAAACTTCTGACGGAGTGATGTAGTGGTAGTCTTAAAGCTGAAGTCTGCCAGAACCCGCCCGGCGACGACTCCTGCTTTACTCCCTTCACTCCCACACTCCAACATAGCCTCTCTCTTCCTCATATGATCCTCACTCAGTTGGGTTCTACAGATAATCACGTGTTCTTATAATGATCGCCTATTTTCATGAATATCTCATTACGTTTTCACCTTTAGATCTTGTTAGTTTGGTATACATCACGAGAAGGGAGGCTACACACATACATACATACAGACAGACAGGTAGATATGGAACGTTTAATTTTCTTCCTCTATTTGTTGAAGCGTTTCATAATTCAAATTTGTTTTCCTATTTCGGGTTTCTGTTGTTTAATTTGGAAGGTACTTTGTTTTATATGGAGATGTATTGCAGTGGTCTCTCTCTCTCTCTCTCTCTCTCTCTCTCTCTCTCTCTCTCTCTCTCTCTCTCTCTCTCTCTCTCTCTCTCTCTCTCTCTCTCTCTCTCTCTCTCTCTCTCTCTCCACTTTCACTTCCTTCCTCTGTCTCGCTTTCCCTCCTTTCCCTCCTCTTGTTAGTAATTTCCTCTTTCCCCTTGTGTGTTCCAGTGCTCCCTCTCGCTCTCCTCTCCTTTCCTCTCCTCTCCCCTCCCCTCTTCCCGCTTTCCCTCGCTCTCCCTCGCTTAAGCCTTCTGGCCGAGCATCACGTCCACTCATTATGACGGAATGGCCGGTTTGGGGAAGTGTTGGGCCATGATTGGTTCTGGGCCCGGACTGCAACAGGGCCTAAAAGTTAGTTACCAGGTGGTGATTATTTGGAGTACCTGCTGGATGGTTACCTGGTGAATGGTTACCTGGTTTTAGTTACCTGGGAGTTACCTGAAGAATAGTTTACCTGGTTGAGTTATTTAGTGTTTGGTTACATGTTACCCGAAGAAGAATTTAGTGATCGGTTACCTGGGGAAGAGATGCTAAGGAGAGTCACCTGAGAAATCAATTACCTGGGATGGAGTTACCTAATGGACTGCCTGATTTAGAGAAGAAAGGGGAGTGGTAAAAGATCACCTGTTGAGAGAGTATCTGGAATTAAGGATGTTAGCGAAATTTAATTAGTAGGGCGAGTGTATTTGAAGTTTAATTGGTGAAGGAAAGATTATTTTAAGGCAGGTTACAAGGAGAGCACTTAAACTGAAGGACATTAGGAGGACGTAACTTTGTAGTGGGGAGAGTTACCTGTAGCAGCTTGATACAGAGTTATGTCCTTTGAGACTGACAACATTGTGTGTTCTTTTAGCAAAACCACTACAACATCCATGTAAAAATAAATAAAAGTTGGAAAGAGAGGCTTCGAATTAATATTTGTGTTTTCTGTTAGTTTTAAGAAAGATTACGTAAAGGGAAGGATAATGAAACTAGTTATTGAATACTCTACTGAAACCACGAAAACCACGTTGGAAATAGACACAAAATGAAAAAAATAAAATAAATAAATAAATAAATAAATAAAATCAGCAAACTAATCTTCCACTTTTACAATCTTAATAAAGGTTGTGAAGGGACAGATAATGAAATACTCGCTAGTAAGATCGTTAAAACCATCATGGAAGTAACAAACACCAGGTGGAAAACGTTTTAAAGAATAACACCCATTTTCCTGCAGTACAGTTTTCAGAAGGAACACATGAAGGGAAGGGTAATGAAGCAGTTACTGAAGACTTTAAGACTAGCACTACATCACTCCGTCAGAAGTTTGCCGAGTGTTAGCCACCTCTGACGGCCTGGACTAATATTCACCTGAAAAGTAACATTGATTCCGAGAAACTGCAAGAATCAATGAAGCGTTTATTATTTTCCTTTCATCTGTTTCCCCTTCCTTGATAAGCTGAAGTGATGTCATTTACCCCACACAAACATCATAAAACTCACGACACATTGAAACATTTTATTGCTTTGCCTAGAGAGAGAGAGAGAGAGAGAGAGAGAGAGAGAGAGAGAGAGAGAGAGAGAGAGAGAGAGAGAGAGAGAGAGAGAGAATGAGGATGCTCTCAGGTGAACAAAACAGGTGTGCCAGTGACAGCCTTCCTTCACCTTTACTACGGAAGGTATGAATGCCAGCAGGCGTTAAGGTCTTCAGGTGGTTGTTTACCTTTGTCGTGAAGGAATACCTGTGTTGCGTGTTTGTGTTGTTTGCACAGGAGGAGGAGGAGGAGGAGGAGGAGGAGGAGGAGGAAGTTGAGTAGGAGGTGGAGTTTGTCATGATAGAAACTGTGATGGGGATGGAGGAAGGTGAAGAAAGGGCGTGGTGGTAGTCGAAGAAGAGGAGGAGTAGGGGAAGGGAGCGTGGGAGGCAGTGGATGACGTTCGTGAGGTGGTTCCTGTATACTAATTACTCTCACACACACACACACACACACACACACACACACACACACACACACACACACACACACACACACACACACACACACACACACACACACACACACACACACACACACACACACACACACACACAGAGGAGTCAGTATGGAATTAGGTCATTTAAAGTCATCATGCTGTAGGATCGCATGTATGCAGCGAGAAAAATACAGTTTGGACCCACCGCTGCAATGCCCTGCTGGAGTTTTTAGTATTTAGCAATGCCAGCTGCCGTTGATCTTAATAAAGCTGTGTGTGTGTGTGTGTGTGTGTGTGTGTGTGTGTGTGTGTGTGTGTGTGTGTGTGTGTGTGTGTGTGTGTGTGTATAATCAATACGTGAACACGGTTAAATTCTCTGTGTACGTGTATGAGGTATATGACACACACACACACACACACACACACACACACACACACACACACACACACACACACACACACACACACACACACACACACACACACAACAAGACCACAACACGGCACGGTACAGTCCATTTCTCTCTCTCTCTCTCTCTCTCTCTCTCTCTCTCTCTCTCTCTCTCTCTGGTAGATAAAACGCAACATGGCCTTAAAATTTTATACACATGGCTGAATTAATAGTTACTCCCGCCATTACTGGTTGTTGAGGGAGGGGCGGCGGCTGTTTGGTAGCTGTGAAGGTGGTGCTGGTGCTGGTGGTGGTGGTAGTGGTGATAGTGGTGGTGGTGATGGTGGTGATATTGGTGATGTGGGTGTAATGGTGGTAGTGTTGGTGATTATAGTAATTTAGGAGGTGGTGGTCGTGGTACGTATTTCATCTGTTATCATCACCAGTATTGCATAGAAAACCGTTTAGGGCTGAAAATGACTTAAGAGCAACGAAAAGAGGAAATAAAAAAGACTCTAACACCGCCAAGGCTAAAGAATATACACAGAAACGAAGTAAAAGAAGAAAGAAAAAAAGAAAAAAACACTTTAAATCGTGTTCTATCTTGGTGTATATAACCAATAAATAAGAAAAGCAAAATTGTCATTATATTCTTCTATAAATGGTGTCGCTTCTAAGAAAAATATCGTCACCTGTCTCAAGAAAATGCTGTCGTTTATCTTCAGAAATCAATAAAACAAAGAAAATTAATGTCTTAGAGGTGACCTTTCGCTGTGTTTGGAAAGTGTCCAGCTGGTGGGGAGGGGAAAGATGGGAGGAAGTGTGGGTGTGGGCAAGGAGAACGAGAGCAAGGGATTGTGGGATGTACGAAGCAGGGCGGAGATTGTGAGAAGGAAGATTGAGGCAGGAAAGTGTGGGGTGTAGGAAAGGAGATGATGGGAATGGAACGTGTATGCTTGTAGAAGGGAGAGTGAGGTGAGGTAGTGTGGAGGTACGAGTATGTAGGAAAGGGAACGAGGGGAAGGAAGGCAGTATGTAGGAAGTCAAAGAATGGGAAGATGTGTGCATGATTGTAGGAAATGAGGGAATGGAGTGTATGTAGGAAAGGGAATGACGGAAGGAAGTGTGTGTGGGAAGGGAAATGAATGGAATGTGTGTGTGTGTGTGTGTGTGTGTGTGTGTGTGTGTGTGTGTGTGTGTGTGTGTGTAGGAAGGGGAATAAGGGGAGAGTGTATACGTATGTGAGGAGAGGGAAGAAGCCAGAGTGAGGGGAAGGCAAGATGCTACCCCTCATGGAAACTGAAGGATTGAAGACACGATCAAAGACGCACGACCAATAAAATAAAATAATAAAGTTTGCCTGAAAAGAAGTGATAACACGACTTTTGTGTGACAAGCTTATGTGTGAGAAAGATGGTGGTGGTGGTGGTGGTGGTGGTCTTCAGTACCCGATAAATCAAGATTACAGAAAGCTCAAATGTCGATCTGTATCTATATGTAATATCCGGGTGTGGGTGTAGGAGTGGGTGGTGGTGTGGGTGTAGGAGTGGGTTTGTTGTGGTCAGCCTGGTATCTTGCCTCACATCTTCCCATCCCAACCCTTTCGTTTCCTTTTCCTCTCCTCTCCTCTCCTCTCCTTCCCATTTCTTCCCTTCTTTTCCCTTTCTTCTCCTCTCCCCTTCCCTTCCCTTCCCTTCCCTTCCCTTCCCTTCCCTTCCCTTCCCTCATTTTCTCTTTCCTCCTCTTCTCCATCATCCTCAGATTCATCACGAGTCCTGCCTTGTCCCTCCTCTCTCTCTCTCTCTCTCTCTCTCTCTCTCTCTCTCTCTCTCTCTCTCTCTCTCTCTCTCTCTCTCTCTCTCTCTCTCTCTCTCTCTCTCTCTCTCTCTCTCTCTCTCTCTCTCTCTCTCTCTTGATTTATTTGTATACAAGTTTAAGTCGTGCGGATCATAAACCATTTTTGCCTCAATTTCATGGTGGCGAGCCTGACCTTGAAACTCCCGCCACGACTTCGCTGGACTTTATTTTCTGGTTCATGGATCTAAAGGCGACTGTATGTTTCTCTCTCTCTCTCTCTCTCTCTCTCTCTCTCTCTCTCTCTCTCTCTCTCTCTCTCTCTCTCTCTCTCTCTCTCTCTCTCTCTCTCTCTCTCTCTCTCTCTGTGTGTGTGTGTGTGTGTGTGCGTGCTCTTCTTCAAGTTTATCTTTTGATTTATTTCCAATTTTTCGTATTTTATGTTCCTCCTCCTCCTCCTCCTCCTCCTCCTCCTCCTCCTCCTCCTCCTCCTCCTCCGCCGCCGCCGCCGCCGCCGCCGCCGCCGCCGCCGCCGCCGCCCACTGACTATCCTCTCGCAGTTTGTCTTTTGATTTATTTCCTTCTTTTTATTTTCATCTTCCCGTTTGCTGTTTTCATGCCGCTCTTTTGCTCCTTACCTTCTTAGCACCTGCCTGCCTTCCTTATTTATCCCTCCCTCCCTCCCGCCCTCCCTCCCTCCCTCCCTCATGTCATATTTATCCCTCCTTCACTTCTTTCCTCCTATCATCCATCCCTCGTGTCTTTATCCATCCCTTACTTCCTCCCTTCCTCCCTCCCTCCCTCATGTCATTATCCATTTATCACTTCCCTCCTATCCTCCCTTCTTCGTATCTTACTTATCCATCCCTCATTTCTCTCCCTCCTCCCTTCCTCCCTCCGTCATATCTTCCTCTCGTTCCCTCCTCACCTATATCAACATAACATCACATAACATAGAATAGTCCATAACAAAATTGTATTCGTATCCAGATTATATCATAACATAACCTTTCACTTTATAACGAGCCGATTTGTAATATACTTTGTTTTTTAGTGACTCAAAATCTCTGTCTTGGTGCAATTTTTGTCTTCGTCTCCGCGATTTTTTTTTCTGGTCTTTTGATTGATTGTTTTTTTTACGTATACTGATTTTCTTTCACTTTCTGTTGTGGTCTCTTTATCTCTTATCTCAGTTTGCCTCTCTGTGTCTGTCTCTGTCTTTGCCTGTCTGTCTCTCGTATTCTGCCCCTCTATATTCCCGTTTTACTTTTTTTTTCTTAGTAATTCTCTCTCTCTCTCTCTCTCTCTCTCTCTCTCTCTCTCTCTCTCTCTCTCTCTCTCTCTCTCTCTCTCTCTCTCTCTCTCTCTCTCTCGCTCTCGCTCTCTGCCCCCCGGTTCCTCAGTAGCAGCGGGAGATTAGACACACTTCCAAGGGCAGTGTTAAGAGAGAGGAAGGAACAAGACACCGGGGGTGCAGACGGGACAAGTGGCCTGGGCTGAACTCTGGATTAGGGAGAGACAAAGAGGAGGAAGAGGGTAAGAGGAAGAGGGAGGGAGAGGGAGAGAGTGAGAGGGAAAGTGTAAGAGGCGCACTGAGAGGTGGTATTATGTGTGTCTTTTTTACTCTCTCTCTCTCTCTCTCTCTCTCTCTCTCTCTCTCTCTCTCTCTCTCTCTCTCTCTCTCTCTCTCTCTCTCTCTCTCGTGTGTGTGTGCGCGCGTTTGTGCCTTGTTTTTGTTTGTCATGTTGAGTGCGTGTGTGTGTGTGTGTGTGTGTGTGTGTGTGTGTGTGTGTGTGTGTGTGTGTGTGTGTGTGTGTGTGTGTGTGTGTGTGTGTGTGTGTGTATGTCAGTCTGTATCTGTCTCTCTTTATTCTTCGTTTCTTTACTTGAGGAATGTGCGATTAAGTAACAGAAAAGATAAATGGATGGTTAGGTATGTGTGTGTGTGTGTGTGTTAGAAGACAGGTAGAGGGAATGATTCACGTAGGTTGACGAATACATGAGGCATATAGTAGATGAGAAAGGCAGCAAGTAGGGAAGTCGATAAATGAGGTAGATAGAAGAGGTAGGTAAATATAGAAGATACTTAGCAGGTGAGAAAAGAGAATTTAAGTAAATGTTAGGTAGATTATTGAGTAGATGAAGAAAAAGTAGATTAAACAAGTATGTGGTGGTGAGTAGGTAAAGAAAAAAGTAGATTGATAAACAAATAGGTGGATGAATAGATTTAAAATGAAATGTGGTAGATAAATGGGTAGACGGGAGAGATAGATAAACAGAGCTTAAGAGAGAAAATAGATAGGAAGGTAATTAGGAAGTTAGGTTGAAAGAGAATATTATAGACACCGAGATGAGACACAAGATGACCAGATGAACATAATGAAGTGAGAGAATAAGGGAGGAGAAATGTAGATAAAAATAGACAGATAGATAAAGGTAAATGAAATATAAGATAAAGTAAATAAAGTAAAGAGTAAAATAAATAAAGATGAACAATGAACGTGGTGTATAACTATATAGATATGCAATAACTAAATAAACAGATGAACATAGAGGTTAAGAGAGGAGGTAGATAAGGAGGTAAACAGACAGGTAGATAGGCAGGTAAGGTAGGGATGAATACAGGCAGGCAAGATGAATAGAAAACGTGTTAGATAAATATACAGATATGAGACAAATAAATACATGAACTGAAAGGTTAAGAGGTAGAGTAGGCACACACACAGGTAGACAGACAGACAGACAGACAGACAGGTAGATAGACAGGCAGGTAAACGGGGAGACAGACAGCCAGATAGATAGACAGACAGACATACAGACAGACAGACAGGTAGATAGACAGGCAGGTAAACGGACAGACAGCCAGACAGGTAGACAGACAGACAGACAGACAGATAGATAGGTAGATAAACAGGCAGGTAAACGGGCAGACAGACAGACAGACAGGTAGACAGACAGACAGACAGACAGATAGGTAGATAGACAGGCAGGTAAACGGGCAGACAGACAGCCAGACAGGTAGACAGACAGACAGGCAGACAGATAGAGACAGGTAGACAGATAGGCAGACAGACAGGTAAATAGAAAAGTAGACAAACAGGCAGACAGACAGACAGACAGGTGTGGTTAAGGAAGGGCAAGGTAGCGAAGGAAGGGAAGCATACCAACAAACACATCTACTGCTGCAGGCATTTTGTTTATCATTCGAGCGTCCCTCCGTCTTCCCTTACTCTCCTTCCTCTCCCTCTCCCTCAACTTCTCATTCCCTCTCCCTGCCGCCTCTTTAGCCTGCACCCTCCGGCGTCATCCTCGCCCTTACTTCGCTGCTGTCACGCTACGCTGGGCTGAGCTGGGAGTAACACGCTAATTAACATCCAGGTATCACCCAGTCACCTTTACACACCTTTACTTGTTAATCTGGCACCTTTTTCTTTTTTTTTTATCATATATTCATTTATTTTTCTTTTCTTCTCTTTTTCTTTTCCTTTTTTTTACTGCGGTGGTGGTGGTGAAGATGATGCTGATGATGTTATTTGTCGTCTTCTTCTTCTTCTTCTTCTTCTTCTTCTTCTTCTTCTTGTTTTATTTTCTTGTTCTTGTTCTTCTTTTTCTCCTCCTCCTCCTCCTCCTCCTCCTCCTATTTTGTTCTTTTTCTATATATTCTTTTTCTATTTACTGCTATGCCCTAGTTTCTTGCTCCCACGCTGTAATTTATTCATCTTACCTGTTTCTCTCTCTCTCTCTCTCTCTCTCTCTCTCTCTCTCTCTCTCTCTCTCTCTCTCTCTCTCTCTCTCTCTCTCTCTCTCTCTCTCTCTCTCTCTCTCTCTCTCTCTCTCTCTTTTTCATCATCTTTCAAACATGTATTCTTTGCGCAATCTGTTTTCATTTCTTTTCTTCTATCATTATTCCACTTTTTACTTCTTGCTTTCATTATCTTTACTTTTTAATTATTTTTTTCTATTTTCATTCTTTTTGTCTTTTTATTTCCGGACTTCCCTTTTTTTTCGTATAAACTTAATTTTCTTGTATTTTTATTTCTTTCTATCTTAATTCACATTCTATTTCATTTGTCTTTTTCGTTTATTTAATTTCATGCTTTGTTTTATCTTAGTTTATTCTTTTATTTTTTACTTTTTCGCATATTTTATATATATATATTTAATTTCATGCTTTTTATTTTATCTTAGTTTCCATTTTTTTCTTTTACTTTCAAATTCTTCTTATACTTGACTTTCATTCTTTCCTTCCTTTTTTTTTACTTCCGGTTTCTTTTTCCGTTCATCTTTGACTTCCTCGCTCTTTTCACTCCCACCTGTGAACTCTGGTAAGCCTCACCTCGCCTTTTCTCTTTCTGCTTCCTCTCACGCTCAACTCACGCTCAACTTTAACTCATGCTGACTCTCTCTCTCTCTCTCTCTCTCTCTCTCTCTCTCTCTCTCTCTCTCTCTCTCTCTCTCTCTCTCTCTCTCTCTCTCTCTCTCTCTCTCTCTCTCTCTCTCTCACTTACCTTTCCACACCTTTGCCTACCTGTGGACTCACCTGTTAGGTCTGCCACGTGTGATTACCTCCATTTGTGAGAGCTTGGAAGGAGATGTGAGGGTATGTTTTGAAAAGGACGCACTAGGAGGTTGCCGTTTAACATCCCTTGGCCTTGTAGCTGCTGGGGTTTTGTACTTGAGAGAGAGAGAGAGAGAGAGAGAGAGAGAGAGAGAGAGAGAGAGAGAGAGAGAGAGAGAGAGAGAGAGAGAGAGAGAGAGAGAGAAAGGTGTGTTAGAAAGGGTTGAAGGGTGAGAGGGAGAAAACGGCTGTGAATGGAGGGAAAGAGACAGTGAGGAGAGGAGGGAGGAACGAATGGAGGAATTGAGTGAAAATGAGAGAGAGAGAGGGCTGAATTGTGAGAGGAAGGGAGGGAGAAGCGAGGGAAAAGAGAGGTGAGAGGGGAATGAAAAGCGGAAGGGAGGGAGGAAGAGAAAAGAGAATATTTTGGTAGGTTTGGAAGTAGGGAAGGGAGTAACGAAGGGAGGGAGGGAAGAGGAGAGGGATGAATAGTGGAAGAGAGAGAAGGAATGAGTGATAATGGTGATGGTGGTGCGGGCATGTGGGTAATATAATGAATGGCCCCTTCTATTGCATTGTAACTGTATAAAGATGTCATTGGACTTGTATATACTTGAGTGTATTAAAAATTATAGGTATCTCTTAATTCTAAAGGTAAAGTACACTCATTAAGTCAACTGTGTGTATTTACGCGCAGTGATGGTTATTGAGTGGTGGAGTGCGATAAATAGGTCAGAGTTTAGTATATTTCGGTATACTGTAAGGTCAAAGGTCAGTGTATTTATGAACCTGTAAGCACTGGATGTAGGGGTCACGGTAAGCAGGTGAAGTGACATGTATTTTGAAGGTACGAAGAGTGGGTCAGTTTGTGTAAATATTTGAGTACCGTTAAGAATATTAGTCAAGTGTGCTTTGGGTCATAATTAACCTGGATGCCCGGAATACCTGTGCAAATATCGTATACCTGAACATTAAAGAAATATTGCAGTAACTTGACTATGTACCCCACTAACTGTATATTTGTAGTGAAGTGTGCGTTTGTAGACTTTAGATTGTATAACTGACTGAGAATGTGAGTTTACGTAAGCTTTAGTGTAAACTGTATAACTGTATTTTTGAAAGTATAGAAATTTTGGGCGATTTTAGGATCTATGACTGAGGTGAGTTTAGACTGTACAGGTGTATGAGTGTATAGACGCGAGTACAGAAACGTGGACTGCATAACTGGGACAAGACATGCGAGGTTAAAGTGCATGTATGTATGAGTGTATGAGTGTCTGTATAACTGTATAATGGCAGTCATGTGTCCAGGGCTGAGGTGAGTGTCATGTCAGGGAGTGTAGGAATGTTGTGGTGATAATTATGTTCCCTGTGTACGGTGAATAACATATCAACTTTAATGGACGTATATGTGCGTGCGACTACAGCTGTGTGTGTGTGTGTGTGTGTGTGTGTGTGTGTGTGTGTGTGTGTGTGTGTGTGTGTGTGTGTGTGTGTGTGTGTGTGTGTGTGTGTGTGTGTGTGACCTACATACCCTCCTCATCACCATCATCATTTCATTCCACCGCCAACATCACCAGTGTATTTTCCGCAGACTGATTTGCTTCGTGGAATTAAACACACGTATGCACTTTGCTGTGTTGCTGCTGTGTTGTGTTACGTGTGCCGCCTTTGTGTTCCTGTGACGGTGAGGAGTCATGCCGCAGGTGGTGGTGTTTTTGTCAGTCATCATCGGTCATCGTTATTATTATCATTCGTATTAGTATCATTATTGTCATTACCACTAGTCGTTATTAATTATTTTGTCCTTGCTTCATCATCATCATCATCATCAGTCTTCATCATCACCGCCACTACCACCACTAGTTATTCCCACCTAATCTGAAATACACCTGGCCTTAATTAACGATACACCTGTACTTCCCTACCTGTATGGTGTTAGTAACATAACACTGAACCAGACATCACCACCATCATCACCACTACCATCATTATCGTCATCACCACTGTTGGCTTCTAACATGAATAAAAAAAAAGTCACCGTCTCATCCACTAGCATTGGTACTTGTGTTGCATTTGTGTTAAGTTTTCAAGCAGCATGGGATGATGGAAAGCACAGTTATAACACCGCTGAGTTAGGTTAGTTTAAGACAAGATTAGGGAAGGTTAGTTTAGTTTAGTTTAGCTTAGTTTAGTTTAGGGTACGGTAAGGTAGGGTAGGTTAGGACAGGTTAGCTTTAGGTTAGATTAGGTTAAGTTGGGTTAGGTTAAGTTAGGTTAGGTTAGGTTACGTTACGTTAGGGTAAGTTCGGTTATTTTAGTGTAGTTTACGGTGGGAGAGGATAAGACAGGTTAGTTTTAGATTAGATTCGGTCAGGTTGGGTTATATCGTGTTAGGTTACTTTAGTTTAGCTTTGTTTAGTTTAGTTTAGTTTAGGGTAGGTTAGGAAAGGCTAGATAAGTTATATTTTAGCTCATAAGCATACATCCTGTTCTCGTATATACCACACGAGCTGCACAGATGAACACTCAACTTAATAAACTGACCAGGTGTAGCGTTGAAGTACAGTTATGAAAAGCTCCACTGAGAGTAAGAGTGATGGAGCAGTGCAGATATTTCAGTGTCGGCAATTCCCTTCAGTAAAAATCAAATGGCCTAATTCAAACATCAGCTGTGTCACTGTGTCATTAGCTGTCAAAAGGTTATGAAGTCCCTGTGTGCTGTTAAATGAGTCACCTGCTGGGAGAGTAACTTGCTGTGTCTGTGTTGGTGGGTGATAACTTGCTGTGTCTGTGTTGGTGGGTGAGTAACCTGCTGTGTCTTTGTGTTGGTGGGTGATAACTTGCTTTGTCTGTGTTGGTGGGTGAGTAACCTGCTGTGTCTGTGTTGGTGGTGAGTAACCTGCTGTGTCTGTGTTGGTGGGTGAGTAACGTGCTGTGTTTGTGTTGCAGGGAGGCGGCGAGGTCACATGGGTGCTGGAGGACTGGACAGGCACGGGGGCAGGGGAGCTGACAGTCACCCGTGGGCAGCAGGTGGAGGTGCTGGACCAGCCCCCCACCCACAGCCCTGCCCGTGACCCGTCTGAGTGGGCGTACGTGCGGCTGTCCCACGCCCACGACCAGGAGGGCCATGTCCCGCTCAGCCTACTCCGCCAGCCGCCCAAACAGCAGCGCTCTGACCTCGATCTGTCAGGTAAGGTCAAGTTTGTCTTACTTTTGTCGCTCTTATTCTCATTTTTCACCATTTTTTCTCAGTGATTTTTTTTTCTCTTCTTCAGTTTCTTCTGGTTCGATTCTCTTTATTCTTTTCTTTTTATTTATTTTTTTGTCAACATTTTTATTCTGTTCATCTTCATATTCTTATATATTGATTATTTTCCCGTTCTTTCAAGTTCTCCTTCTCCTCTTGCTCCTCCTCCTCCTCCTCTTCCTCTTTCTTCTCCTTCTCCTTCTCCTTCTTCTTCTTCTCCTCCTCCTCCTCCTCCTCCTCCTCCTCCTCCTCCTCCTCCTCCTCCTCCTCCTCCTCCTCCTCCTCCTCCTCCTCCTATTCTTCTTCTTCTTCTTCTTCTTCTTCTTCTTCTTCTTCTTCTTCTTCTTCTTCCTCCTTTTAATTTTTCAATCCTTATCATTTCGTTCTCCATATTTTCTCTCCCCTCTTCTTCCTTCTCTTCACCGTCTCTTTATTTTGCTTGTGTGTGTGTGTGTGTGTGTGTGTGTGTGTGTGTGTGTGTGTGTGTGTGTGTGTGTGTGTGTGTGTGTAGCCTTCTCGCCTTACTATTCTCGCCCCGAAAGGACTTGTACAATGGAGAGTCTATTAGGGCAGGTAACCTCGTTATGTGTCAATAAGCTTCCCTTACCTGTTACACCTGTGCTCCTCCGCTTCCCTCCTTAATAAAATAGGCCTTTTATCTCTCACACCTTTATTATTTCCCTGCTTCTTTTTATTTCAGTATCTATGTCTTTGTTTTTATTACTATTGTGTCTTCTTCTGCTGCTGCTGCTGCTGCTGCTGTTGCTGTGTTCTTCTTGTATTGTGAATCATGTATCCCCTTGAACTTTCTTTCCTTTTCTTAGTCACTGGAATGTTGTGTGTGTGTGTGTGTGTGTGTGTGTGTGTGTGTGTGTGTGTGTGTGTGTGTGTGTGTGTGTGTGTGTGTGTGTGTGTGTGTGTGTGTGTGTAGTATTTCTATTTTTATTGCGTTTTATCAGCACATTTTAGAGGTTATGGAAAATGTTGCAATATCACTGTTTATTGCATAACTTAATCTTGCTGATTATTTCAATTTTTACTGATTTTTTTCTGTTTACTTATTTGTCTGTATCTATTTATCTTTCTATCTATCTATTTATCTCTCTATCTGTATCTATCTATCTAATCATTATTGTTCTCAGATATATCTATGTTCAGTATATCTATCTGTTGATATTTGTCTAACCATCTATTTGCACCCTCCTCTCTCTCTCTCTCTCTCTCTCTCTCTCTCTCTCTCTCTCTCTCTCTCTCTCTCTCTCTCTCTCTCTCTCTCTCTCTCTCTCTCTCTCTCTCTCTCTCTCTCTCTCTCTCCCCCCCACAACTTCCATTAATATTCAAGTTCAGTTTTGCTTCGCTGCCGTAAAGTCAGAGAAGAAAAAAAAATAACTTCAGGAACAAATTAGGTCAAGTGATTTTTTATTTATTTATTTTTTTTTCCTTTTCCTCATTTGTTCATTTTCGTAATTTATTATTGGGAGCCTTAAGTGTAAAGTAAACAAGTTCCATTAGTTAATTAGCTAGCTGGATAAAAAGTCGTGATTAGAGAGAGAGAGAGAGAGAGAGAGAGAGAGAGAGAGAGAGAGAGAGAGAGAGAGAGAGAGAGAAAGTTGGTTCATATTCTGTGTGTCATTTACATCTCGTTCCTTGCTTCATTATTGAAACCTTTGACTCTCTCTCTCTCTCTCTCTCTCTCTCTCTCTCTCTCTCTCTCTCTCTCTCTCTCTCTCTCTCTCTCTCTCTCTCTCTCTCATTTACCACTGTATTTACACCTTCCTTCTCTCTTTATCCCTCATTCCTTGTCTCCCTTCTTCCACCGTTCCTTCCATCTACCTCCTCCCTTCCTCCCTCCTTCTCTCCGTCCCTCCCTCCCTCCCTCCCTCCCTTCTTCCTTCTTCCACATCGCCTCGCAACTCACATTTTTCCTTCACTGACCCCGCTAATGCTCCACCTTTTAAATGGCCTCGTTAAGCGTTCTTTCACTGTATTTTTATGCTTTCCTGGGAAAAAAGAAAGTAAGAAAAGTAGGTGGGTCTTGCCTTCTCGTTCCTCTTATTTCTCTTCCTCCTCCTCCTCCTCCTCCTCCTCTCATGCACTCCTTGCCCCACTCTGAACTGTGACACTCATCCCCATCGTCTTAGTTCAAACTGGCCCACTCCACCCCACCCCACTCCACCTCACTCCACCCTGCCCCCTCTCGCCGCTCCCTCCTCTCCTCTCTTCTGTCTCCTCTGCATTGTCCCACTGTTCGCTAATCCTCCTCCGGGACTCGAGAAAGAAGAGGAGCAAAAAGGTGTAGGAATGATAAGAGGAAAAGTATTTACACTTCGCCTTGTTACTTGAATTGCGAAAGTTTTTTATGATTTTCTAGTTCATGGTGGCGTGGCGCGTCCCTCCGCGGCCTTGGAATATTCAGTGTGTGTTATTCCTCGTGTATTACTTGTATTACTCCACCTGGCGTTCACCTTTCGTGTTATGAGCTGTATACTTGAACATTTTGGGTTTTCGTAAGAAGTGATGTACTGAGCTCAAGCCGAAATGAAATTCAAACTTTATAATAATGTATGCTTTTGACAGTAAAGTGTATCTTATCTTAGTGTTTCGAAAGGTCACAAATTCTTGGATATTCATGGATTTTTTTATTTCTTATTTATTTATTATTTTTTATTGATGATGCAGAGTACGTTATACTATCACCAGAATCACAAGAACGGCCTTGAAAATTGCGATACTCCACACTGGAGGTTGCCAGAAATAGTTGAAATAAGACACACAAACGTTAAAGAATATGGACCTCACTTGTATTTCTTCCTTTTCCTTACTTTGGGCGCCCTCATAAGATTTAGAGATTATATAATATATAATATAGGAATTCTACAATGATTTACATAATATTATTATGTAAATCATTGTAGAATTCCTAACCTTATGGCTTTGAATAGCTTAGTGATCCTCTATTTAACTTTCATTTTATTTATTTATTTTTATTTTTTTGTCTTTGCGATGCCGTAAATGAAACAAGAATTCCGTACATTATTAAACTTTCTCTCTTAAACCTCACCTTTATCCCACC
>NC_087186.1:8001907-8016907 GCF_035594125.1 Scylla paramamosain | reverse complement strand
TCTCTCTCTCTCTCTCTCTCTCTCTCTCTCTCTTCTTTTATCTCTTTCTCCTCCATTTATTTGTGGCGAAGTAATATCGGCCGTACGTTTACTGTTTTGCAACTTTTTTTTACTTTTTTTATATTGTTTATTTTATTTTTTTCCTCACCATAGTTTTTTTTTCCGTTTTGTCTCCTTCCCCTCCATTTATTTGTTGCGAAGTATTTACCAACCACGCGTTTTCTGTTTCCTTTTTTTCTTTTATATATTTTTCCCTTTTTCTTTTTTTTTTTTTGTTCCTGCACATTTACTACTTTCCCGCTTTTTTGTTTTTATATAATATTTTTCCTTTCTTTCCTTTTGTATCCCTACACATTTACTGTTTTCCCACTTTCTTTTATGTACTTCTTTTCTCATTTCCCTTTTTATCGCCGCACACTTACTATTACCCTACTTTCTTTCTCTTACATTACGTCATCTTTCCCTTTTTTCCTGTTTTTATCCCGTGGTCTCTTTTGACGCGAAGGTCGGTAGCCAGCGAGTGTCAGCGAGGCGTCACAGTGAAACATGATAAACACCACGAAGTCCTTGCTTACTTCCGGAGCCGCCTTGTTTGTTTACCTCAGCACGGAAAGGCACAAGCACACACTAGCACAAGTTTCTCTTGGTGTTTCCCTCTATATATCCTGCAGTTCTGTTTTCTTTTTTTTTTTCTCCGTTCACTGTTCTTCATTTTCTCTTCCCTTCATTTATTTTTTTCTTGTCCTTCTTTCCACTGTTATTCTTGTTCCTACTTTATCTTTCATTTTGCTTTTCTCCATCCGCTTTTCTTAATTTCTTCCTTTCATCTCATCATTTTTTTATTCTTCTTTCCGTCCTTTCTCTCTTTTTACCTTTCCTCCTCCTCCTCCTATTCTTCTTCTTCTTCTTCTTCTTCTTCTTCTTCTTCTTCTTCTTCTTCTTCTTCTTCTTCTTCTTCTTCTTCGTCCTCCTCCTCCTCCTCCTCCTCCTCCTCCTCCTCCTCCTCCTCCTCCTCCTCCTCCTCCATTTATCGTCATTCTGCGTCAGCCTTCTTGCTTCACCGCTTTTTCTCATTCTTCATCTTCTCTTTTGTCTCTCAGACACTTATCATTTTTACCTATCTCCCTTCTTTTATCTCCCTTCTTACCTCTTCTTTTATTCCTGGTCTCAATTTTTTTCTTTTCCTTCTTTTTTTCATTTTCCACATCTTTCGTTCTCCATTTGAGCCTCGTCCCTCCGTCACTCACATCCTTCTTTTCATCCTTGTCCTGCGTTTTCTTGCTCTTTTCTTCTCTTTTTCGTTCCTTATCCTCCCTTCTAACACCTCTTTCGTCTTCCTTTCTCTTCCACCTCTTTCCTCTTCTCGTCCCTTCCTTCTTGCGCTGTTGTACCTTTTCTTTCATCTTCATACTTCTTTTTTTTTTCTCTTCTTACATGCCTCGGCTGTTAATCCCTTAAATTTTGTGTTTATTTTGTGTTGTTTTATGTCGTTCTGTGCTATGCTGTGCTGTGCTGTGCTGTGCTGTGCTGGGCTGGGGTAGGTGGAGACTGCTACGTTTGTGAACCCACCCACTCAAACACGAGCGCAGTGAAACTTCTTTTTTTTTTTTTTTGCTGTGGATGATAGACTTTTATTAACTTTAAAACAAAGGTGTGTTATTTTTTTTTTTGTGTGTGTGTGTGTGTGTGTCTTTGTATTAAATTTCACGTATTGGGGCTCGAAATCCTGTCTTACTCTGTCCTTCGCTACGTGTCTTCCTAAACATTCCAGATTACGAAGAGGCGTTTTCTCTGTATCTTTCTTTTCGTTCTTTTTCTTTTTCTTTCTTTTCTTCTTTCTTTTTTTTTGTCAGTTTAAATCATTAGAGTTTCAAATCTTTCCATGATTTAGTCGCCCATCTTAGCCGAGATTATTATTAACCCACAGAGACCCTAATGTAATAGTGTTAAGCATCGCGTTTCCCTCAACAAGTTATGCAGAAAATTGTACATCTTAATAAGAGATCTGTGAGAATTGTTCTTCTACAGCTAATGACCCGTGTAGTTTGATTTTAGCAGCCCTAGGCAATTTCACCCATCAGAAATTAAATTCAAGCATTAAAAAGCTTCACTGCATGATCTGTAACACCTTTAGCTTTGAGTCCAGTCTTTCAGTAAACTTACATAAGACGATTTTCATTATAACTCACTGAAAAGCTGCACCAGTGGAGAAATTTAAATAGAGGAAAGAGCTTTATTGACAACATGGCCGGGGATTTCTTAGATTTTTTTACTATGTTGATGTATGAAATTTTCCTTCACTTTTCACCTTCTAAGCAACGTATTTCCAGCTGCAAGATAATTAAACACACAGGTATTACTAAGAGCGAACTCGGTGTGTTTGAAGTAGTGTTAGCTTTCACGTACAGAATCACAGTCAGATATCCGTGCAGGATTAAACTCTACTTCTCATTCTTTCCTGTTTTGTGGCTCTTAATCCTTCATACTCACATTTCCAACAAGGCCTGATCGTCTTGCCTTCCCCTGCCGCACATTTACGCCCCGCCACTAAAGGGGATGATAGAGGAAGTGAAATTTAGGGAAGTTTGGTCATCTTTAGCCTTCAGTAAAGGGGAGGGAAGAATAAGGGAGTAATGGAACAGACAGTTAGTGGGAAGAAGAAGAAGAAGAAGAAGAACAACAACAACAACAACAACAACAACAACAACAACAACAACGGAGGGAACAAAAAAAAAGAACAAGACGAAGAACAAGAAGAGTAATGAAAATTTTAAACAAATGCGATTACATAGCGATACTACTACTACTACTACTACTACTGGAGGGAGTGACTTTAAGGCGGAAGAGGAGGGAGGAAGGAAGGAAGGAGTGGACTAGTGGATAAGTGGGCAGTGGGTGAGACTTCCTGGCATTGTCCTCGCGTTAAGTGGCTGTGTTACCTGTGTTATCGTCTAAACTGGCATTCTTTCGCCCACAAACTGCCGCCCCGCCCGGTGATGACACCAACTGTTTTTCATTTTTATTTTCTTTTTTATATTCCTTTCTTTTCTTCCTTTTTAGTTCCTGTACGTGTGGAGGCTAGTGGCTCTGTACACACACACACACACACACACACACACACACACACACACACACACACACACACACACACACACACACACACACACACACACACACACACACACACACACACACACACACACACACACACACACACACACACACACACACACACGAGTTACTCCTATTGTCCATGGCCGTTTTCTTTGTGTGGACGAGCAAGGGAGAACTAACACACACACACACACACACACACACACACACGGTCGTTAGCAGCAGCTGTATAATGCTCAGCTCTCCTTCCTCCCGGGGTTCACCAAGATCACCAGCCTATTAGACGCACCAAATATGTAGGCAGGGAACCCTAAGCATTTCTCTCTCTCTCTCTCTCTCTCTCTCTCTCTCTCTCTCTCTCTCTCTCTCTCTCTCTCTCTCTCTCTCTCTCTCTCTCTCTCTCTCTCTCTGACCATATTTTGCGCAACACACTGGTACATAACACACGCACACACATACACACGAGTTAAATCTATCATCTCAGCATCTGACTACGAATTTTTATTGGTATCTGAACCTAGAGAGAGAGAGAGAGAGAGAGAGAGAGAGAGAGAGAGAGAGAGAGAGAGAGAGAGAGAGAGAGAGGTGATTGTCATGCCCTTGTGGTGTATTTGTCCAACGATACAGTAAATAAATCAAGGGGACGCGAGAAGGGAGTGTGTTGGACTAGGGCAGCAGCAGCAACAGCAGCAGCAGGAGGAGGAGGAGGAGGAGGAGGAGGAGGAGGAGGAGGAGGAGGAGGAGGAGGAGGAGGCACGTGCTCAAGTGGCCCATGAGTAGGAAGAGTAATTATCTTTTGCAGGAGTTTTGGGGAGTTTTGCGAAGCCTACCAGAGAGAGAGAGAGAGAGAGAGAGAGAGAGAGAGAGAGAGAGAGAGAGAGAGAGAGAGAATTATAGTCACTTTGCTTAATCTTTTGGAACACGTAAGTTGCATATGAACTTCGTGAACGTGAAAACTTTGCGAAACAGGTGTAAGAAAGAGGGTGGAGGAGGAGGAGGAGGAGGAGGAGGAGGAGGAGGAGGAGGAGGAGGAGGAGGAGGAGGAGGAGGAGGAGGAGGAGGAGGAGGAGAAGAAGAAGAAGAAGAAGAAGAAGAAGAAGAAGAAGAAGAAGAAGAAGAAGAAGAAGAAGAAGAAGAAGAAGAAGAAGAAGAAGAAGAAGAAGAAGAAGAAGAAGAAGAAGAAGAAGAAGAAGGTCGTTCACCGTTTGCCTTCCTTGTGTGTGTGTGTGTGTGTGTGTGTGTGTGTGTGTGTGTGTGTGTGTGTGTGTGTGTGTGTGTGTGTTAGTCGCTTTGCTGAGTTCGTTGTATTAATTTCCTCCCTGAGCGATGAGTCGTAACGAAACAAGGGATGGAGGGAAGGAGAGAAGGGAGGGAGAGAGGGCAGGATGGAGGGAGTGCTGCTCCTCACCTGTCGTCCCTCCCTCTGGTACGTATTAATCCTCCACCAAAACTGTGCGGCGCCCTTCCACTCCCTCCACTCGACTCCCTCCCTCCACTCCTTAACTTACATTGCTTCGGAGTCCTGAATATGGTGAGGAGTTAATGGATCGGGTGTCGGGCTGGTGACCACATCGCCGGGACATGACCAGGGCATCACAAGACATCGGGACCCGCCGTAACCCTTGTGATGTTGAGTGAAGTCAGTAACGTACATTCGCTGTTCCATCATCTTATCGCTCACTCTGACCTTGCGTTTTGCCGGTGGATGCTTGATAAACCGTTCCTGGCCGGCCACGCACCTCCTCTCCCTCTCCCCTCCCTCTCTTCTCTCCCTCTCCCTCGCTGCACCTGTCATCGCGTCTGCTTTGCCACGTTTCCTTATGAGGACCCCGTGCCTGACGGTAACCCGGGATCCCGTGACGCTGCCGAGGACCCCAGGCTTGAGTCTTTCCATCGCTTGCGCTCTCTCTCTCTCTCTCTCTCTCTCTCTCTCTCTCTCTCTCTCTCTCTCTCTCTCTCTCTCTCTCTCTCTCTCTCTCTCTCTCTCTCCCTTATCCATGCTCTTCTTTTTTCCTGATTTTTTTTCTCTTTTCTCTCTCTAGTTTTCTCTCCTTTGTCTTATTTTTCCTTCCTTTTTTACGCCTTTTTATTTTCTCGTGCTTTTCTCTCATTTTTTTCTCTTCTTTCATTTTTCCCCTTTTCCTCTTCATTTTTGTTTTCTCTTTTTTTATCTTCTCTGGCTTTTTTTCTCATTACTTTTTTCCCTCTTTCTCTTCCTCTTTCTTTTCTTTCGCTTTCTCTTCCCCCTTGGCTTTTCTCTTCTTTCCTTCTCTTCTTCCTGTGGCTCTCTCTATATTTTTCTCCGTCCCTCCATTTGTCTGATTTTCATCTTTCTCTGCTTCGTTTTCCTCTCCCTTCCTTTTTCGTTTCTCTCTTCCTCTCTCCCTCCTTTATCCTGTTTGTTTCTCTTTGTCTTCTTGGTCATTTTCTTTCCACCTTGCTCTCTACCACCGTTATCTTTGTTTCTTTTTTTTTTCCTCTCCTCCACTGGCATTTCTCACCACCTCTTCTCATTGCCTTCTTCTTCTTCTTCTTCTTCTTCTTCTTCTTCTTCTTCTTCTTCTTCTTCTTCTTCTTCTTCTTCTTCTTCTTCTTTGCGTTTCCTATCCCATCATCCTACTTTTCCTTTTCCCTCATGGCGAGAGAGAGAGAGAGAGAGAGAGAGAGAGAGAGAGAGAGAGAGAGAGAGAGAGAGAGAGAGTCATATTTCCCTGTCATGTGTTCCCTCCTCTCCACATATATTATCTCTCATTAGAAGGCAAGGGAGAGAGGAGAGAGGAGAGAAGGAGGGAGAGGTGGGTAGGTAGGTAGCATCTCCCTCTCTCTCTCCCTCTCTCCCTCTCCCTCTCCCTCTCCCTCTCCCTCTCCCCTTCTCCTCTTCTCCTCTTGTGGTCACTTGATGTATGTTTGTCTCCGTAGTTGGTGAAGAAAATTGGTCACTCTGTATCTCGTTTTCTTCGTCATATTTTTTCCCACCCTCGATGACTCAGATTTCATTGTATATTTCTCAGTGGGGCTTATTTGAACACTCGTAAGGCGAAGGGTGCTCTTAGTCATCATCAGCTCGCTGTTTGATATGTGGGTCGTGTTTTCGATACTTGAAGATTTTTTTTTCCTCTCTCTCTCTCTTTTTTTTTTTTTTTTTTTTTATGTTGCTCGAATGAATTGAAGATCGTAAGGTAAAGGTGACTCGTTCGTGGTGTTTGCGTGTTTGATGTGCGTGTGATATTTTCTTTTCTTTCTTTCTTTCTTTTTTTTTGTCTTGTTTTTTGTCTTGTTTGTGTATATACGTAATGTTTCTTGCTTTGTTTACTTGCGATAATTGTTTTGTGTTCGAGGTTTGTTGTTTTATTTATTTATTTATTTTCTTTTTTCTTGTTTGTTTTTTTCGATTTTTTTTTCTTTTGTGTGTGTTCTGTTCTGTTTGTGCGATAGTTTTTTGGTAGCGTACGATATTTCTTGTTTGTGTTTAATTTTTTATATACGACATTTATTTGTGTTCGATTTTTCGTATTCATGTATGATATTTCTTGTTTCCGTGCAACATTTTTTTTTTGGTGCGATAGTTTTTATATTTTTACGGTTTTCCCTCATGTTTATTTATTTATTTATTATTATTCAGGATTGCGCCTCGTATTGTATCTGTTTTCCTGGAGGTGATAAGTAAAGAGAAGAGACTAAAAGGAGATTCATGTTTGTGTACGATATTTTTTTCTCTACAATTTTATGTTTGTTTTTGTTCTGATTCGCCCAAGGTTGTGCTCGTTTCTTACCGTATTTGTTGTGCTGGGGGACTGACGTAGAAGGAAGACAGGAAAGGCGATTAGTGCTTGTGTATCCTGTATTTACTATCACGCTGGACTTGCACTTTTTGTCAATTAATTCACTCACTCACATTTGTCCTGTCGCTCATACTCCAGACTGCACTTGCTTCTTATTGTGTTTGTTTTGCCGAAGCCCCGACGCGAGACAGTGATCACTTGGCCTGCTATTTGGCATGTTTCTCTCTCTCTCTCTCTCTCTCTCTCTCTCTCTCTCTCTCTCTCTCTCTCTCTCTCTCTCTCTCTCTCTCTCTCTCTCTCTCTCTCTCTCTCTCTCTCTCTCTCTCTCTCTCTCTCTCTCTCTAACTACTAACCACTCTGAGATTTCTTCTTACTCTACAGCCACCTCCAAAGATTATACTGACTAAAAAATTCTAAATCTATTGTTTTAACTCACTTTTCTTTCTTTTATGTAAATATTTCGTTGGTGTTAGTGCTTTGAAGTGTTGCATATCGCCGTGAAAGGATTAAAGGGAGTACCTGTTTGCGTGTAGTTCATTTCAGTCACCTCAGTTTCAAGACATCCTTTAATTTTTAACGACCGCTTTTGACTGTTCGGGGTACCTGCACCTCAGTGGACATTTTTTTCATATTAATTTTGTTGCCCTTGACCGGTGCCCTTCCTACACACACACACAAAAAAAAAAAAAAAAAAAATCGTGTATGTTGTCTAGGGAGGAATCTGGGCACCATCTCCCCGGGTCTTGTTCAGCGCAAATTAGGGGGAGTGACGGGTGCGTGACTGGGCGAGGAGGGCACGAGGCAGGGCACCAGACTCACCCCTTATCACCAGCAGCCGCCTCAGCCATTTCTCTGATGCACTGATTGGCCGCTCCTTTATCAGTGCACAACCCGACCTTGCTCGCCCCTGCACGCCGCGCCCCGTGTGGCCTGCCCCAGCCCTATCATTGCTGCGTGATGTATGGTCTGCACTCCCCTGGTGGTCTCGTGCCTCCTGAAGGGTTGTGTCTGTGGCTTGCCTTGTCTCAAACGTTTCAGTGTCATATCTACAATTTCTAACAAGCTCTGGTGTGAGTTATCAGCGTTTTCAAGAGTTTCCATCTGTTTCGTGATAGCTTAACATGTTTTTGCATCATTAACAGGAAAAATATCCATGAAAACCTGATTAATCATCTCCCAGGCCCTTGGAAGTTGAGTCTTTGTGTTGTGGCGTCACGCTGGGCAGCGCTGATGCGCCCTTGATTGTCACGCTTCACTGTCGGGCGTGACGCTGACTCTTGGAACTTTACATGAACTCTGTGGCGTCTCCTCGTTACTTTTGTTGTGAATCGTTGCCAAAGTGTTTTCTTGTTTGTTTGTATTTTCTTGGATTTTCAGTCTGTATTTACTGTTTTCCTCGTTGTAAAGTTTGCGTCTCGTTAGTTTTCTTCCTTTTGTGAAATTTTAATCTATGGTAATTTTCTCCATTTTTAATGTATTTATTTTCCTTTTCATGGTCTTTTCCCCTCACATATATATATATATATATATATATATATATATATATATATATATATATATATATATATATATATATATATATATATATATATATATATATATATAACAAGGAGTGTTTCGGTGTAATTTACTCTCGGAATTAACTTTTTAGAATGTTACTTTTTTCAGCTGCCTTTTCCTCTCATACAATATGGAAATTTTACGTCTAATTTATTCTGGAAATTCATTGTATATTATGTACGTGTTTCTTTGAAATGTTGCGCAAACTTCACAGTATCATAATATTGAATTCACTATATCATAACTATTGTATTATCAAATCTACTTTACAATGTATTAATTAATTTACACCTATATAAGAACATATGAGCACAAGGGGAGCTGCAAGAAGCCGTCAGCCCTTTCATGTGGCCGGTCCTGTATAAAACATAGCTAATTGTTTCCATCTCTCATCACCATCTATAAATTTGATCATCTTTTGAAGCTCCTTAATAACTGAGTCCAACGCATTCATCTACCACTCTATCAATTCATTCATATTTGTCTAATGTGCCTTTTCTCTTCTTTGCAGGTGAGTGACTATGAGTGTGTGAGAGGCGTGGTGCAGGGACAGACAGGTGCGGGGTTACCTTTACCTGAGCGGGTGTTGCTCAAGGCGTGCAGGTAGGTGGCGGAGATGCTTGGCGGCCGCGAGTTCCCAGCGGTACGGTAAGGCGGACTGACTTTCTAACACCTTTAAGGAAACAGTGTTGTATACGAGCCCGCCGACTGGTATTGCCGCCCTAGCACCTGATTATGTACACCTGGCAACATGAGGCAGTCTGAATTTGTGAGTTTGGGTTAATTATATACCTGTCGTATCCACACCTTTACCGTCTTAGTCTAATTCTTAACTTATGAGTAAAGGTGATTTATTCTTAAACGTTTTGGCGGCTGATCAAGGCCACTTTCAACAGACTGGTGGAAGTTACGGGAGTTTCCAAGGGTGGTTCAGTGACTGGTGATGGTTTAACGAAAATCCCTCTCCCTCAAAGAAAAAAGTCCATAATCATCCATTTCATAATTCCTGTAGCCGTTCACAGCAATCCTGACGAGAGAACAATACGTTTGTCACTGACCTATGTACGATACTTGTTTAGGTACGACTGTCCTTCTCTGAGATTGCGTATCGTATATGTTTATTTTCCACGACGGGCCGGTGCAAGGAGACACTAAAAAGCGAGAGTCTTATTCTCGCTCTTACTTCTCCATATGACCTCGTTTTTGTGGCACTTCGCTGACTGATGTGAGTGATTTACTGACGGGGTTTCTTTCGGTGGGTACGAATACAGACTTACTGTACCACATCCTTGTAAAGCCCGACTAAAGACACCAGTGGGCGCTATATGACCCTAATTTTTTTGCTGTGTTAATCAATCTACACGTACCAGACCAGATAGATAATAACAACCCTCGGTGGACCGTCCCTCTCTCTCTTTCTCTCCCTCTCTCCCTCTCTCACTTTCCCATGAAATAGACAATAGGTACTTCTAAAGTTCGCTCAGGCAAGGAGGAGGACAAGATAAAGGTAAAGGGACACCTGTCAGTGTGCATTATGTGTCCAGGTGTGTCCGGCCGCCTCATTATGCCCAGGTGCGAGTGGGGAGGGAAGGTGGGGAGAGAGTGACCTGGGTGGGGTTAGAGGGATGACTCAGGCTGATGGTCCAGTTTAACTTCATAGAGGGCGTGGGGAAGAGAAGGCGGTGTTGGTGTTGGTGGTGGGGGGTGGAGGGAGAAGGAAGAGGAGGAATAGAACCAGAGAACATTGTGTTGGAGAAGAAAAGAGGATGGTAAGGTGGAGCAAAAAGGAGAGAGAGAGAGAGAGAGAGAGAGAGAGAGAGAGAGAGAGAGAGAGAGAGAGAGAGAGAGAGAGAGAGAGAGAGAGAGAATCTACTGGCGCTGTTCGTAGAGTGACTCAGCGTCAAGGAAGCGGACAGAGAAAGCGGCGAGCGAGCGATGCAAAGAAACACCGACTCAACAGTTCCTGAGGTGTGTGTGTGTGTGTGTGTGTGTGTGTGTGTGTGTGTGTGTGTGTGTGTGTGTGTGTGTGTGTGTGTGTGTGTGTGTGTACAAAAGTATGCATGTGTCACACACACACACACACACACACACACACACACACACACACACACACACACACACACACACACACACTAAACATTTCTAGCACTAACCCATTCCCCATTTACATAACCCCACAAGCGTCGCGGGGCTAGAGGTGTGGGGAAGTGACGGGCGGTGGCGTCCCTCCAACCCTCCGCGCCCCTCCGCCCCTCACCCCCTTCACCTTTCACGCTCCCCGGCATTATACTGGCCGCCCCCGCCCTTTGTTTACGAGTGTATGGAGAACCGCAGCTCAACTCTCGGCCGGCGCTGGAGAGAGAGAGAGAGAGAGAGAGAGAGAGAGAGAGAGAGAGAGAGAGAGAGAGAGAGAGAGAGAGAGAGAGAGAGAGAGAGAGAGAGAGAGTGTTTCACTGACATGAAAAAAAAAGTTTATGCAGGTGAATGACAGGTGCGTACAGGTGATATTAATACCTAGTAGTTTTTTTACTGGATCTTCTACATACAGTTACTAAGTTTTAATTCATTTTAAGAAATATTAGATAATTGGGAGGTCGAAATATATATATATATATATATATATATATATATATATATATATATATATATATATATATATATATATATATATATATATATATATATATATATATATATATATATATATATATATATATATATATATATATATATATATATCTATCTATCTATCTATATATATATATATATATATATATATATATATATATATATATATATATATATATATATATATATATATATATTAAGCAGAACATAAACACATTTTAGACAGCAGTGATACAAGAGAGACTTAAAAGATATTCTTTCGTCGATCTTCTAGTTATAAAACTGAATAATTTGTAAAGCTTTAAAGAATATCAAATAATTGATGTACTAAGTCATACCTAAGCACTATTCAAACTCGTATTTTTTTATAGCGATGTTACAAAGAAGGAATTAATAATTTTTCAATAGCCTTCAAGTTACATTTACAAGACTGTATTTAATTTCTAACGTTTCAAGCAACACTAAGTAATTGAGATGTAAGGTTACATATGAAGTTCTAAGCAACAGATACACATACTCACTGGCGTAATCATTTAAGAAACTATACGTAAATGAGTGATTTTTCTAGGCGTCAAGTAACATTAGGTAATTTGGATATTATACCTATTATACCTGTACATTGATAGACTTATGATTAGTAAGCTTCAACTAATTTTCTGTGGTTCAGGCAACATCCACTGAGGCGTCACATTAAACCCAAGCCATTACGTAATAGACACACTCTGGACAGTGGCGTGAGCCTGAGGAGTGTGAACGTAGAGTGCAGGGCGCATTGCGTGATGGATGGATGCTACGCTCACCGTTTGCAGCCCACTGAGAAAAAAAAAAAGTTGATACCTAACTTGGCCATGGGAGCCCCAGAGCCGGATATGGTGGGCCCCCTGGTGACTCGCGTAATTGGAGGAGGAGCAAGGAGGAGGAGGAGGAGGAGGAAGAGGAAGACTGGTAGGAGTAGTAGGAGGAGGCGCTGGTGCTCGTGGTCATCAGTAAGAGCAGCAAGAGTAAGATTAGTGAGTGGCGTGGTGGATTCAACTTGACTCTTGGGAGGAACTTAAGAACTCATTATTAGAAGTTGTACGAGTATGTGTGTGTGTGTGTGTGTGAGAGAGAGAGAGAGAGAGAGAGAGAGAGAGAGAGAGAGAGAGAGAGAGAGAGAGAGAGAGAGAGAGAGAGAGAGAGAGATTGTGTGCTAATACATTATGTCCCTTTGTATCTTAGGCCATTTCTTTTAATCACAAGGCCAGGTACACACACACACACACACACACACACACACACACACACACACACACACACACACACACACACACACACACACACACACACACACACACACACACACACACACACACACACACACACACACACACACACACACACACACACACACACTTATTAGCTACACCAAAAATTCACCTTTTCGACTCACCTGTACTGTTGATTAGCAAGGTGTCCTCTCACCTGTGTTCACCTGTGCGGGAGTGTCGGGCGGCATTGGCTGTGTTGGTTTAGCCTCCTTGGGTCCCATTCACCACTGG
Source organism: Scylla paramamosain (assembly GCF_035594125.1). Taxonomy (NCBI): domain Eukaryota; kingdom Metazoa; phylum Arthropoda; class Malacostraca; order Decapoda; family Portunidae; genus Scylla; species Scylla paramamosain. The sequence goes on along the minus strand of NC_087186.1, from coordinate 8,004,285 downwards.
ACAGACTCAAACACCTTGCCAATCCCCCTTCCCCCCATTTCCCCCATTCCTCCCTTCCCCCTTGCTCTCCCCGCACCAACCACCCCCTCCATCTTTCCCCATACCCTTCTCTTGTACCTTGCCCCACAAAATACTCATCACTCCCCATGTTTTTTCTCTCTAATAAGCACTCTCTCCTCCCCATTCCTCCCCATTGTAAGCCCCATCAGACACTTCCAGCCATGTCTCCACCTCCATACACTCCTCCCATTTCTGATAATCCACCATAAACTCCCTCTCCCTATTCCCATATTCCACTCATCATCCCCATACCGTGGCCCCAACAAGGATCATCCTCTCCCAACTCCCTCTCCCTTACCCATTTCCCTCTAAAAGTCCCCTCCCTCCCTCCCTCCCTGCCCCTCCCCAATACTGCCGCCTCAATCCCTGAATGGAGACAGTGGAGAGAAGAGGGGTGTAGGGGAGGATGTAATGAGGTGAGGAATGGGGGGATGGGGGAGAGGAGCGCCATGACCTTGGCAAATAGTGGCCTCAACTCCCCATATGGAGGAAAACTTTACTGATAACCCTTCTCTCTCTCTCTCTCTCTCTCTCTCTCTCTCTCTCTCTCTCTCTCTCTCTCTCTCTCTCTCTCTCTCTCTCTTCTTTTCGTGTTTTCTTCCATGTCTCCTCCTCCTCCTCCTCCTCCTCCTCCTCCTCCTCCTCCTCCTCCTCCTCCTCCTCCTCCTCCTCCTCCTCCTCCTCCTCCTCCTCCTCCTCCTCCTCCTCCCCCTCCTCCTCCTCCCCCTCCTCCTCCTGCTCTGCCCTAATATCTCTGGTTCTTCCTTTTAAAGTGTGTGTGTGTGTGTGTGTGTGTGTGTGTGTGTGTGTGTAGATATAGGATGCCTTACAGTTCATGGCAATCTAGTTATCAGGAACAGATATGCTTACTAACTACTACTACTACTACTATTACTACTATTACTACTACTACTACTACTACTACTACTACTACTACTACTACTACTATTACTACTACTACTACTACAACTAGCAAATGATGAGGTTTGAGGGGAAGAGGGGCAAGTGTGATGGATGTTAGAGTGTAGAGGGAGGGGAGAGGAGGGGAAAGGAAGCGTGGTAGGGGAAATTATTGACTGATTGGTGTTAATTCGTCCCAGCAACGGGGTCATAGAGCGCCGGGGAGGGGAAGTGAGGGAGAGGTTGACGGGCTGATGGGGTGAGGTGGGTCTGTGAGGGTTTGAGTTTGACCGACCTTCTAACACACAAATAAGGGAGAGGGAGAGCGGGTCCCTGCTATGCCTCACAGGGTATTGGCTTCTGGTGCACACACACACACACACACACACACACACACACACACACACACACACACACACACACACACACACACACACACACACACACACACACACACACACACACACACACACACACAGACACAGGTCCTGAAGTATTATGTTCATTATAGTACGTATTTACATTTTCATTGTTTTATATTTATTTATTTATTTATTTATTTATTTATTTATTTATTTTATTTTATTTACTTATTTATTTATTTTTTGTGTACTCCGGATAAGTATATATTTTTGATAGTAATATTGTTTTTCTTTACCACCACCACCACCGCCACCACCACCGCCACCACACTTAAGATGGGTTGTCGTGTATTGCATCGTAGAGTAACGAAACAAAGCGAAACAGCAACAGCTCACCTCTCCTCCCTCCACTTACTGTAACGCCCCGTAAAATGACGAGGGAGAAAAACACACACACAGAACACAATGTAAACTCAATTTGCTTTCATTGTTTGAAATAAATTGCTGTTCCTGTGAATAGCGGCAACTCATAACCCGAGGGACTCATTGTGTGGTGGTGTGGTGATGGTGGTGGTGGTTGTGGTAATGACTTGAAGTAGGGTTGGGGAGGGGTGTTGGGGAGAAGGTATAATGGGGGGGAGAGTTGAGAGGAGGTATAGGGGGGATTGGCACTCCTGGCACCCTGGTTGCTAACTCCCCATGGCACTGTGTTAATGCCCCAAGACGCTGGCATATCTATCTTGAAGGCAGCCTCGTCTTCCCCTCATTAAGACCTGTTCCCTAGTTTCCCTGGTTCCCCTCGTTCCCCTCGCTGCTCTCTTAATAGGTTCGGTTCCGATTCCACCGGCTTTAATTCTCCAGTAAAGGTGTTGGTTTGTCTTGTTCTTTATCCTCGTTTTCATTCTTCTTAGTCTGTGCGAGTGTGTGGTGAGGTGGTGAAGGTTCTGGTGAGGAAGATTAAAAGTGTGTGTGGATGTGAAAGATGTGTATGTGGATGTGGTGGTCGAGGCAGGTGTGGGTGAACAGGGCATTTTGAGACTGGTGAGTGAAATGAAT
>NC_087186.1:7994407-7996907 GCF_035594125.1 Scylla paramamosain | reverse complement strand
TGTGTGTGTGTGTGTGTGTGTGTGTGTGTGTGTGTGTGTGTGTGTGTGTGTGTGTGTGTGTGTTCATTTGGTGTTTTTTGTTCAGGGTAGGTGAGGTGACTTGTGTTGCTTCATGTAAAAAGTCTGGAGTTTTACATTAGTCTCTCTCTCTCTCTCTCTCTCTCTCTCTCTCTCTCTCTCTCTCTCTCTCTCTCTCTCTCTCTCTCTCTCTCTCTCTCTCTCTCTCTCTCTCTCTCTCTCTCTCTCTCTCTCTCTCTCTCTCGCCCTGTGCCAACTTTAGCCTTGATGTTTAACTGTTTAAACTGTTTGGTCATTGTAAGATTGTTTGTGGCTGAACGGAATGCACGTTTGCCCTCTTTCCTCCCCTCTTTATGATGTCACCCCACCTCCTCCTCCTCCTTCTCATCTTCCTCCTCCTTCTCCTCCTCCTCCTGTTCATTTTCCTCCACTTCCCCTCCTGTGCTTCTGCTTCACTACGTAACACCACCTGTTGTCTCCCCAGCTTGGCTCCCACTAACTGGAGCCCAATATTCCTCCCCAGAGCCTCCCTTTCCTCCACCTGCTGTCCTCCTCCTCCTCCTCCTCCTCTTCCTCTTCCTGCTCAAACATCAGCAATCTTTACCGTTTACATCCCTAGCAGATGCCCAACTGTCTCTCTCTCTCTCTCTCTCTCTCTCTCTCTCTCTCTCTCTCTCTCTCTCTCTCTCTCTCTCTCTCTCTCTCTCTCTCTCTCTCGTCCTCTTCCACCTTCGTTTTATTTACCTCACCCACTCCTTCCTGTGCTGGGATGTGGAGGAAGGGAGGGAGTGAGAGGAAGAGGGAGGGAGAGGAAGGGAGTTTTAAGAGAGAAGTGAGTGATGGGAGGATAGAGAGAGAGAGAGAGAGAGAGAGAGAGAGAGAGAGAGAGAGAGAGAGAGAGAGTTAGTGAGTCGTATAATTTGAACATTTAGATACTGGAATGCGACTAATGAACTCAATAAATTCATGTCTATTTATGTTTGTTGGTCTCGTCCTCAACCCACATCTCCGTATGTGCGTGTTTATGTTCCTTATCGCTTTATCTGCCTTGTTATCTTTTATGGGCTCCTGGTGGTGGTTCTCGCCTCGCTAAAACACGTGGATTCATGGACCATTGATCGGAACCACTGATTAGAGGCTTGACTCGATGAACCAGCGTGTGTTTTATAAATATATGATCGCTGCCTCGAAATTGATGATCGGAGCTTCGAAACTAACGATCGAAACTCTCATTAAATGGAAACCTCGGAAAGTAATGGCTTAGATATTATGACTAAACAAACCACTTAATAATATAAACCCCACGATATGATTTTTAAAATGGATGATTCGCAGCTTCGGTATTCACTATGACACTTTTCTAATCGATGAGTGAAGCTTCGAAACTCACTGATCGAATAGAATCTAGTAATTTGACTGATATGATAATGAATAAACACATAATCCGATATTTTAAATGGGTGACTTGGAGCTTTAAAATTCTAAATGGCACTTCAAATCGCTGAGTGAAACTTCTAAACCAACGATTGAAGAAACTCACTGGTCGAATAAAAAGAAAAAAAAAAAAAAGAAAATTTCGTTTTTGGTATCTTAGTGAATAAATAAATGGATGATTCGGAGCTTCAAAATTCATTATGCATTTTCGAATCTGTGAGTGAAGCTTCTAAGCAAAAAATGTGAAGCGTAAAGCCTTGGGATCGGAGGATTGGGAGGCGCGGATGTAAGGCCACATTCAAATAGGCCCACGTACCTTGTGGCTCAGTCTGATTTACTGTTAGGATTACGTGGGAGAGTGGGCAGGTGTGCGGCAGGAGAGGGTGGGAGAGGCAGGGAGAGGGAGAGTGACGGGAGGGAAGAGAGAGGAAAGGAAGGATGTTTGTCAGACGTTATCGGATGTGCTTTGATTAAATGCCTCACCAGAGAGAGAGAGAGAGAGAGAGAGAGAGAGAGAGAGAGAGAGAGAGAGAGAGAGAGAGAACTGCCAGCTTTTTCGGTGTCAGGTGATGAGATTTGCTCTCTCTCTCTCTCTCTCTCTCTCTCTCTCTCTCTCTCTCTCTCTCTCTCTCTCTCTCTCTCGACAAAATTTCATACTATTTTCTCTTACCTATAGACACACCATTATTTTTTCCTCCGTGTCCTTTCCAGATAACTCCCTCCCTCCCTCCCTCCCTCCCTCCCTCCCTCCCTCCCTCCTCGAATTTCGCTTTGTATTGAAGTTTATTATCTTTTATTTTTCTTACTTAAAGAGAAATGTCATCTGAAAATCTGGAACCGTTATAAAATGCTGGCAGGAAACACACACACTCTCTCTCTCTCTCTCTCTCTCTCTCTCTCTCTCTCTCTCTCTCTCTCTCTCTCTCTCTCTCTCTCTCTCTCTCTCTCTCTCTCTCTCTCTCTCTCTCGTTTCCATCAATTTCCTGTCCATCGTTCACTTCCTTAAAACTTTCTTTTGTCTTTTCTCTTTGTTCCCCTTCCTTCCTTT
>NC_087186.1:7954407-7986907 GCF_035594125.1 Scylla paramamosain | reverse complement strand
TTGTGTTGAAGTTACACGTATTCTGAAGGGTGTTTTTATGGTTTCAGTGACAGATTAATACGATTTTAACATTATTATGAAGAAAACACACTCATTAAAGTTAGTGAGGTTTTCGAAGGTATTTTTATAGTTCTTTAGACAAATTAACACAGATTAACACGAAGTTACACGTATTTTTAAAGAATGTTCTTGTGATTCTAGTAACAAATTATCACAGTTTCCAGTCTAATTAAAGATATACGTGTTTTCAAATGTGTTTTTATGGTTCTAGAGACAGATTAACAAGATTTCCACAGGAGAAACACTCTTTTGAGAACTCGGCTTATCACCTCTGTAGCTTTTGAAGATAGCCGTGGCTGGTGAGAGAGCAAATACTGGCCGTGATGTTGGGCGCGGCGGAGTGGAAATCCCGGGAAGGCAAATAAATGCTTGAGGTTCCCGCGGTGTATGGACAGTTTGCTGCGTGTGTGAGTCAACGTCGACCCGCGCGAAGATTAGTGTCAGGCGGGGGACGGTGGTGTAATGGGCTTATGGGTTTTGTCCTGCTTGTGTTTAGAGCTCCGTGCATTGGCGGCAGGGACGGAAATAGTAGCTCGAATATGAAATAGTAATGGGAGGATCAGAAATGGCAATATAAATAGAAATAGCAAGAGGAAAGATAAAAATTGTCGTAGAAAGAAGTAAAAAAAAATATATATAGCAATAGAAGCAATGATAAAAGGAACTACAGTATATAAATAAAAAAAGAAATGCCAATATATATAAAAATGGCAAGCGAAAAAAGAATATTGATAATATAAATATAAATAACCATAGTAGAAACTGAAATATTAATAGAAATGACATTATGAACGTAAATAGCAGGAGGATAAACATAAGTAGCATTAGAAACAGAACTAGCAGTAACAGAAACACGAATCGCACCACCACAGAACCAACAAACAGCGAAGCAAACGTCGAAGCAACCACGCCAGTAAACAACAACAACAGCAATAACCAACAAAACAAACACTGCTCAAATCACCATTACTAGAACAACAACAACGACAGCGACAAGCATCAGAACCATTACGGCTACGACCACAATAAGAACACCAGTCACAACACCATCCATCATTACAACCATCACCCTCATGCAAGCCCCTCCCCCCTCCCCCTTCTCCCTCACCCTCCCCAATCCCCGCCTGGCAGACTCTAACAGTAATTTGCCTCATGAGTCGCGCATCCCCTCATTAATATTTATAACTAATGCAAATAAGCAACATGTAAACGAATCAATGTGAGGCGCCCGCTGTGAAGACTGTGCGTGGGGCGAGGAGCAGGGCGGCGGCTGGCGTGCTAGTGTGGGTGTGTAGGGGGAGAGAGAGAGAGAGAGTAGGTTGAGGGGAGTGGGATGTGATTACTTTGATTAGTTAGATTTGAGTTGCTTTCCTCCTTTCTTCTTGTTCTTCTTGTTCTCTTCTTCTTTTTCTTCTTCTTTTTGTTCTCGTTCTTTTCTTTAGTTGGATTGCATTTCTGCTTCGTCTCATTCCTATTGCATCCATCTCACTAATGCAAGAGGTGACCAGTTCCTTCACTTTTCATTCCTTTCGCTGGTCTACTGTGGAATTCTCTGCCTTCTCTTCTCCACTTCCTGTGACTTGAGTTGCTTCAGAAGAGGAGTAGCGGGACATTTTCTGAATCAGACTGGCCTTCATTTTAGGTTTTTTGATTAACTTTTTTTTTTTATTTGTTAGAGGAGTGACAAACTAACGAGACTTGTTTTATCTATGTATTCAATTTTATTTATTTATTATTCATTCATTTATTCATTTTATTTATTTATTTATTTTGTGTGTGTATGTGTGTTCGCCCTTGATCTCCTTCCTTCACGCATACAAACGAATCAATTCAGTTTAGTTTAGGTTAAGGACGCAGAGGAGTGAGGGCGTGACTGGGATGTCCTCTCCTTCTCCCACACTCCTCTCTTGCACTTGTACCTTCCGTCTGTAGCCCTGCTCCCCCATTTGTCCCATTCCAACTCCTTTTCTTCAGTCATACCTGAAACCCTCCTTTGTGAACCTCTTGCATCTACTGAAGAGGAGGTTCTTTCTTCTTTCCTCCCCTTCCATCTATTTCTTATCTATTTCGTCCTTCTCTTTCCCGTCAGCCTCCCAGCTCTTCACGCCCGCCGCTCCCGACATTCCCTTGATGACTCCGCCGTGGTTTGGGTCTTTAGCTGCATAGGTCGTTAGGGGAGCCTTGAGCCTTGAGCCACTGTGACTCTGATGCCGTGGACTGTAACTTAGCTCTGGTTTGATTACGGCGAGCGGGGACGGCGGTAACTGGTGGTGGCGGAGGCAGTGGTGGTGGTGGTGGTGGCGGCAAGGACGTAAGGGTCTGTATAGATGGGTTGCTGCCACACACACACACACACACACACACACACACACACACACACACACACACACACACACACACACACACACACACACACACACCGCGGCTTTTAGTGGGATTACCCGAGCAGGAGTCGGCGGGAGGAGCACCCCGGGGCCTCGTTGTTGCCACTTTGCCACGCTCCTTCAACCTGCCCCGTGTTGTCTCCCTCGATACCTTCCCTGCCTTAACCTCCACCACAGTCTCCCTCCTAGCCCTTCCTTGCTTCCCTTCACCCTCCTCCACTCCTCGCCTCCTCGGACACGTCTAACACATGTCTTACCTGCGCCACCTGTCCCCCGTGTCCCCAGGGTCTCTACTCCTGCCGGGGGTGATGTATCGTGGCCTCCCTACAAAGGACGCGTCTCCATACATATGTTCCTTGTAAAAGCATTATTTTCTCGTGCACTTAATGTAGTCTGTTGTCACTTTCGTAGCCACTCCCCATTCTCTCTCTCTCTCTCTCTCTCTCTCTCTCTCTCTCTCTCTCTCTCTCTCTCTCTCTCTCTCTCTCTCTCTCTCTCTCTCTCTCTCTCTCTCTCTCTCTCTCTCTCCATAGTAACAATCTTTTCTTACCTCAGTTTATGTCTCCTCACAAAGTTTGCACAGACACCTTGGCCACCACATTCCCCCACCCCCCCCCTCTCTCTCTCTCTCTCTCTCTCTCTCTCTCTCTCTCTCTCTCTCTCTCTCTCTCTCTCTCTCTCTCTCTCTCTCTCTCTCTCTCTCTCTCTCTCTCTCTCTCTATACCTGCGTCAGTAGCTGAAGGAAAAGTGGAATGCTTTGTTTATAAGACTCTCGACGTGATGTAGTTGGGTGCGGTGCACTTGCCAGCGATCCGCGGGACACTGGTGGGGGCTGGGGGAGTGACTTTATCTCCACCCTCGGAATGGTAGGCTAGGGAGGCGAGGGAATGCTCACCTCCATGCATCAAAATGGTAAACTGCTTCCCCCTCCTTATTTAGTAGCTCGTGGTCGGGGTGAGATCGAGGGAGGGGAGCGAGGGGGAGTAGGGAGTGAGTACTTGAGTTGAGAGGGGAGCTGTCACTCGGCCCATCAGCATTCATATATCCAGTTTATACTCGTACGTAGTTGGTAATCGTGTACTGGGTTCAGAGGGTGCTTCATGTTCCCGTCATCCCGTGCTGCACTTCCAACACTCACCTTGCTACTCATCTCCCTACACCCACCTTGCTACACTCACCTGCCTACACCCACCTCGGCACACTCACTCACTAACATTACACTCACAGGCCGTACACATCCTTGTTCGTTTACATTCTCTCTCTCTCTCTCTCTCTCTCTCTCTCTCTCTCTCTCTCTCTCTCTCTCTCTCTCTCTCTCTCTCTCTCTCTCTCTCTCTCTCTCTCTCTCTCTCTCTCTCTCTCTCTCTCTGGATGATTTGTGTTTTGAAAATATTTTGACGTTTTTTTTTCGGTAACATGCGGTTTGCTTGTATACTTTGCGGCCGTGTTTGGACAATCATTACTGAGGCCAGGAGGAGGAGGAGGAGGAGCTGGTCCTGCTCGGGGCTTTTTTTAGTTGGTCGTGATAGTTGGGGTGGGAAGAAATGTGATAAAGTTAGGTTAGCATCACAATAATTATGCTCATTTCTCTCTCTCTCTCTCTCTCTCTCTCTCTCTCTCTCTCTCTCTCTCTCTCTCTCTCTCTCTCTCTCTCTCTCTCTCTCTCTCTCTCCTCCCCCAGTAAGAACAAAGAGAATGCGAAAGGAAGTTGCTAAGTGGAGTTTTAGTGTGGAAACAGGACGTGAGGTAGAGACAAAGTGTAGTAGTAGTAGTAGTAGTAGTAGTAGTAGTAGTAGTAGTAGTAGTAGTAGTAGTAGTAGTAGTAGTAGCAGCAGCAGCAGCAGCAACATGAGCAGGAGCAGGAGCAGCAAGAGCCAGGGAGGAGCAGGGCGAGGCGAAGGCTGGGAGCAACCTGTGTGATAAATAGCAGTAATGTGGCCTCGTATTAGCGGTAACGTGGCGGTGGTTTTGAGTTGGCACCTGTGGCGGCCTGCAGGCTTGTTGGGGCGTGTTGGTGACGGCTCTTATGACTCCCATCACTCTCCTCCTCCTCCTCCTCCTCCTCCTCCTCCTCCTCCTCCTCCTCCTCCTCCTCCTCCTCTTCAAAAGGGTGGCTCGCCGGGACGCTGCGTCAGAAATAATACGAGGTGACACACATTATCCGCTTCACCAGATAGATAAGATTGTAAAGATGATCCCGCCCCTTCGACCTGCCTCCCCCAGGGCCACGCCACCTCGCCCAGCCCGCACAGGACCCCAGCGCATGTCAGCACTCCACTCCCTGCTCATTCAGTGTGCCGTCCCTGCTGAGTCGGCCTTTGAGTAACGCGGCCCCCTAGTGGTGATCGCCGGCACAGAGGTTCCGCTAATGGGTGGTGTCGTTAGTGGAGGAGGTTAGGGTAATGTGGACCTGGACTCGGTGACTTGCTGAGGGTGGGAGGCTTCGAGGTGTGTTAGGCCGCTCGTGTACTCGTTGAGGAGATGCTTCACTGCTCTTCGTGCATGTCTGTTGCTGCAGCACGCATGTATGTACACGCACCCGTCACACACACACACACACACACACACACACACACACACACACACACACACACACACACACACACACACACACACGGCGCTGGAGTGTTTAAGTAACGGCATCCAGGCAGCACCCACCCACCGGCCGCCGCTCCACGCACCGCCAAGACTTGACTTTCTTTCCCTCCTCGCATCTCGTGGCAGGGGCGTTGTGCTGTGGCTGACCGACTCCTGCTGCTTCTCACACGTCCGCGCTTTGCCCTTCATTCCAGGGCAGGTGAGGAGCGCTCCTAGAGTCGGTGAACTCTCTAGGCGATAGTTTTCTTAATTTTCGACCGTCTTCGTGTGAATTTTAAGTTAGTGGGAGATGGGTGATGGGAAGTGTGTGGCGCAGCGGCACGGTGTGGGCAAGGGGCGTTAGTGAGTAGGGCGTTGAGTGACCCGCAGTTCCCGTTTTAGCAATGCGCCTCGAGGGATAAGGTGACCTCTCCCAGGACGCGGCGCCTCGGCAGTGCTGTAATACAAAGGCGTTTGGCAGGACCGCGCGGGGGATCATTGAGGCTAAACGGTGCGGCTCCTGCCAGACAGACGCCCAGGCCTGATCCGCGCCACGACCCCCGACCGCTTAATGGATGATGACGAGTGACGAGGGTGTTCTTGTGTGCCAAACCTGATTGACTGTATCTCTGTAACCACCACCACCACCACCACCACCACCACGGCGCACAAAAGTGACATTCCCTTCACAATACTCCATTTCATCCACTTTATCAAACCGTAACAGTAAAACCAGAAGCCTCACGCGTGGTTGGAGTGTCTCGGGCTCCGAGGCGGCGGCGCGAGACCTGACAGCTGGTCCAGGTGGGGCGACTAATGTACTTACCTGACGGAGGGGGAAGGGGGATCCTCGCCGGTGGGACTGACGCGCCATCCATCATCCACCTGGGTTATTTGAGGGATGGAAGGCCGGGGTGGGGATGGGGGTGGGGGGAGCACAATCATGCAGGCCCGTCAGCAGTGTCCGGCTCGTGTGTTGCTCCGCGGCTCCTCAGCAAGTACACTAAAGGTTGTGCTTGCCTGGGACACACAAGTCAGTCGCGGTCCTCCCGACAGGCGCGACAGTGAATGAATGAATAAAGGGAAAATAACCAACAGCCCCACGGTGGCGCCCACGTTGCCTTACGCGGAAAAAATGAATGCCACTCATGAATTATGTAGTACCGCTGCAGCGCCGCGCCGTCCTGCGTAAAATACCAAGAAGTGCTGAAGCTTCACGTTTTACTGCAGGAAAGAGAAAAAAAAAACTTCAAAGGAACTCGACGCAATCCTTGCCGCCCACAGGAGTGGTGACCGCCCGCCTGTGTGTGTGAGGCCGCCGCTGGGGATCAATAGAGGCGCCATGAGTGTGTGTGCAAGACGGAAATATTTTAGTGCAGTGAATAATTATCCTTATGTCGAGGGTTCCCGCTGTGCCGCTAAAAGAGAGTGAAAAATACATGCGGCGAGGCGCGCCATTATCAGTGTGACGCGAGTGATGACCGGCAGTGGAAGGTGACGCCAGGTGGAGGCTGAGTGGTGGAGCCGCGGCGAGCGGCCCGGCTCCCCCTGCATCTCCCAGCCCCGCACAAGGGCACCCTCCACCCCTCAGTCCTCTCGCGGGACGACGATTAATAATCAAGATGGAAAGACGAAATTCCCGAATCTTGCGGTGGCGTCGTGCCGTCGGGAAAGTCCTGCGGAACTTGGACGATGGTCAGATACGCTCTCCCTCAGAGGACGATGATGATCCGGGTAAGTATGTGCTCCGTATGCCCTCACAGCCCTTTCCATGCCTCATGCCCTTCCTGCCGCCTCCTGCCGTCTCATCCTTTTACCATCCCCTCCCCCGCTCTCCTGTGTTCTCATGCCTCTAATACCTTTCCTTGCCCTTCCCTGTCTATTTTTCCCTTTTTTTTTTTTTTTTCTTTATCATGCATTGTTCTCCATGCCTTTACTGTATTTTTTTTTTATTTAATCCTCCTACATGTCCTCTTCTGTCCACCACCGCCCTCTGTACTGTTCTCCCGCCACCAAGTTAACTATATTTATGATTTTCCTGTACATCGCCAGCCGTCATAACATATACATAACCCTGTTTTCTCTCTCTACACACTGCATACCTCTTCTGCCCATCCTTTCTACTGGGCATCTTACCATAGTACTGATCTCCTTTACCTGTTGTTTATCTATTTACTTTTTTTTTTTTTTATGCAAGGAGGGCTCTGGTCAGCGGAACAGAAACTGGTGAAAAAGCAGCCCACTAAAGACGTCAGATCACAGAGGAGACAATGCAAAGACAAGTCCAAAATTACCTCGTATTCTTTCTCTTCATAATTCTCTCGCTTTTTTCGCGTTCATCCCTAGTTTCCCGTCACTCCATTCAACTCTGCTCCTTCGGGTGACTTCTGAAGGCGGAAGAACATAACAAGACCCCTAAATTAATATACCTTACCTGAAGAACTTAGCCTTTATTAAAAAAAAGAAAAAAAAAACTCAAATCGATTGTTCCTTGGAGAATGTGGGTGGAAAGGAAAAAAAGGTTTACTTGAGTCTCCCCATCGGTGTGCTGCAGGTGTTGCAGATTGGTCACGTTTGATGGAAGAGGAGGGGAGGGAGGGAGACCACTAACACTCAGCAGGACTTTGATTAGGCGTCCCAGGGGTCCAGTATCCTTCCTCGGTGGTCCGCTGCCCCGTAATCTCCCCTGCTATTGTCTCGTGGCCAGGGTCGTGAGGCGCGTGCCGTCATGCAGCAGGCATCAGGACTTGATGTCTTCAGGACCTCTGCCGCCCTCGCTCCTCTAGTGGCTTCTATTCAAATTCTTCCTTTCCTTTCGCCGTTTCCCTCGAGTTGGGTGTTGGCGTCATGTCCGAGTCTCCTTCAGCTGTTTCTCTCCGCGTTCCTCTGTGACTACCATCCTTTGCAGTTCTAACGCAATTTCTTCCCTTCTATTCAAATTCCAGCCATGTCAACTTCTTCCATCAAGATTCCTATCTGAAATGTTCATCTTAAGTCATTCTTCCCTCACAAATTCACCAAACCTTATTACATCTTACCTTACCTTTCCTTATGTTATCCTACGTGACCTAACCTTCCCTTATCGTGCAGCACCTTGCCTTACCTTGCCTTGCCTTACCTTGCCTTACCTTACCTTACCTTACCTTACCTTACCTTACCTTACCTTTCCTTTCCTTACCTTACCTTACCTTACCTTACTTTACCTTACCTTTACGTTTCCTTTCCTTACAGTACCTTACCTTACCATACGTCTCCTTACCTTGCTTTGTCTAGTCTTGCCTGATTTGACCTTATCTTACCTTACTTAGCCTCACCTTACATTTACCTAACCTTACAAAACCTTACCTTACAAAACCTTACAAAACCTAACGTAGCCTTACTAAACCCAACGCAACCTACCCAACGCAACCCAATCCAACTCAATTTAACACACGTGGGATTATATTAGAGGACATCATTTAAGAGGAGTATTTGCGAGGAAATTTTACCTTGAACCTTCCAACCCACACGTGTGCAGTACTGGGGGACTCATCACCTTCGTAAATGAGACTTTTTGTCCCGGTAATGAGGGAAGAAGGGGCGGGTTATCTTGGCCAAGCAGCGCGGCGGAGGGGAAACTTGCATTTTTAAGTACATTTTCTGATATTCAATTCATCAGTGCAGCGTGAAGTAGAGAGAGATGTTATTTATTTTATTTAGTTTTTCTTCCCTTCCTGTGACTTGAACTGCATCAGGAGGAGTATTGGGGAGCTTCGTCTTGAACTTTTTTTTTTTTTTTTTCGGAATACGTAAAGTTGCGTTTTTTTTTATTGATCTGTATTTGTTTCGTTTAATTTCATTTTTTTATATTACTTGTTTATTTATTTATGTGTCTATTCAGTTTATTTATCTATTTATTTTTGAAGGCATTTATTGTATTTATTATTTTCTATACCTATTTGTTTATTCAGCCTTTTATATTTATTTTTACTTATTTATTATTTATTTATTCATTTTTGCCTTTGGTCCGTCAACTACACACATAAAAAATACCATTACTCCCGCGTGCGTCCAGAAGGTTACTGCACGAGGGGATGCCGGAGGAATCTTGTAGGCGCTTGTTGATGAAACGCGCTTGTTAACAGGCCAGCAGGGTCGTTAGGGTGAAGGGTGAGGACTTGTTGTTAGGGTGATGTGGCCTTGAAAACTATACGATGGTCTGCTGCTTTACTTGGTGTGTGTGTGTGTGTGTGTGTGTGTGTGTGTGTGTGTGTGTGTGTGTGTTTTATAGTTAAAAAATGTGCGAGAGATGTGGTATTATTAACTTTTTATTTGTCTTTTTAGGATTTTTTTTTTGTCTTTTTAGGAATTATTTTTATCATAGTGTAAGTGTGTGTGTGTGTGTGTGTGTGTGTGTTCAAACAAGGAGAATTGTTATGGATTACTTCGTTTTGTTTATTTTATCATTGAAGCATTTATTAGGTTTTATATACATTTCATTCCTGTTCATAATCACCTTAACCCCAAAGAAAAAAATAATATAAATTACAAAAAAAAAAAAAATGCAACACAATTCTTAAATTTAATGTTTTGTACTGTAGATGGAAACTCCGATTTAAAAATAATGATTAAAAATAAAGATAAGGAGGAAACTCAAATACTTCATCGTTTAATATCTTTTTACGAGCCAAGAAGATTTTTGGGCCCACGAAAGCTTCTGGTATTAGTGTGTGTGTGTGTGTGTGTGTGTGTGTGTGTGTGTGTGTGTGTGTGTGTGTGTGTGTGTGTGTGTGTGTGGCGAGGTCGTCTGGTAATAACGACCCGAAGATGTCTTGAACCTTCCTTGTCTGATCTACTTGCCATGTGCGACTCCGGGTGGGCTGAGGCATCTTTTTTTCCTCCTCCTCCTCCTCCTCCTCTTCCTCCTCCTCCTCCTCCACCTCCTCCTCCTCCTCCTCCTCCTCCTCCTCCTCCTCCTCCTTGGCTTAGTTTCAGTGCACTAACGTCTCACTAACCTTTCTCTGCTGTGTGTTAGCCAGATGATTCTCTCTCTCTCTCTCTCTCTCTCTCTCTCTCTCTCTCTCTCTCTCTCTCTCTCTCTCTCTCTCTCTCTCTCTCTCTCTCTCTCTCTCTCTCTCTCTCTCTCTCTCTCGTATCTGTTATGACTGAGAAGAGATGGTATATTTCTGTCTCCTTGTGTTTTGTTTTCTTGGCTTACATTTTCCTCCTCCCGTTTTGTTTTTTTTTTCATTTTTTTCATTTTTTCATCTTATTAATTGTTGCCCTAGTTCTCATTCTCATTATCTTATCGCATCATCCTTCTCCTCCTCCTCCTCCTCCTCCTCCTCCTCCTCCTCCTCCTCCTCCTCCTCCTCCTCCTCCTCCTCCTCCCACCATCACCGCCCTGTGACTCACCAACTTGATAATTCACAAAGAAAAATAACAAGGACTGCAACTTTTATCCTCACAAGTGACTGTATCCTTCACTTAGCATTTTCCTCCCTACCTCCCGCCAACGCCTCCTCTAAGGTTACGCCGCTGGGAGGGGACCTGCTGGTGGTGGTGGTGGTGGTGGTGGTGGTGATGCTCGGGTGTCAAGTTTTTGTTAGTCTTATGTAATTCGTTTTTCTCGCTTCCGTGAGCGTACCCTTCCCCATTATCATCTGAAAATACTTGCCGGAATAGATGGTTAGTTCGTTCATGGATTTCTTTGCATCAACACACCGCGGAACCTAACTGACTGGCCGGCTCTGTTTATTTGTATTTTTATTTTATGACTTTTTTTTATGGTGCAGGTTTAATGGTTTTCTTTTGCTTTATTTTTATGTATTTTTTTTCTATTGTGCCAGAATACTGTATGGTTCATGCACTTCTTTGTATCTACACACCCGGGAACTTATCTGGCCACCTTTATTTTTATTATTATTATTATTATTTATTTATTTTTTTTACTTTTTTTTTTATAGCTGTGATGGACCTTTTCTTCCCATTTTTTATTTATTATTTTTTTTTTCTATAATGCCCTTGGCCAGTCTCCTTGACGCGTAAATGATCTAATTGAAAGTAGTCATGTATGCATCGGTTCATTGGGTATAGAAAACGTTTTTTTTTTTTTTTTTTTAACTGGGAAGGAGATGGAGTGAAAACCTTGAAAATGTGTATTAGAAGTCTGCATTTTTCCTCATTTTGTTATTAAGTCTGGTGATCAGGTTTTGCATTGGTTCATTGGGAATAGGAAAAAATAATTGGCTGGGTAGATAAGGAAAGGAAACACAAAATTAAAATGTCTTAGGAGTAGATTATAATGTTTTTTTTTCACTTATTTATTTAGTATAGTGGTTATGTTTGCATTACTTCATGGTGAATAAGTAACGTTTTGGTGAGAGAAGAGAAATAAAAGTGTCTGAAAATTAAAATATGTGCCAGAAATAGGATGTAATTGTTCCCATCTCTTTATTAACTACGGAGGTCATGAATGCATTACTCCATGGGAGAATAAGAGACAGTTTAGTGAGAGTTGGAAAGAAAGGTGTGGGAACATTTATTTAGAAAGGAGGTAACGTTGATGAGTCGTATTGGCAAGTTAGTAAATTCCTTCGAGTGTCACTGAGTGATGCAGAGAGAGAGAGAGAGAGAGAGAGAGAGAGAGAGAGAGAGAGGAGAGAGAGAGAGAGAGAGAGAGGAGAGGAGAGAGGAGAGAGAGAGAGAGAGAGAGACTTAAGGGCCCTTCTTACCTGCATTACATTTTACCTATATGGGCTGGTAATGCTTGCTATAAGTGTGTGTGTGTGTGTGTGTGTGTGTGTGTGTGTTTTAGTCTCATCTCTAGTTTGCCAGGAGTTCCTTAAAACCTTTGGCAGATGTTATGTGTGCTTATTCGTGTGTGTGTGTGTGTGTGTGTGTGTGTGTGTGTGTGTGTGTGTGTGTGTGAATATGTGCTAGTGTCAGAATAGAAACTACTTATCCAAGAGGTAGCAGTTCACACTCCGATTCTTAAAATAGTGGCACTGGAAATAGCATCATTCACAGAGAACCGAATCTCTTTCAGGGCAGACTGCGGCAGAGTGGCTTCCTCACTCACCTGTCAGTGCACACACCTGAGCACACACTTCAATCACTACAAACTACACCCACACACACACACACTCACCACTTTTCATTCATTTTCCTAACTCAGACAGCACCATTCATTCGTTCAAGGCGCTGCGCGTTTATTAAATGTAAACAAATCTTGATAGGGATGAATGCGCAGGTGTGGATCGAGGAAGGAAGGTGGGGGAGGAGAGAGTGGGAGAGAGACCGAGAGAGAGTGGGGAGGGAGGGGAAGAAGGCGTGCCAGAGAGTGCCTCTAGAGAAAACGGAAGAAATCAAGGCCATATGAAAGGGCAAACTTCACTATTTCATTCAAGTGTTACATGGGTGTGGAGTGTTACATTGGTGTTGCGTGTAGCAGTGCCGAGTGTTGGTAGGGACTTGAAGGTCTGACAGATGGCGCTGGGGATGGAGAAGGACGGAATGAAGGGCGTGATTGAGAGTGGCTTTAAACCTGGTAACGTGTCTTGCAGGTTGTCTGTGGCTTGCTGGCTTTGTATGTCTGTGTTTCAAGGTTATTTTGATATACATTCTGATTTGTCTTTTATGGTTGGAATACAGTGTTGAATGAAAGAAGAAAAGATGGAGAGGCTGAGAGAAAAGCGCACACACACACACACACACACACACACACACACACACACACACACACACACACACACACACACACACACACACACACACACACACACAAAGAAAACGATCAGTTAGGGCATAATGAGGGTGATGATATGGATCGCGAGGGAGATGGGAAAGAGGAGTGAGAGAAGAGACAAGACAGGCGTGATGGGCGGCAAGGACGGGGAGAGAGGGAGGGAGGGTGGGAGGCGAGGGGCGCGAGTGGGAGGACGACTCTAAAATGACTGGAGGACAACCTTGGTGTGTCGTTTTGCGTTCCTTCTCCGGGCGCAGGAATATTATAGTGTTACGTGGCCTGGAGGGAACTGCCGGATCAATGGAGCCAAGTAGCGACTGTACCCGTGCCCTTCCTTCACTCCTTCACGTCTTCCTTCGCTCCTTCCTTTCGTTCCTTCAGTTGACAAAGTACGTAGTGTATTCCTGTCTTTTCTTACTTCAGTCTCTACTTCCTCCCTTCTTTCTTTCTGTCTTTCTTTCTTCCTACCTTCACTCCTTTCGTTCAAGTAGTGTATCTCTGCCGCCTTTTCCTTGCTAAATCTCCACTTCTTTCCTTCCTGCCTTCTTTCTTTCCATTCTTCTTTCCTTCCTTCCTTCGTATCTTTTGTTCTTTCCTTCAGTTGATAAAGTAGTGTTTTCCTGCCTTTTCTTACTGCATTCTCTATTTCCTTCCTTCCTCCTTTTCTTCTTGTAATATCACAAGTCCTCTTCCTATTTTCTTTCTTTGCTTTCTTTTCATTGTGTATCTATTCCTTTTTCTTCTCTTTCCTTAATCTCTTTCTTCTAAGTATTTTTACACTTTCTTATTTCTTTCCATCGTTCCTTCGTTTCTTTCTTGCCTTCCTTGATTTAGTGTCTTTTTAAGTTTTTCTTTTCTTCACATCAATTGATTACTTCCTTCCTTCCTTCCTTCCTTCCTTCCTTCCTTCCTTCCTTCCTTCCTTCCTTCCAAGTGTGCCATTATTCCTTACTTCTTCCTTCGTTCCTTCTTACCTTCCATCGCAATGTGTTTCCTATGTTTTCTTCTTTTTCTCCATTTAGTTTCTTTTCTTTTTGTTTTTTAATATTTTCCTTATTTCTCCAGTTTTTTTTCCTTCCTTTGGCTTTCTTTTCCTTAACCACTCCTTTATTCCTTCCTTTCTTACTTCATTTCCTTCCATTCTTTCCTTCTTTTCATTTCTTCTTTTATTCTCCCTAATACACGTTTCCTGTGTGTGTGTGTGTGTGTGTGTGTGTGTGTGTGTGTGTGTGTGTGTCTTGGTGTGGGTGGGTGTCCCTGTCTTAGGAGTGGGTCATAATTTTAAAGCATTCATGTTTAAATATACAAGAAGCCCTCGGCACAGCTGGTAATGCCTCCTGCTAACCGCTTGCGTAGGAGGCGAGGCGAGGGCGTGGGCAGGCGGGGGTGGGTGAGGGGGATGGCGTGGAGAGTGGGCGTGGTTGTGGTGGTGGTAGAGGGAGAGTGGGAGGAGAGGGAAATGGAAGACTTGGTTAAAAAAGAAAAGAAAAGAAAAGTACATTGCAAGTTTCGTATGGTATCAGTTTCTCCTCCTACTGTAGTACCTTTATTCTTGTATTTTATTGGTACATTATTATTGTCATTATCATAACCTGGAAATTCTGCTTTAGTAATTGTATTCTGTACTTTTATATATCCACCTTACGTTCCCCGTGTTATTTTCCTTCTTTCTTGCTTAATAGTTCAATGGATCGCAAAAGATGGGAAACAGCAGCATATCCGTTGGTCCCTCCGAGGTGTTTCGATTTCAAGTCTCTTCATTAAATAGTTGAAATAGGATACCACAGTGGAAGGCTTCTCCCCGCCCACCTATAACGTGCCTTGTAATGAAAAGGTCACGTAGGCTCTCTCTCTCTCTCTCTCTCTCTCTCTCTCTCTCTCTCTCTCTCTCTCTCTCTCTCTCTCTCTCTCTCTCTCTCTCTCTCTCTCTCTCTCTCTCTCTCTCTCTCCTCTCTCTCTCTCTCTCTCTCTCTCTCTCTCTCTCTCTCCTTGACGGTTTGCCTTTTACTGTCTCCATCGGCGATCTGGTCTGAGTCATACACACACACACACACACACACACACACACACACACACACACACACACACACACACACACACACACACACACACACACACACACACACACACACACACACACTTCCCGCTAATCAGCTGAAAGTCTTAACCTGTTTGCTAATGAAGATGCAAGAAAGTCATGCTTCCTGGCGACAAAATATACACGCTGTTGTTGAGACGAGATGGGGAGGTGGGAAGACGGGGAGGTGACCAGAGTGCTTGGAGTGGTGAGTGGCGAGTGAGGAGCGGCTTGGTGAATGGGTGGTCATGGTGTAACTTAGAACTAGGGTGTAAAGGGGATTGAGTGAGTGGTGTAAGGAAGAGGTGGATGTCTATGTGTGTGTGTGTGTGTGTGTGTGTGTGTGTGTGTGTGTGTGTGTGTGAGGATGTAGTAGTAATAATGAGGATGAAAAATTATTACGTGTGTGAGGAGCATTTAATGAGGAAGATTATGAGTGTTATGAGGAAAAACAAGACAACAATAGCAATTAGATGATGTTTGCTTCTAACTACTGACTGTGGGAGTAAGACTGAGGCTACAAAATTATGAGGATAGTATAAGAGTATTCAATGAGAAGACTATGAGGGAATGAGTGATATGAAAAAAAACAAGATCCAGATGTGTCCCGTCTGCATGATGAGTGAGTGAGCGAGTAAGATTGAGGATAAGAGAAGATTATGAGGGAGGGTGTAAGTAAGAGGATATCAGGAGGGGAGGGGGATGCTGTAGATGAAGGTCAAGGTGATGAGGGGAGCGGGATGCTGGAGGCGGGGAGATAGAGGGAGGGGGGGGGGGCAAATAGATGAGAGTCAGGTGTATTTCAGTTCCATCCACTTATAACGGTACTTTATAATCTATAACTTTAAGTAATCAGAACGGCAGGGAATCAACGCGTTTCCATTTCCGTCCACTGCGTCAGTGGCCACTCCGTAGAGTTCAGGTATGTCAGAGGCACTAATGAACACAAAGGAAGAACAAAGCAAGACATCAAGGGACCGTTTCACGACAGGAGGTTCAAGATGATTATTTTTGACATCCACCATAGAGAAGCTGTTTTAAAAGGGTTCAGAATAAAGGGAATTCAAGAAGTGCTTAAAGTCTTGTGTTAATGAAGAGGAAAAAAAAATGTATAGATTATTGCAAATGTTAAAGGTAAATGCTTTAAAACGGTGTTATTTAAAGGAAAATAAGGAAATTACTTTAAATATTAGTAGATACATTCAAAAAGTGCTGTTAGGATAAAAAATAAGAGATTAGACTAAATTAAAGGCATATGTCATATAAGAGAAAAAATATAGACATGTAAACAGAAATCCTTTAAAAATACGTGTCACTTGAGGGAAAGGGGAGTAATCACCACAACAGCAGTGAGTGTGTAGTGACAGCATGATGTGTAGGTGGCAGTGGTGGTGGTGGTGGTGGTGCGGCAGGCTGTGAAATGTGGCGGGCTGTGATGCTGTGAGGGGGACAGCAGCGGCGCGGCCTGTCTTTATCCTGCAGTATCAAGAAGGCGTACAGCGGCGTGCAGGATACTCGCAGGATACAATGGTGTGGATAGCGGTTGATGCAGTGCTGAGGTGCGGTGCGCCTGGCCATAAGGGGAGGTGTAGGGGTGGTGGTAGTAGTAGTTGTAGCCGTAGTAGTAGTAGTAGTAGTAGTAGTAGTGTGGTGGTGTGGTAGCGTAGTGGGTGGCAGCGTATTGATCGTGGCGTGCTGGGGGCGGGCGGGTGCGAGAGAGAGAGAGAGAGAGAGAGAGAGAGAGAGAGAGAGAGGAGAGAGAGAGAGAGGAGGAGAGAGAGAGAGATTGAGACGGTGGGCATCCAGGCCAGTCATGCCGCATCCTTTCCTCTACCACCACCACCACCACTGCCTTCTCCTGCAGTACACTCTTCGCCTCGCCCTCTCGCCCAGCGCCCCCCTCCTCCCCTCCTACCCCTGTTGCCTCCTCTTTCCGTCGGGCTAGCGTAGACACTAGTCAGCGTAGTCACTGTGTCCGTCAGCCTCCGAACCGTGCCGTGTGTGTGGATGTGTGTGTGTGTTTGTATGTCGCCTCCACCGCAGTGCTGTGTTTGAACCCTCCCCGCCGCCGCCGCCGCTGCTGGTGGTGATAATGGTGGTGCCAGCAGCTGCCGCCCCGCTGGTGGTGCGAGCGGCGGCGAACAGCGGCAGCCTCCTCGTCAGTAGCACAGGCTGTCCGCAGTAGCTCTTCCTCCTCCTTCCTGGCGGGGATGTGAGGCCGCGTACAGCCGCCGCCATAATGGGTTTTGTTTCTCGGCGGCTTGCGAGTGATGGAGGCGACCTGTGACCTCTGTCTCTTGACCTCTGGCGTCCTCCCTTGAGCTTGTACAGCCACCGCCCCCTTCACCCCCGGCGCCCCTGTAAGTCTCTCTCTCTCTCTCTCTCTCTCTCTCTCTCTCTCTCTCTCTCTCTCTCTCTCTCTCTCTCTCTCTCTCTCTCTCTCTCTGTGTCAGTGTGTAATGTGCTAGCCTGGTTATCCTTGGAGACCCGCCTTCGTCTCTCCCGCTGCGTCACGCCTTCGTCAGGGACTTGGCGGGGAATTACTGATCCTCATGTTAAATGCGAATGACTCCCCAGAAACATCCCCTCCTTTTCCCCAATCCTCACCCCCGTCCCCCCACTTTTCATGAGGCGCTCCACCACCACCACCACCACCACTACCAACCCTACCTCCACTACTGCTTCTTACCATCCCTTTCCTCCTCCTCCTCCTCCTCCTCCTCCTCCTCCTCTTTCACCCCCAAGATTGTCGTGACGTGATTAGCGAGGTAAATGCCATGTCTTTTGGGCTTCGTTGGAGGTTCATGTTGTGGGTGCAAACGTTCCCTCAGTGGCGGTGTTTGCGGCCGTTCCTTTAGGGTTAAGAGTCCCCGTAACGTTTCTTGATGACAGGAGTTGTGCGTGTGGGGGATTAGATCTCTCTGCCTCACTGGCTTAAGGAATACTTATAGGATTGGATTCGATTGGTCAGGTGCATAAAGGATTGGGTTTCTATGGACTTTAAATAGGGAAGGAGTAAATTTAGTTGGACTTTAAGTAGGCGAGTAGTAGATTTCATGAGATACTGAAAAGGTTATTATTCGGTTGTACATATGACCATTGCTTGGACACTGAATAGGAAAAAGTTAGATTTCATTGGGCACTAAATAGGAAAGGATAATAATGGGTGGGACGTTAAATAGGGAACAACTAGATTTCATTGAACATTGAATAGGGAAAGGTTAAATAGGAAAGAGATTAAATAGGACATTAAATAGGAAAGACTAAAAACAGGTGATCATGAATAGTTATCAGTTAGATTTTCATGTATATTTAATAGGGAAAAACCAGAATTCATTACGCATCGAAATAGGAAAAGATTAGGGGGAAGACCTAAATGTTCGAGCTTTTACTAGATAGTTATTTACATACACAGACATTAGTTTTCTGTCCTAGTCTCCCGTGCATGACGTTCGTAAGGGGAAGTCCAACTCAGGTCTACTCGTATATTCTGAAGCACTTCTGCGCCGCACCTCCACTACTTTCAAAAGGTTATAGATGAAGTTACTCGGTTTTTTTACGGTTTTGGTGACAGATTAATAAGATTTCTGCCTTATGAATAGGAGAAACATTTTTGAGAACCCGGCTAATCATCTCCGTGGCCTTTGATGAAAATTATCGTGGTGAGAGATCGAAGCGTTTCTGATTACGGGGCCTTCTTGTCATGTACCAGTTTGTGGCGGTGCGTACAGAGCTACTAGAAGAAAGAAAACAAGGAAAAAAATAGTAATTCATTTGTTTGTTTACCGAGAATGGTGTCCTTGGTATTATTCTCGCTACGTTCTGATTTCCTGGAGTAGTGTGTGTGTGTGTGTGTGTGTGTGTGTGTGTGTGTGTGACGTTGACTCTTTCTCCTTACATTGTCAAGTAATTACACTCTTTTCTCGTTTTGTTTAGATGATGTGAAGGTTTCATATTTTTACTGTTATTACCTGTATTACATGTACCAGTTTTTTTTTGCGTTCAGGTGTAATGACAAAGGCAGTGATTTGTAAGCTGAATGTCAGTGTCTTTCTGTTGTGTATAATTACTGTGTGAACAATGAACACTGGCCAGAGAGGAAAAAATCCGAGTAGTATCTCAAGACATTTTACTTTTTCATATGTGTTTTGTAAGAAAGGTGGTTTATTCTGTGTGTGTGTGTGTATGTGTGTGTTTGTGTTTGTGTGCTTGTGTTTATGTGTGTGTGTGTGTGTGTGTGTGTGTGTGTGTGTGTGTGTGTGTGTGTGTGTGTGTGTGTGTGTGTGTGATATGAAGGATTTCCGTGGAACTTTTCAGTGGAACTCTTTTTTTTTTTTTTCCTTTGAACGAACGTTTGTTGGAAGTGAAACGTTTTCTAAAGTGCAATGCTTTTTTTCCTTTTTTTTTTTTCCTTTTTCAGTGAATAAGACTGGTGCAAGGACCTTTTTTTTCTAAGTATCATTGATTTTTAATTGATAAGCATTGCAACGTTGTGGATGAGTGTGAATAGGGAATAGTACCGGTCTTGGAACGGATGAAGCTGTGAGTGCATTACCCATCGTGCACTGCCCATAACGCCCCATGCATTCCCCATTTAGCTCCCATCAGCATTGCAATTAAGCCCAGTGTCGTCTTTTACATCACCATCATCAGCCACATTGCATTAACCATTAGCCATTGTTAGCCCATTACCTTAATTTTCCTCCAATGCATCCCTCCATTATCCTCTTCACCCATTACCCTCCCTTACATCAATACCATCACCCGCATTACATTAACCTTCCTCCCATGCTTTAACCACCATTACCCCATGCACCAACCCTCCCATCACTCCCCATGCATCCCTCGCCAACATATAATAGGAAGAATAACCTCAGAAACTTAGGGTGAGAGAGAGAGAGAGAGAGAGAGAGAGAGAGAGAGGAGAGAGAGAGAGAGAGAGAGGAGAGAGAGAGAGAGGAGAGAGAGAGAGAGAGATCTACCTGCATATTCTTCCGACTTATTTTTGGCATCTTGAATATTTTTAGAATTTCGCACTGCTGTTGTTTTTGGCCCAGGCGGGAGTGAGACGGGAGGAGTGCGAGGAGTGATAGGGAGTGGGAGGAGTGAGGGGGGGAGTGCGAGGAGTGAGACTGTGTTATTCGAAGCAAAAAAAAATCGGTACACTTGTTCTCTTAACGTGTTTGGAGTGACGCTCATTTCTACGTAACAGGACGCAAGTAACACTGCCTCAATAAGTGATGGGTGACGTAAGTAGGTATGTTTTACGTATATAGGGACTGCCACGTGTAGGCCTGATGGCTTCTTGCAGCTTCCTTTTTTTTCATGTTTAGTCTAGACCAACATGAATACACTCGTATGAGATTTTTAATTAATTGTACCCTTCCTTCGTGGTTGTGTACTTGCTGTAACTCACCAGACACTTGTGTTAACTCTTCAGTATTGCAGCAGGAGGGTTTAATTTTATCCCATCCACTATTAAAAGATTTTATCATGCAAACGATGACATTCTCTTTCTTATCAAGGGTTAACAATCAAACTGCTTCACTACAGTTATACTACTCGGACTAACAACAAGATATGGAGTCTGGATGGAAAGTGTCTCAAGTATTGCATGGGTCAAGAAGTGGAGTGTCTGGCTATCTCCTCACCACGGACACGGAGGACAAGAAAGTGTTTAAGGTAGAGAGGGTTTAAGATTTCCCCGTCCGCCTCACAAGTAAACACAAACACAAATACAAATTTAATGCAACTTTGAATACCAGTAACTCGTCAGACGCGGAAAGGTTGGAGTGTAGGGTCGACTGGTGATTTGTAAAGAGATTAATTGAGCAAAAAACTGGAAGTGAGTTAAGAACATGAGAACGTAACATAAGAAAATCCGGGAAGCTACGAGAAGCCACCAGGCCTACACGTGGCGTTCCCTTTATGAAATATACCTACCTAGTACTTCCATCTATCATCCTCATCTATTTATTTGTCTAATCTTATAAAGCTCCCTAATGTCTCAACACTTACAACTTGATTACTGAGTCTATTCATTTCACCTACCACTCGTATTTCAGTATCACTTTCTTTTTAATCCAGCGTTATCAAGCTTGAACCCATCATTTACTGCCCTATCTTGATTACTGACCCAGAGAATTTAGTTTGTTGAGTCAAGTGTCACCTGCAGCACTGCTCTGAGGAACACCTGGTGATGCTAGCCAGGTGTGCTGTGATCAGATACATTAGTCATTGCAGGTGCAGGAGTGAGGACAGGCTACTAGGTTTTACACACACACACACACACACACACACACACACACACACACACACACACACACACACACACACACACACACACACGGTATCAGTGTCATGAAGTGTGATGGTCTGCATGACTCATTTCTTTCTTGAGTTTTGGTTACCGATCACGTGAATGAATTTCGATTTATAAATCTGTTTTGTAAGAGAGAGAGAGAGAGAGAGAGAGAGGAGAGAGAGAGAGAGAGAGAGAGAGAGAGAGAGAGAGAGAGAGAGAGAGAGAGAGAGAGAGACGGCGCCTAAGGGAATAGTGCAAGGCCTCGATCGCTCCCATTAAACACCTCATAAGGGCAAGCTTCCTTATTTTCGTCACGATTCTCCTGAAGGGTTTCCACGTGGTGACCCAAATCCGCCCTCATGGCAAATAGGATAATCAGAACTGCCGGGGAGGAGGAGGAGGAGGAGGACAGGGAGGGGGGGAAGTCTCAACCCTACAACGGCAATGGACAGCAGCATCAGTGTAGGAGGTGAAGGGGAAGGAAGGGGGAGGGGGCAGCACCGTCAGCCTGGGTCCTGGATATTGCTCTTATAAATAGAAGCGTGGCATTTTCCTCGACCTTGGAGGCTGCGGACCACGTCACCCTATCCCCCTCCCCTCTTCCCCACCCTCCGCCACCTCTGCCACCTACTTAACGATGAAAATGCAAAGTGAAAATAATAATTGCAGCGATGACTTGTACATTTGCATTATTCTCCTTTTTGAAAATATAAAGGTTTCTTCTTGTTTATCTTCTTGTTCTTCTTCGTCTTCTTGTGTCTTAATTATTACGGAGGAATTTTTAAGGTTTAAGTTTGGAAGTTTTTTTTTTTTTCGCGTAATATGTTTAGTTATTTTTCGGACACGGCGAGGTATTGATCCGCCAAGACAGTGCGAGGCTTTTTATTCGTGGAGTTTTGTTAATATATATTTTTCTCCCCCTTTTGTGACATGTTCCTTGTGTTGTCTCTGCGTCACCACTCACGCTCCCTCTCTCCTCTCCTCTCCCTCCACCCTCACTCCCTCCCTATTCTCTTTATCCACTCCCCGTTCTCATCTCTCCGCATTTCCCTCACCTCCTCTTCATTTCCTTCTTTCCATTCCCCTTCCCCATCTTCCTCACTTTCTCATTCCTCTCACCGCCTCATTCCCTATCTTATTATTCCTTTCATCCTCTCTTCTCACTCTTTTCCCATTCTTTCATTCCTCCCTATTCCCCCTCAACCACTGTGCCTCTAGTCGTTCTACCCATTCCCCATGCTCCTCACTTCATTTCTCCCCCATCCCCTCATTCCCTCCCCATTCCAGGTCGCGCTATTTCAGTAACTCTCGTGAGGCAAATGGGTGATACTGTGCGTGAAATACAAGTCTCAAAAATATTACATGCTATATTTATTTTTCCTATTTATTGTTATCGATATTTGTTTATTTATTTATTTATTTATTTATTTGTTTATTTATTTTGTGCTCCTTAATTACTACTCTTGTTTCTTTGTTTATTTATTTGTTTGTGAATCCTGTAAAGTCGCGTGATTAGTGTTTTTTTCCTTTTTCCTCTTTTATTTTCTTTCCCTTTCACGTCTTGTATTCGTTTTTTTTTTTTTTTGTCATTGGTGTTCTTTCCCCAGTGTCGTTTCTCCTTTCCAGCCCTTTCTGTCTTTCTTATCACCCCTGTATTCTCTTTATTTCTATTTTCACTTATTCCCTTTTTTATCTTCCCCATTACTGATATTTTTCCAATTATTATTTATTTTAATTTCCTCACGATTTCTCTTACTTTTTTTTTTTGTTTTTCCTTTATTTAATTTCTTCCCCTTCTTTTTTTCCCTCTTCTGCTTACCTCCTCTCACTTTGCTTCCATTTCTTTCATTATTCTCCAAGCCTCTCCATTCTTACCTCCATCTCTTCTTTCTCCCTCCCTCTTTCTTTCCTTATCCTTCCCTCCCTTTCTTCCCCCTCCTTCCCTCCCTCCCTCCCTCCCAGATCACGTGACTCGCTGCGTAGCAGTTTTCGTCTCGCGTAACAGTTCAGCTTGCAGTGTTCCAGTTTTTCAGTCTTACTAAAATAAAAATGGTCCCACTTCTTCCTGCCTCTTCTTGATTCCTGCAAGCGTAACAAAGAGTGGTGTGAAGGGGCCTCTTAGTGACGTGGTGTGATTGGGTTAACACACACACACACACACACACACACACACACACACACACACACACACACACACACACACACACACACACACACACACACACACACACACACACACACACACACACACACACACATATTTGGCTCACCACTCCATCAGAAAGGTCATCATTGCACTGAGTCGAGGTCCACGTTGCTAACTGTGCGTGTTCTTGTTACAGAGGGCGTGGCGGGGAGCGGCGGGGAGGGCCCTGGAGGCACCGCTCCTGCTGGCGGCGGATCCTCCCCCGTCACTAAACGCAAGGGCTTCTCCAGGTGAGTCAATGATACCGTTACCTGTTTTTGTTTTGTTTTATTTTTATGCAAGAGGGGCACCGGCTTAGGGTAACAAAAATCAAGAAAAAAAGATTCACTAAGTCGCTACTCACTATGCAGAGGTAAAAAACGATAATCAGAAATTGGAGAATAAAGTGTCTTGAAACGTCCCATCTACACCTGACTCTCTGACTGCCGGTGATAGTGTTTGTTACTGTGTGTAACACTTCATGGTTTTATTGAGTGAAGGTGAAGCTACAGGTGAAGAAATGATGATGTCACCTGTCCCTTCTTGGTTCATTTTCAATGTTGAGGAAGAGAATGCACAAGACAGACGTTACTGATGACAATATAAGAGCAGCCGATCCCGCCAGGGATTAATAAGGCCACGAAGGAAAAAAAATGGTGATATTACGACTTTGTATTCTATTTTGTAACCTTACATGATTTTAATGAACAAAAATAAACTATAAGATTATTTCAGGTGGGGAATGATGTTATCTGAGCCTCCCTCGCGTAACCTTTTTGCTAATAATAGTATGTCTTGATATTTGATTGAGTTAACCTACACACTGTCACTGAGCAAAAATAGAACAACGAGTACAGAAAGATTTCAACTCCTTAACTTTTCTGCCAGTGGTGTTTTTCAAAAGTAGCCTCTAAACTTAATGACCGGAAGGCACGATGCTTCATAACAATTAACAGAGACTGAAGAGAAGCCGTAGCAATCACAGTTAATATACACCTCCTTCCACTCCCACTTTTCCTTCCTCTTATGTGTGTTGGAAGGTACCTGGCATTCTAAGGTGTTCCCGGCTCATTGAGAGGCGAGGGAAAGGCCAGAAGTCGTGTTACGTAACTACTGCACCAGGTAATTAAACTTAGTGCTGAGTGGGACGTCTGTCAGGTGAGGCAGAGAAATGTCGAGTGGAGTCAGTCATCGGCACTCGGGTGGACGGGGGCCACCGAGTACGATTAGGAATCTCATTAATTAATAAAGCGGGGTTGTGACAGGAGGAGCCAGGCCACCGCCGCCGCTGACAGGTGTCGCTGAGGAACATTGGCCGTTCGCCACACTAGTGAACGAACGGCGGGGACGAAACTTTGGGGCGAAATGATTATGTTTGGGGGATAAAGGAAAGATTTGTCTCCTTATCATTGAGGTGAAATTTGCCCAAAGGAAGGGGAAAGACCTGATTTTGAAGGTTACGCATAGTTCTATCAATAGGATCCAGCGTATTTATAGGAGCGGTAAAGGTCTCTCCAAAGGTCAAATATAATGTGGCTTTTAGTAAGGCAGCAAACTCACTTGTAAATACTAAAGGAGGATAGACCCATGGGAACTATATGTAGGAAACTAATATGATGGGAAAATAAGAAAGTAAAAAGTTACCAGCCGAAAAGAAAAAAAGAGTAAGATAAAACAGGAAATGAAAACTAGATAAAAAACAAAAGAAATAAACAAGATATTAAGGGGAAAAACAAGTTAGCCAGCATATGGGAAAAGTCTTCGTCAAGGAAGGTAAATAGATGAACAAATTAAAATGTAAGGAACAACACACCACAATATTTTTGGACTTGCTTTTGTACAGTTTTCTTGAGGCACTGGCACTTTCACCGAACCTTTCTTTTATCACTTACGTCACGCTTGGCCAGAAATATGAAGAACGAAAAGTGATGCAGGTGGACAGGACTCGTGGACACAGCAAGCCAGTAATGATGAATGCTTCCTAATTACGTGGTGATTTTAATTTCTTAGTGTCAAAATGAAGCCGTGAGTTAAGTGTTGGTGACCTGGCGACGTCCTCTCACCTCCCCGCGGCCCTTCCTCCCGTTCCCCTCCGCGGCGCCTGTTTACCTCCTTCCTGCTTGCCGGCCCCATGTAGTTATCTTCCGTCTTTACCCTCGTAATTTTGTGGCCTTCAGACTTACTTTCGTCCTCATTCTCAAACTTCCTTGCAGCTTCCCCATAACAGGTATCTTTTCCACGTTTCTTCTCTTCCCTTATTTTTCTTCTTCTTATTATTATTCCTCTTTCATTATTCTCTTCCTTTATTGTTCCTCCGTCTTTACTCTGTCTTGCAAACCTTTCCCCCATAACAGGTTTTTTTTTTTATTTGTTTATATTTTCCATTTCTTCCCCCCTCTTCCTTTATTTTATTATTTTTATTCCTCTTGCATTATACTCTTCCTTTCATACCATTTTACTCCTTTTCTCTTTCTTGCAAACCTTTCTATCTTTCTCTTCTCATTTTTTCCCCAATAACTGTCTTTTCCCCATTTCTCTCTTCCATTTCTTCCCTTGTTTTCCTTGTTCCTATTGTTCCTCCTCCTTATCTTTCTCTTCCATTATTCTCTTCCTTTATTATTCCTCCATCTTTATTCTTTCTTGCAAACCTTTTCTCTAAGATTTTTTTTCCCATAACACGTATCTTTTCCACATATTTCTTCCGTTTCTTCCCCTCTTTCCGCATTTCTCTTATTCC
This sequence comes from Scylla paramamosain, assembly GCF_035594125.1. Taxonomy (NCBI): domain Eukaryota; kingdom Metazoa; phylum Arthropoda; class Malacostraca; order Decapoda; family Portunidae; genus Scylla; species Scylla paramamosain. Next base: position 7,960,857 of record NC_087186.1, on the reverse strand, counting down.
TTCCTCTTCCTCATTTTTCTCCTCCATTATTCTCTTCCTCTATCATTCTTCCGTCTTTCGTTGCTTCTCTTTAGATTTTTCCCTTTTTTCCACATAATTATCTTTCTATATTTTTTTTTCTTGTATTCTCACTTGCAAACCTTCATTTAAACCCCTTTTGTTCTTTCCCTTCTTTCCGTTTTCCCCTTTCTCCTTTTTTATTTCTTTTCCATTCTTTTCTTCTCCCTTTTTTCCCGGTTGTCCATTTCCGTTTTCCCTTCATTTTTTACTTCCTCTTATCTTTCCCTTTCCTCCCTTTTTTCCTCACGTTTTCCTTCCCAGTTTACTTCCCATTTCATCTCTTTCCTCTAACCTCCTTTTTTTCTCTCTCCTATTTTTCCCTTTCTTTCAACTACTCCTATTTGCAAAACTCCCCTTAAAACCTTCCATTTCTCCCCTTTCCTTTGACTCTTACTGATTAACACCCTCACAATTAGCTCCTCCCCATCATTTCATCCCGACCTTCCCCGTGGCCTTTCTCTCCCCAGGGGTAGTGTCAGTCTTCCTAGCGGGACACGAGTTCCCAGGGGAGGGGATCACTGGACAGCCTCGCGCCAAGCAGTTATATGAGCCACTGGGGAAGGGAAGGGATGGGGAGAGGGGAGGCGGGAGAGGAGGATGCACCATGGGGGTCTTGGGTCGTTTAGATTAAAGCTTGATCATAGTTAGCTGCTGGAGAGGAGGAGGAGGAGGAGGAAGGAAGATGAAGAGAAGCAGCAGGAGGAGGAGGAGTAGGAGTAGGAGGAGAGGGCCGTGAGTGTACCTATATCACTTTATCTAATAGACAGGTGGGTTGGATGGATACTTAAGAGAGGATAGAGTGGATATTTCAAGGTCACATCAGATGCGTCAAGGCGTCACAAGGGAACACAAAGGGGGAACAAGGAGCAGTAGCGGACCCCTCCCCCCTCCCACGAGGCGGTTACTGGTATGAAAGGGACAGTTGGGGGGGACAGTGTTAACGTGGGTGATATAGTGAGGCTGGCTAGGTTGACGCTGGATGCTGCTATAGAAATGGTGTCACTGGACAAGGAGGAGGAGGAGGAGGAGGAGGAGGAGAAGGGTTGGCTGGTCATCAAGGTCACAGCGTCTCATGGTGTGAGTCATGACCCTCGGGGGAAGCTGCAGGGTGAGGGGGAGGTTGTGAAGGGGTGCCTGCTCTCTCTCTCTCACTCTCCCACTTCTATTCAGGCTCAAAAAACTTCATTATTTTCATTTATCTTTATACTCCTCCACATCAAAACAGCTGAGGTGAAAGATTTATACTACAGATGTTCCTCCTCCTCGCTCCTCTTCTGCTTCTTGTGATCGGTGTGCAAGTCAGTGAATGTGGCGGACTTACAATATAGTCATTCATTGCCCTTTTGTTGTGTAGTGAACTGAACCATTGGTGAGGAGTGTGTGTGTGTGTGTGTGTGTGTGTGTGTGTGTGTGTGTGTGTGTGTGTAATTAGATTGTGACTTATTGAGGTTAATGGTTACAGGGTATTTTTGTTCTTACTGTAATTAGTGGAAAAAAAAAGAAAATGCTCAGAGAGAGAGAGAGAGAGAGAGAGAGAGAGAGAGAGAGAGAGAGAGAGAGAGAGAGAGACTAGCTGGTGGGATGTACATGCCTGTGAAGATAATTAGGAGGGTTTCTCTCTCTCTCTCTCTCTCTCTCTCTCTCTCTCTCTCTCTCTCTCTCTCTCTCTCTCTCTCTCTCTCTCTCTCTCTCTCCCTCTCCATGGCTGTCAGTCTAGAGCCCATCTCGTAGAAAAATCAATACTCTCTCTCTCTCTCTCTCTCTCTCTCTCTCTCTCTCTCTCTCTCTCTCTCTCTCTCTCTCTCTCTCTCTCTCTCTCTCTCTCTCTCTCTCTCTCTCTCTCTCTCTCTCTCTCTCTCTCTAGTGGAAAGCGGATTGTGTGTGTGTGTGTGTGTGTGTGTGTGTGTGTGTGTGTGTGTGTGTGTGTGTGTGTGTGTGTGTGTGTGTATCCGGAATTAAATACAAGGTAGAAAGCAGTTATTTTTAACAAATATGTTTGCGTGTGACTGATCGTTGCTTACACACACACACACACACACACACACACACAGAGAGAGAGAGAGAGAGAGAGAGAGAGAGAGAGAGAGAGAGAGAGAGAGAGAGAGAGAGAGAGAGAGAGAGAGAGAGAGAGAGAGAGAGAGAGAGAGAGATTATATAAACACGCATAGGGTTACACTACTACTACTACTACTACTACTACTCTTTCACTTACAATGGAAATTAACCTAACATAACCCAACACTATTACATTTCAATTTTATGTATTCTCTACTCACTGCCTCCTCCTCCTCTTCCTCCTCCTCCTCCTCCTCCTCCTCCTCCTCCTCCTCCTCCTCCTCCTCCTCCTCCTCCTCTTCGTGTCCTCCCTTGCAATTAGGCACAAAGACTGGCGGAAAAGGGGCTATTCGATCCTTTTATTTGCGTGTCGTCACCTTTGTGCAGAAGAAGGTATTGTGAGGAGCGTTTGTGGGGTGGACTGTTGGCCCTGGCGGCGCGTGTGAGGAGCTGAAGGGGGGTGGGGGTGGAGGATGTCATGGCCGGGAGAAAGAGGGAGCGAGACAGTGAGTGTTTATGATTAGAGAATGCTGGATAAAGAACACTTGCGATTGAAGTAAATAAGTGACATGGTCCATATTATTGTTATGAAAAGATTGGCTTGGCTAAGAGAAAATTAGAAAAGCAAGTTGCATAGAGGAAGTTAAGAAATATTGCTTAGTAAGTAAAAAAAAAAATTAGACTTAGCAACTACTGAAGATTTGGGTTGAAAAGAAAATACTAAATCACATCAAACAAATATGGAATAGAAAAGTGGAATAATTTACCATCTGAACAACCACTCCAGGAAATACTCGTATTGAAGAAAACAATAAGAAAAACCCATCGCGTGAAACAAGTCTCTCTGGAAGGTAGTCGCGGCGCCAGGCACTGCCACCGCGCCGTCCCGCACGTGAGGTGTACGCGTAGTGACCTTGGGGCGTCCATCACTACGTCACGAACGCCCTGAGAGGCGCTATTGTTCGCCCCCGTCCCTCGGTCACTCGGCACGTAGGGGCAAGGTTCTGGCGCGCTTGGATCACTGACGCCTCACTGCTCCCTCGCTGGGACTCGGGGAGAGACAGGGAGGGCGGGTGGTCATTATGGGACTGCCCTGCCTTCTATCCTTCACTTTCCACTTGGTATACACACATTCTCTCTCTCTCTCTCTCTCTCTCTCTCTCTCTCTCTCTCTCTCTCTCTCTCTCTCTCTCTCTCTCTCTCTCTCTCTCTCTCTCTCTCTCTCTCTCTCTCTCTCTCATCAAGTAACCAGTGGTCCTAATGAGAGCAGTAAAGGCCTCTGCCACGCACTCCTGACTGACTATTCACGCGAATGACTAACAAATTTCTGCTTCTTGTTGTTATCCGCTTCGCTCCTTCGTCGTCTTGCTGCCCTTAGCCTCCTCCTCCTCCTCCTCCTCTTCCTCTTCCTCTTCCTCCTCCTGGCACCGGGCCATAATTGGACAGCGGGAAGGGTGGGTGAGGGAGGGAGGAGCTGCCTGACGGAGGGACGGCGTCAAGCCACACCCACCCGCGGTACTGGCCATGGGCGGCGCGGGCGTCCCTGTAGTAAGCGTCCTGGGCGTTAATGATTGTGTGTGTGTGTGTGTGTGAGAGAGAGAGAGAGAGAGAGAGAGAGAGAGAGAGAGAGAGAGAGAGAGAGAGAGAGAGAGAGAGAGAGAGAGAGAGAGAGAGAGAGAGAGAGAGAGAGAGAGAGAGAGAGAGAGAGAGAGAGAGAGCGTTCAAGGCGCCTTAAAGTTGTCCGCAGAATCTAGACGCAAAGGAGAGGAAATTTGGCCAAGAAATCTTGGAGAGGGAACCATCGCGATGAAATATGTCCCTCATGTTGGCGATCACGGCGAGGCCTTCACTCTTTGGATTCAGCCCAGTGTTTCCCTAAGACTTTTTTTTCGTATATCCTCTATTTCCCCCCATTATTTTTTTTCCTGTCTTTTCCATGACCTTGAGCCAACTCCCGTATCCTTTGGGCCCCTCTCGACCCTTGTAACACAGACTGTAGTGGGGAGGTGACTGGTCAGGTTGTGTCGCTACTGTGAATCCGCAGGAGGGCGCCGTCCACGAGGCTTTAACGCAAAACACTCTTGTGTTTCTACCGACGGAAGGTTACGTTACTGAAGGTTAGGTTAGGTTAGGTGGAGATATTAAAGTTCTTTACCACCAGAGGGCGTCATTCATGAGGCTCAGAATACCTAGCCTCGTATAAACGCTAAATATTTCTTCGTTTCCACTGGTGTTAGGGTGGGACAGGTTACATGAGGTGAGGTGAGGTGAGGTGAACTGAGATGAAGTGATGAGGCCGCTGTTCGTCACCACCAGATACCTCGCAGGATACCAAATTTCTGGTTCCGGAAGATTAGGTTAGGTGTTGTTTTTTGTTCATCGCCACCAGGGGCCCTAACCCGGAGCCCGCTGGAGACACTATAACATCGTACTTTAAATGCAAACGATTCCTGCTTCTGTTGACGGAGGTGCAATGAAACGATATCCTGCAGAAGGTTTGGTAGAAGTTTTCCCGGCGGCTGCATTGAACACTTCCCAGACTTGCTATACGGAAATATAACAACACCTGTCTTAGAATAGTCCTAACGAGGTGTGCGTGTTGAAAGACCGAATGGGAAATTACAGCTACATGTCCCCCTTTCATCCCGCCACGCAGCACGAGGAGGGAAACAGTCGTGGTAGTCATTAGCAACACGTTCTTCAGGTCCTCAAGGCGCCGTGACCTTGAATTTCTCAAACTTCAACACGGGGCTGAGTACCATGAAGGGGTGGAAGTCTTGAGGTGTGCATGTCGAAGCGTCCCTCAAGCATGACGAAGTGTTTTTGTGGCCAGGCGGAGGTGCTTTCACGCTGCTGACTTGGAAGTAGCGATGTGGACTTTGCGCGGACAGAAAGCTGCGCATTATGCTCTGTCACGTTCCTTGGCGGTGAAACTTTGCCAGCTGAGGACACGAGAACATGGCAACGTTACTGTTTGATCATGTTTATATAATCCGGCATCTTGCAAATAAAATCATTGTGAGGTGACTATTAATATTTATAGGGTGGGAACAGTGACTGTGAGGAGAAAACTGCCAGTGGAAAGGTGTTGGTGTGTTTAAGGGCACCAGTCTCTCTCTCTCAGGTGGGTAGTACCTGTAGGAAGTGACGTGTTTTTTGAGAGTAAACTATAAACATGACTGGCCTGCTTGTCCTCCCAGCGTGGTGGCGTGGGAGTCGCGCCACGCCCCTGTCGTGCATCCGGCTTCCTGTGTGTGACCAGAACCCTTTTTTCTTAATTGCAGTCGAAAATGGTTACCTCCGCCCTTACGGAAGCTGAGCCAAGGGCGTGTGGACCGCGTGACGTCGCCCTCGGCCACCTCGCCCGCGACTGATACTGCCCACCCCAAGGAGCAGCACGCCCACAAGCAGATCAGGAAGGCTTACTCGGAACGGCGGTTTAAGGTGAGTACTGACCCGAGTGAATGATGTGAGTGAGTCAGTGAACGTTTGGTGTACGAGTTACGTAACACTTCGGTAACCTCACACCTTATCAGACACCTTAACCCTTTCACTGCCTTGGCTTGTTCTCATTATTCATACAGTGTTACGAAATAAGTCTGGAGTACAATTTCGAAAAACTTCACTGACAGAAGGTGTTTGGTGTTGCTTAAGCGTTTTAGTGTTTATAGTTTTGTTTTTCTAAGTAAATTATCGAGTCGCTCCAGTGAAAGCAGGATACTGTTGTCATTGGTAGTCAGTGTTAGAGGCGTCGGGGTAGTGATGGCGTGCTGTGGCAGACTGTGGCGTAATTGCATCTTCGTGACACACACGTGACATCACATCACTCTTACCGCCACGTAAACTGAAGCGTCACGTTGTCTGCTTACCGTCTTTCATGATTCCCCGAGCTTGTCCTAGTTTTCTTATTGACGCCTCATCGCTCTTAGGTGTTTTTTTTTCTCCTTCTTCTTCTTCTCTATGTAGAATAAACAGTGATTCGTGTTCTGAATCATAATTTACACACTAATGATGATATCGCCGTTCACGACTGGGCAGGAAACACACACACACACACACACACACACACACACACACACACACACACACACACACACACACACACACACACCGCTGATGGCGTTATGACCTTTAACCTCCGCCACGCTACAACATCGTGTTATACAAGCCTGGAGAAAAACTTGAGTGTGCCGTTGATTCAGAGGCTTCCGTGGCGAGGTGGTCAACACTCGTCCTGCAAATCCCAGGGACCAGGTTCGAGTCCAGGCTGGGGGTGGAATCATAACATTTGCTTTATATGCTTTATATGCTTTATATATGAATTGATGTAGAAAA
>NC_087186.1:7946907-7949407 GCF_035594125.1 Scylla paramamosain | reverse complement strand
GGGGGCTGGCGGGCGCGGGGGAGCCAGTATAACCCCCGGTGGTGGATCAGGTGGAGGCGGGAGGGCATCGTGTCACTTCCATCCCACGAGCAACGGGTTCCAAGCTCACATTTGCCATACTCCTGCTGTCTCGTGCCTGGCCTCCCTCACTCCCCGTGTCTTCACCCCGGCGAGTGAGGGAAGGTAAAGGCGTGATGGGGGGCGGCAAGGCAGAGCGGGGCGTGAGTTGGGGGCGAGTGGGAGGGGTCAGGCGGGGCGACGGGGCGGCGGGGAGAAGCGTATCGTGCCCGCGGCTGGCTGTCCCTCAGAGTCAGTCAGTGTGGTGTGGCGTTGCCGTGAGGTGAGGGCTGTGCCGCGCGCCGTCCACGCCTCCCTGCCTCCTACCCCCGTGTTCCTTCTCCTCATAAATCACCGCCCTGTAACTGAGGGAGGCAAAAAAAGCGTCCCCGTCGACCCATGGCGCCGTCTGCCTCGTACGTGCGATTGCCACAGACGTGCAAAAAAAAAAGGAAAAACAGGAGTAATGGGAGAATATATATTGGTGACTGTGTGTCCAAGTTACGTGAAAGAAAGTGAAAGCTTGAGTCCGTGGCGTGAACTTGTAATGTCTCGATTGTGATGTGAGCATGGTGTCATCCGTGCTGGGGCGTGGCGTGTGGCTAACTGTGGCGCCCCTCGCTGCCCTCAAGTGGCGTGTGATGAGGGCCAGACCTTTGACGATGGAAAGTAGTGGTGCGGACGGTGGTGGTGGTGGTGGTGACTTGAGGTGTTAGTAATGCGTGATAATGGTGACAGTGGCGACAGTGTGGTGATTTGTGGTGACGGTGGAGGTGAATCTTATTACTTAAAAAACGAACACTTCCTTGACTCTCTCTTTAGTGTGTGTATGCGTGTGTGTGTATGTGTATGTGTGTGCGCGCGTTTTGTGTGTGTTTGAGACTCAGGTTACCACTTCAGTATCTTCGTTTGTACCTATAATCATTAATCTATAGTGGAGTGAATGTATGTGCCCGGGACAGGTAAAGGTGCCGCATTTCCAGGTGTTAGAATGCCTTGTGACACCGATGAGCGGAAGGAAGGGGGGTAGGAAAAGAAAGGGGCAGGGTGACAAGGACACAGGAGGACAAGACAATCAGGAAACGGGACACACACCATGGGACACAGGATAAAGGAGTGCTGGCGGGGGGGAGGGGGACAGGCGACAAGTTACAAGGCCCAGTGACCCACAGCCCTGCTTACTGGTGTCCCTTCACTTAATTAATGTGCGCTGCAGTAGGGCCGTCAGCAGGCAGCCATTATTGAGGGGCAGGGATCACAAGCCTCCTGAAGGGGATGGGAGTGCTTGGGAAGAGGCTTGGTGAGGTAAGGTTAGGTTAGGTAAGCTGAGGTGGGACAAGGGTAGCCATCTGGTGTAGTATAAAGGGTACTTAAGTTAGGTTAGGGTAAGTAAGGTAAGATGAGGGGGAGGCTAGGTGCCGTATGATAAGGTAAGGTGAATTTTTTTTTTTCTTCGTAGTATTGAGTGTGAGATATGATGAGGTTAGGTTAGCAATGTGTGTCCCTGCAGTAGAAGAGGATAAGATGGTGGACACACATCATGGGACACAGGATAAAGAATATACGATAACAGGATGCGATACAGGATAAGAATATTACGATAGGATAGGATAGGTTAGGCAGGGATAGTATAGATTAGGTTAGGTTAACTTAGGATGGGTTAGGATAACTGTAAATGTAGGATAACTAAGGATAGAGGTAAAAATGGTGACATCCTTGGCTGGTGCTGAGGTGTGTGTGTGTGTGTGTGTGTGTGTGTGTGTGTGTGTGTGTGTGTGTGTGTGTGTGTGTGTGTCGCCCCTTGAGGCTGTATTTAAAACCTCAGCAACGTAATTCTCTCTCTCTCTCTCTCTCTCTCTCTCTCTCTCTCTCTCTCTCTCTCTCTCTCTCACTCTCTCTCTCTCTCTCTCTCTCTCTCTCTCTCTCTCTCTCTCATCTCTCTCTCTCTCAGTATTTATTTTCAGCCTAGGGCCTGTCTGTCTACATTTGTGTTTAAAGAAAATGAGAAAAGGTCGCGAGTGAGGGTGCTTTTTACGTGTGTCGCGAGGGAAAGTGAAGTTGTAAGAGAGAGAGAGAGAGAGAGAGGAGAGAGAGAGAGAGAGAGAGAGAGAGAGAGAGAGAGAGAGCCTTGCCTTTTAAAACTGTGACAGGATATGAAGGTTTCCGCTCTTTGTGGTGAAGACTTGTTAACTCTCAGGATAAATTTGCCTCAGCCTTTTGTGTGCCTCGTGTCATATAGTGCAAGGGGGAGATTTTCACCTCATACGGATGATAAAACACGTGCAAACAAGTCTGTGGAATGCTGCTGCTCGAGTGGCGATAGTGACCTTGCAGTTCTTGGACTTGAGTTACGGAATGTGCAGTAGTAATATGTAATGATTGGTCTGATGGAGTCCCTGCTGATAAAAATCCCCGGGATGTTTCTTCATTTTCCGTTTTGCGT
>NC_087186.1:7931907-7941907 GCF_035594125.1 Scylla paramamosain | reverse complement strand
TCCGTTAACGAGGAAAGAAATTTGAGTATTGGTAACCATGAGTCGTGAGGAGGTGCGTGCGTGACGCCCGTGCCCGGCGTGACCCGTGGGGGCGGCGCTGAGTCTCGTCTGGCAGGGATGGATTTTTTTTTTTTTTTTTTTGTGAAAAGTGATACTTTTTTTTTATCGCAGTGCCACGCGCTTCGCCGAGTGGGCGTCTGGCACTCAGTAATGTTTTATATTTTCATTAACCTTGAGGCTGCGGGATGCCTTGTTTAGCGGGCGGCAGACGGTCTCAAGGTCGAGCTTTTTGTATTCACGTTCATTGATGCGACAGGTGATGTGAGAGGCTTGGAAACACGCGCCAGTAGTAGTTGTAGTGGCGGTGGACACGTGACGCGACAGTGGCCGCCAGAAACCCGAGGACATGTCGATGTTGGAAAAGATTCGTGAGCGAGGAGCAGAGATGGGGCGACGGCTGAGTGTGGGCATGACGGGCGGCGGGAACTCGGCCCCCCGGCGGGTGAGCGTGGGAACCATCCCGACGGGGCGAGACCGACCCGCTTGCCCCCTCAGCTTCTCGCCCAGCGCCAACCGCAAGAGGACCAGTCTGGAGTGTTCCCCCGGGGATGTGAGCAGCCACCTGTACACCGCCATGGTGGGCGCCCTGCTTGCCCAGTCCCGCACAGGACGTCCTCAAGGTGCATCACTTTCCCAATGTTCCTCTTGTTCCTTCACTCCTCGTGCTGCTCCACCTCAAGCTGTGGCGGGGGAGTCAGGGTGGGGCAGGGGACTGGGGAAGTGTGGGGGTGTCGAGGGGTGTAGTGTTAGAGGTGTCGGGCAAAGTTGGGTATGCGGACGCCAACAGGTTATACTGATTGAGTTGTTGTATGCTCATCAGATTTCAGATTGTTGTAGACGCCACACTTGACCGTGCCGTCCATTAGTCCTCCTTCAGCAGCCAGCACACAGATACAAGGGTGACACCTAAACCAGTACCTGTACCCCATTACTGTTACTTACACTATCCCATTGTCCCGTCCTCACTCTCTCTGCCTCCTTGCGTAATGTTGCTCTCCACACTCTAAGTACTTAAGCAGCTATCCTTACCCACCACAGGCTCTCCCAAACTCCCACTTTTACACTTGACACACTAATCTGTAACTTTAGTATAGTTCTCACATCATTATCTCACTCGCCCATTCACATTATCCTGTCTTCTTCATTCTTGTCCCATTCATCACTTCTGCCCTCACCCAGACCCCCACCGTGCACCCATCCGTCACGTGTCAACCCTGAGATTAGATAGCGATAGGCCGTGACGCACGTTTCGCTGTAAACATTGCAAGGGATGGACGGGGAGGGAGTCACGTTCACCGCCGAGCCACGCGAGTTGCGAAAGGAAGCGGCAGGTGTGTAAATGATTCGGATCCTGTTGATTATTACCACGTGGTTTTGTGTGCCGCCATCTGACGTGCGCATGTCTCATTTGTGACGTTCGGTTCCCAGTGTTACATTTCTCTGGTGCTGCAGAGTTAATTGACAGCGTAGAACTCGTGTATGAATGAGTTGACAGGTTTTGAGAGGCTGCTAATGAGGCGTGGCTACCCGTGGGCTTGTTCTGGCCAGATGGGCTCCCTTTGGCTCCGCGACACCTGTAGCTAAGCATCCATACACTGCACACACTTACTGATCCTTCACCTCATGCATGTTTCCTTGTAGCAGGTAAACAATGCACGTCAGGGAGGCATTAATCTCGTGGCCTTGGTGTTGCTTTGTAATTATGACACACGCCCTGCCTGCCTGTCTGTGTGTGTGTGTGCGTTGTGTAGTGTTGTGTTGTGTTGTGTTGCGTGCGCTCCGTTGTCGTGGCAGCACCAGCACCTCAGGATCTGTGTCACCCGTTCCCCGAGGCTCGTGCTGCTGCGCTGGAGAACGTCAAGGTGTGGACGTCCCCCTAAACAAAGATCCCTTTAGGACTTCAAGGCCACGGAGATGATTAGTCGGGTTCTCATGAGTGTTTTCTTTTTTCCTAATGACAAAGCAGATTCCTTGTTAAACTATCACTAGAATCATGAGAACACCCTTGAAAACACCAGTAACCTCCCCTAGATCTAATGGTAGTCTTGGTAAAATGTCTGAACTTTTGAGAATAGGATCCTAATTGTGAACGGAGGCGTGTGAGCATTTCATTCTTGGAGGCAAGGCGTGGGTCAGTGCAGTACGCTTCATAATGATAGCGAGGAAGCTTCATGTAGCTTCCCTTTAGATTCAGATCTTGCCTTGGTGTACTGTACTGCTGGCGGTGATCGTTACTCGCGCCTCCACCAGTCCCTGCCCCGCCCTGCCAGGTGTGCTGCGAAGGAACACCGAGAGATAGGGACAGTCAGTGGAGTGCTTCAAGGCGTGACTTTATTTCCTGCTCCCCTCTTCCTTTCATCCCCACATCTTCTTTCTCCTCCTCCTCCTCTCCTACTCCCCCCCCCACACCATCACCTCAATGTTCATACCTGATTGAGTCGTAACAATGCTTACCTATACGCGGTGACACACACACACACACACACACACACACACACACACACACACACACACACACACACACACACACACACACACACACACACACACCATGCGCGCGCGCGGGATCGAGCACGCCCACGTGGTTTCGCAATTCTTCCTGTGATGGAGATCCGTGGGAAGACACAATCGTAATCGATTTTCTTCCATATACGTACATTATATTTTGCTGCTTTAAAACTGCTTGACAATACGTATGTTTATGTTTTCAGGGACACACACACACACACACACACACACACACACACACACACACACACACACACACACACACACACACACACACACACACACACACACACACTATAATTTTGACAGAAGTTTCCTACATAATTTCCTTTATCAGTATCGTCATTTCTCTCATTTGCGCAGCTTGAGTGTTGCGTTACTTCACCTAACTTTCGTATTTTCTCTTTCCTCAGGTGAGCGAGAGACATGACCCCCGCAGGTGGCAGGGCCCGGCCACGGTAGGTGACGCTGTGTTGTTCAGGGTGTAGTGAGTCACGGGGGGGGGAAGAGGCGCCGTGACAAAGAGCGCCTCGATATCGCGGTGATGACGGTGCCACTTCCGTATATTTGGTGATTGTTGGTGTAGTGTTTCCTGTGCTGATGTGACCTTAGTTGTGCTGAGCAGGTGCGGCGAGCCAGTTTCGTCCTGGCATTAAGAGAGCCAGGCACAGGTGTCGCCACAGGTAAGGAGGGGAGTGTCCTTGAGCCGTCACGCCTCAAGGGTTGTGGTGAGCAGCGGCAAGAAATCCTGCCAGCATCAGTCTTGAGGAGACACGTGTGTGCGAGGGATTTAGGTTTCCATTTGTCTGTCTGTGTCCGTGTCTAAGGGACAAGTATGCGTCTTGGTCCTCGTCGCCTCCTCACGCAGCACCTCCGAGGCTGACCTAACGGGCGAGGAGAGTCAACACACCCCGGATGTTTGGCGCAGTGACGCGACCAGTGTTTGAGAGTGGAACTAAACATCCTGACCACCAGGCGGCGAGCACCTCCTGGAGAGGAATGCCCCCGCGCGCCGCTCTGCGACACATGCCGCCGCCAACAACAATGCCATCCCTGTGCCTGGCGGGGTGGACCGCTCTGCATGCTTTATGCGGGCTGCGGAAAAGGAACAATGACGTTGGTTGCGTGAATGAATATAAAGTAAGTCAGTGCTCTTTCTTGCGCCGTCAGGTTTTATAGGAGCTGTGTCGTGGTATAGGGCGGGTGTGAGTGTGGTAAGGGTGGCACACACGTAGTACACTTTGAAGTGTACTACGCGGAGAGGGCGCCGCCCCATGAAATCGAGTGAGGGAGGAGGACGTGACATGGGCCTACTCGTCACTGCCCGGCTGACACTCGTGCCTGGCCTGCAGGGCGCAGCAGCTAACATGACAAACGTTTCTTTTACTAGTTATTCATTCTTATACAAATTTTAAGACGTGGAACGGAATTCTCGATTATAATTCACCTGTCACTTGATATCTATTTATTTGTTTTATTTATTTATTTATTTATTAATTAATTAATTTATTTGTTTTATATATTTATTTATTTATTTTATTTATTTATTTTCTTCGCCTTCCTGGATAGATACACATTCTTAAAACCTGTGGTGCTCCCCGCTCTGCGCCACGACCACGGCGGCCTGTTTCCTCTCAAGCCAGCAGGAGTAGTATTTCCTTCATACCACGTGACATTTAGGCGGGAATCTCTGCCAAGCCACCGGGAGGCTTACTCAACGTCAGGAGACCACAAGTATCTGGTGCAGCTGAGGAAGGGAGAGAAAGTGGGAGAGACGAGTGAGGGAGGGAAAGAAGGGGTGCCAGAGTGACCCAGATGAAAGGGGTCAGCACTCAGCAACAACGCTCAACACCTGTGCCACATTACTCACGTGGCACCAACAACGCGCCCCACGTCCTTACCTGGCGCTGATGGAGGCTCGGACAGGTCTCCTTCACACGTGGCGGGCGGCCTTTCCCTCGCCAGGTGTGCTGTGAGAGTTTGCGAGTCGTGAGTGTTGTTGATCCCGTGACCCTCCTTTGTATTTGACCTGACCCGTGGAGAAGATTGGTTGGTTGGGTCGTGACAAGATGTGTGTAGGAGAGAGAGAGAGAGAGAGAGAGAGAGAGAGAGAGAGAGAGAGAGAGAGAGAGAGAGAGAGAGAGAGAGAGAGAGAGAGAGAGAGAGAGAGAGAGAGAGAGGGGGGGGGAAGTTACAGTAGTAGTAGTAGTAGTAGTAGTAGGAACAGCAACCATGTAGTAGTAGTAATGGTAGTAGTAGTAGTAGTAGTAGTAATAGTAGTGCACAGAATGCTAACATAACATCTAATCATTACAATAATAGTCACAGAAACCACAAGATGATAAAGCCTTGTTCTCTCTCCTCTCACCCCCTAACTCTCTCTCCCCCTCGCCCCTTAACCCTCTCTCCTCCTCGTCCCCTTAACCCCCTTTCCTCCTCGCTCCTTCCTCCCCACCCAGCCCCCTCCCTCATCGTCATCGCCTGGGCAATCTCGCTCTCTCAAGTACACAACTCAGCGCCTCCCGCCAAATATTCGCTCTTGGCTCCCTACCACTCTTGTTCTCTCAGATGCAAGAATTTCGTCCATTTATAAACACGCATACAGATCCACCTTGTTTGTTAGGAAGGAGCCGCCCGTGAGTTAGCCTTCTGTCATCCAAGTCCTTGAGGCTCGGAACGTGACAGGCTGCTTAGAATTCATGGCGAAGTGGCTTGTTTACTTGTTTGACCTTGTTTTGTTTACCTCAGTCATTTACTTACAGGATGCTAAGTGAAAAGAAAGAGAAGATTGAGTGGTTGATTGACTGGTTGATTAATTATACTTTTTCAACCATCTCTTTCTTATGTGCGAGGGTTAGTTGGGTAATAGACTCCCCCATATATGAAAGATTCGCGAATAATTGCTACGCGCTAAAAATATCCCATTGACTAATATTTTGGTATCGTGGTTACTCGCGGGCATGATGTAAGACCCGCGCAGAGACGAGAAATCCCCGGGTAATTGCTGCCGTCTAAAAATAAACAGTTTCCTTATATTTTGGAGTTGCATTGATTCCTCACGTCCCTCGAGTTAGATTAGACTCCTACATGTACGAGAAATACGCTTATAATTATTGAGACCATCTAAAACAATGCAATTTCTCCTGTACTTGGATTTAAGGACTTCCTTGTCAAGTTACAGTGGTTAGATAACATATCACCATGTACGAGAAATCCTTGAGTAATTGCTATCATCTAAAAATGCCAATTTCTAACTTCATTTCGATTTACAGTTCTCCGTATTAAGTTACAGTGGTCAGACAAGATACCCGCATATAAGAGAAATCCGCCAATATTTGCTACCCTAAAAAAACAAATATATAAATAAAATAAATAATAATAATAATAATAATAATAATAATAATAATAATAATAATAAACATTCCATTGTATTTGGTACCCTAGTAAGCTAGTTAGTACTGGAGTCAGATAAGAAAACACTAAGTGTGAAAACCCGGTTTGTTATTGCTACCCAGTAACAAGTAACCTGTTTTTACACCGCGTGGCTGGATATAGCAAACTTAAATATAACAGAAGGGAAAAGTAAACACAAAACCTGTTAACCCCTGAGAAGACTATTCATGACAAGCAACTCTAGAGGACTATATTCTGCGCAGCACTTCCACGACATTCAAAAGGCTCTAGTGGAAGTGACACGGGTTTCTAAGGCTGTTTTTTGCGGTTCTAGTGACAGATTAACAAGATTTCTACGTTATTAACAGGAGAAGACAGTCTTGGGAATCCGGCCAATCATCTTTGCGTCCTTTTGAGATTAGTCGTTGGAGAGAGAGAGAGAGAGAGAGAGAGGAGAGAGAGAGAGAGAGAGAGAGAGAGAGAGAGAGAGAGAGAGAGAGAGAGAGCAAAGCGTTTCTGAATACGGGCCTTAGAAGACACGAAGGCTCCCTCCATCCTCCACCCTCTCTGCTCCGTCCAGATGCTCTCACACCGCCCACACGCCCCGCCCACTTCGCTGTCACGTTCTCTGAAATGCCAAAGGGAAGCGTACGTAAACTTGTAAACCAACACGTACTGTGAGGCTCCCCGTACCGCGTCCCCTGTGTGTACTTGTGTTGTGTTTTGTACTTGAAATAGACGATGTGTTGTGAGGGCGGCCAAATGGTACAGGAGCTGCGCCAGCTGTGTTTGGCGGCGGCCGGCGGCGGCGGCGGCGGCGGCGGCGGTGGCGGTGGCGGTGGCGGTGGCGGCGGCGGCGGCGGCGATGGTGATGGTGGTGGTTGGATTACAGATAAGATCATTATGTTGGTAGTCATGTTGGCGTTGTTAGCGACCGAGGTGGTGTTTTTGGTGAAACTGGATCACCGCACGAGAGAGAGAGAGAGAGAGAGAGAGAGAGAGAGAGAGAGAGAGAGAGAGAGAGAGAGAGAGAGAGAGAGAGAGAGAGAGATTCATGTTCCTCTGCGTTCAGCGCATTCATCCTTTCCACGTCATGTATTGCAAAGGAAAATTCTCTCTCTCTCTCTCTCTCTCTCTCTCTCTCTCTCTCTCTCTCTCTCTCTCTCTCTCTCTCTCTCTCTCTCTCGTTCTTGTTGGCCTCGACGACTCACGCATCGCCTTAGTTTAAATTGTCCGTCTTACCTCGTAATTTCCCTCCTTCCTCATGACAACCATCACTCCTCCTCCTCCTCCTCCTCCTCCTCCTCCTCCTCCTGCAATTCATGTTACCTTCTTGAAGACTATTACTTTCATCTGATAGTAATGGTGGTGGTGGTGGTGGTGGTGGTAATAGTAGTAGTAGTAGTAGTAGGTAGTAGTAGTTGCAGGCAGCAGGCAGTAGTAGAGCAAGTGATGGTTGGTAGTGTAATCTCACTGTAATACCTCATTTATTTCCGTCATTCATTTATGTTCCTGAAAGACACGTAGAGGAAAAGAAAAATGTAAAATAACCTTCCCGCAAATATAGATAGATGGATGAAGGGAGACATTAAAAGAATAACTATAAATAAATGTCAAAAGAAAACAAAAATATTAAAACCAAAAAAAAAAAAGGAGGGGGAAAACTCCCGCACATGCCAGAGTCTCGTGTCAGTGTGAAGTGACGTAAAAAAAAAAAAAAAACTACGATGCGTACTACAACCGCCACTACAATCACAGGACCTGTTCTCTTTAACAACCGTCACGTTATGTTTAGTATATAACACATTGGGTGCTTGTTGATGCTCGGTAACCCACGCCCTTGTGAGTGTGTGTGTGTGTGTGTGTGTGTGTGTGTGTGTGTGTGTGTGTGTGTGTGTGTGTGTGTTCCTTTGTCTCCGTGTGTTTGTGTCGCTTTCTGCTTGTGTTTGCTTTGTTCTGTATCTCTCTCTGCTCTGCACATCTTTGTTTCCTTCTGTTCCGTCCATCTTTACACTCTTGCTCACTCCTAATGACTGTTTTGTCTGTCTGTGTGTGTGTCGTTGCTGGCTCCTTCTATTAATTTGTCTGTTTTACTCCGTCGCTCTGTCAGTCTGTCTACTTCTCTGTTTGAGCCTCTTACTCGTCAGCGGAGGAGAGGTTTGTTTATTTTCTATTACTTGTTTATATTGTTAGCAAGAGGCGCGTTTGCTTCTGTAGATAGGCACTTTAAGGATGGCTGGGGGCACCGCGCCAGACATCGTGTGTAACTGTAGACCATGAAGGGCTACCTCCTCCTCCTCCTCCTCCTCCAGCTCTGTCAGATACGAGTACAAACCATTTCACTCTTACACTTTTCTCTCTCTCTCTCTCTCTCTCTCTCTCTCTCTCTCTCTCTCTCTCTCTCTCTCTCTCTCTCTCTCTCTCTCTCTCTCTCTCTCTCTCTCTCGCTCGCTCGCTCGCTCGCTTCAACTGCCATCAATACCGCCCGGAAACTGCCTTCACCCCTACCCATCCTCCCTCACCTGACGCCAACACCCCCTGTGGCATCGGTATGGAGCGCCACACACACACACACACACACACACACACACACACACACACACACACACACACACACACACACACACACACACACACACACACACACACACACACACACACACCTCCTCCGTGTATTTTTAGTTACTAAGCATCATTTAGACAAACCGCGTATTGTTATTGTTTTTTTTTTTCACGATTTCGATAAATGAAAACTAAATGCTATATATGACTTTCCATCTCTTTAAGTAAAAAGTAGTAGTAGTAGTAGTAGTAGTAGTAGAAGTAGTAGTAGTAGTGTTATAATACACGAAACTGCAGAACCTCTTGCGCAATGTTAAGAAAAATACGTTACGAAATGAAGGAAAGAAAAAAAATAGATGAATGAGTCCTTGTTTTGGTGTATTTAGAGAGAGAGAGAGAGAGAGAGAGAGAGAGAGAGAGAGAGAGAGAGAGAGAGAGAGAGAGAGAGAGAGAGAGAGTCTTGTTTTTGTGACATAATCAAAATATATGAGTAAGTTTGGCTCCACAGTCGATTCTTAAAAAAAAAGAAAAAAAAAAGCTGGCGTGCGAACAAATTAGAGTGAGTGGTTCCTTGATGAGACAGTTATTACTTTGTCAGTAAACAGTAGATGGAGCGCAAAGGATCACAAAAGAACAACAACATACGTTTGTTTATTTATTTAGTTAGTTAGTTAGTTCTATCCATAACAAGGATGTGATAAACGACGTGAAAAGAAAGTGGGAGACACAGGGAAGTGAAGGAGGAGGAAGAAGAGATGAGAGATTGAATGACTGACTGACTCATTGACTCATTAAATAACATCACTTTACAGTCATTTACCTATAGGATACTAAGAAGAGAAGACTGATTGATTCATTGACTGACTCACTGATAGCTTAAATGACATCACCATCGTCATTTACATACAGGATACTAAATGATGAGGAAGAGAACATTGATTGATTGACTGATTGACTGATTGGCTAACTACTTTTTCAACTCATCTATTCCTCCTCCTCGTCCTCCTCTTCTCTGTGGACAAAATGAAGAATAGAACCAAAAGCAAAGCATTCTCAAGGAAACATAACTCTCGTATAACTCTGGTAACCTCCTGACTTAGGGGCGAATGTCAAGGGTCAGGCTGTCAGTGTGTAAGAGGACAGGCAAAGGTCAGGCCGCCGTCAGCAGTACTCAGCGGCTGGGTGGGTTAGCGGCATCCTCCTCCTCCTCCTCCTCCTCCTCCTCCTCTTCCTCCTCCTCCAGTCGGTCCCCAGAAGCTCGTCCTTCCACTTAACCCAAATCCTTCCTCGAGATGAAGCTCTGGAATTGAACGCCCGAGGGTGAAGAATGAAGAATTGATTTGGCGTTTTTTCTTTTTAATTGTTATTTTTTATTGTTTTCTTAACGAAGTTTTTTTTTTCTTTCTTTCTCTATTTTCTTTGTTCTTATATTTATCTGTCCATTCGCTCAGTCATCCATCTTTTCTTCCCTTCGTTA